>NW_023425520.1:13134259-13251759 GCF_014108245.1 Pipistrellus kuhlii | reverse complement strand
CCCCGTCCTCACCACCCTGAGTGGCGGGAGGGCTGGTCCGGTGGGCAGTGGTGCACTCACGCTTATTAGTGAAAATCGCAGGAAACCTGCGATCCCCATGATTCCCTCCCCAAGGCAGAAACTTCTGGAAAAGCAGCCCCACCCACGTCAGCTGCTCCAATGGAGGGAAATCCCGTTCATCTGCAGAGTGCAGTGTTCTCCCTGGCGTCACCCAGAAACACACACCAGCTTCTTTATGTCTGCCCCCCAGTGTCCCGTCACCAAGGCAAAAGCACTTTCTAGGGGGGTCTAGTAATAATTAATGTCGTTTTTAAACATTTGTTTAAAATCTTGCTTGGCGTTGACTTGTATTGACATAACCTTCAAACACGTGGTATCTACAGAACGTGTGAAGTGCAATTAACAAGTTTTGCTTGAAAAAGTTTGTGTTTGGTTTGGTTTTTGTTGCAAAACTAGGGCTAAGAAGATGGCGGATGAAGAGCATATTCGGCACTGCATGCTTTACGAGTTCCAATTAGGAAGAAAAGCAAGTGAGGCTGCAAAAAACATCTGTAGTGCTCTTGGTCAAGATGCAGTTAGCGCCAGAAAATGCCAGCGTTGGTTTGAAAAATTTCGCGAGGGAAATTTTTCGTTAGATGACAAGAGTGGTCGAGGCCGTGTGTCCAATTTTGATCAAGAAGCTCTTCAAGCTCTTTTGGTGCAAAATCCTCAAATTACCCAACAAGAGCTTGCAACAACTTTAAATTGTTCACAAAAAACAATTTCCAATCAATTGTGTGCACTTGGCAAAGTCCAAAAGTTTGGAAAATGGGTTCCTCATGAGTTGACCGACAACAACCATAATCAAAGAGTCACAATTTGCAGTTCGCTCCTCTCGTCAAAACCGTTTGCCGTTTTTAGAGCAAATTGTTACCGGAGATGAAAAATGGGTGCTGTATGTTAATTTGAAAAGGCGGCCTCAATGGTTGGACAAAAATGAGGCTCCGCAGCCCACGCCAAAACCTGACTTGCATGCGAAAAAAGTGATGTTGTGTGTTTGGTGGAATTTTAAAGGAATTCTTCATTATGAACTTTTACCATCTACCCAAACCATTACAAGTGCAGTGTATAGTGCCCAATTGGAAAGGTTATCCCAAGCTTTAAGAGAAAAAGAACCCGCGCTGATTAATCGGAAGGGCGTAATTCTTCACCACGATAACGCATGACCGCATACTGCAAGAATCACTGCTGAAAAACTGCGCCAGTTGGAATGGGAAGTTCTCCCTGAACCTGCATATTCTCCTGATATTGCCCCTTTCGATTACCATTTGTTTCATTCTTTGCAAAACTTTCTTCTTGGAAAAAAATTTAATAATGAAGAATGCCTCAAAAATGCATTGATGGAATTTTTTGCATCAAAATGACAAGAATTTTACAACAGAGGGATTAAAATGCTTCCTGAGCGTTGGGCACAAGTAGTAGAAAACAACGGCAACTATATTGTTGATTAAATTTTGTTGTATTGTTTAAATAATTCGATTTAAAAAAAGGTATTAGAAAACGACATTAATTATTACTAGACCTAATAAATGTCTTAATGAAGCAGAGCGATTTTTTAAAACATAAGCATACTGGTTCTTCCCCTCCCTTCAGCCTGTCCGGGAAGGAGCGTGTGCAGGGGAGACGTGGCTGCGTCAGAAAGACACCCGGCTTCGGGGAACCTCTGTGACGGGAGCCCAGACTGTGAGGGGTGCAGCCCGGCGGGGACGGGGGAGGGTGCAGTCTCCTCACAGACGTGAACTGCTGTCCAGGTGAGAGGGAGGCGGTGGAGGCAGAGGGAAGCTGTTTTCCCCAGAGCTGGACCCTGAGGTGCGGACCCAGCTCAGGACCCTGTGCGGCGGTGGGTGAGGGTCCTGCTCCCAGCACAGCAGAGGCTCCCTGCGGGAGCTCCTGTGCCGAGCCAGAGGCGGGCGTGCGGACTCAGTGGCAGGAAGCACACTCCGTGACCCATGCTCCGGCGCCTGTGTGTCGCCCTCTGCAAGGCTGAGAGCCGCTAGTGACGGGTTCTGACAGATGCCAGTCGCTCCCCACGAGGTAGTCAGCTAAATGCCACCGTGCCGTCTCTCCCGTCCTTGGATCACATATTTGAATATTGATAACTAGCTCAGCTGGCGAGGTTCAGAGGTTGAGAGTCAGCCTATGAACCAAGAGGCCATGGTTTGATTCCCGGTCAGGGCACACGCCCTGGTTGTGAGCTCGATCCCCAGTGGGGGTGAGCAGGTGGCAGCCGATCAATGATTCTCTCTCATCATTGATGTTTCTCTCTCTCCCTCTCCCTTCCTCTCTGACATAAAAATAATATATTAATATTAATCATTAAATCTAATTAAACCATCAAACTTCATCGATCAACATTTTAATCGGTCTCATCACAGTTTCAAAGTTAACTCACATTCAAGAGTCTTCGGGAAAACAGACCCTAAACCGCTGAGAAGAGGGGAGAACTGTCGGAAGGCGGGGATGGGAGCTGGGTTTTATGGCCTCTGGAGTGGGGAACGGGGATGGGGAGAAGGCAATGAGGCGCATTTCAGAAACTGAAACTGCCTCCAACAGAAGCATAGGAGCGTCTCTCTGCAATTTCCTCCAGTAAAACTGCAGGCAGCACGTTGGCGTCCGCACTGGATGTTGCCTAGAGTGAGTGCAGCGTTTCTGTGGCTGTTTTAGAAGGACGTGGTCCAGTGATCAATAACTCACTCAGCAAGCCTGTTTGTAGAAATCCTGGGAGGTGATGAAAGGTAAAATATTTTGTTGATCTTCAAAGTATCTTTGGGGGACAGTGGACACATGGTTTTGTGTTACACGTGGAAATCATGGAAGCACGTGGAGACCGTGCCACTGTGGGACTTTTCCCAATTGTTTTCTAACTGCCAGCGAGGACTTAGTGGGCAGAATGCACACCTGTGCGATCACACACACCGCCACGGCCACACACCTCCACGGCCACACACCTCTACGGTCACACACCTCTCAGTCATACACCTCCACGGCCACACACCTCTATGACCACACGCTACACAGCCACACACGTCCACAGTCACACACCTCTACGGTCACACACCTCCACAGTCATACACCTCCACGGCCACACACCTCCACGGCCACACACCTCCACGGCCACACACCTCTATGACCACACGCTACACAGCCACACACGTCCACAGTCATATACCTCCACAGCCACACACTACATGACCACACACCTCCATAGTCACACACTACATGATCACGCACCTCCACGGCCACACACCTACGTAGTCACACACCTCCAAGGCCACACACCTCCACGGCCACACACCTCCTTGGTCACACAACAGAATCATGGGAGTGCCTGGTGACTGCCACCTCCCTCCTACTCATGGCCAGAGTCCCTTCCACGGAAACCTCTAACCAATAGATGGAGCTTCTCTAAATGACTGATGCAGACACACACGGAGAGTAAAAGAGACAAATAGCATTTTAGGTTCTGCCCCAAGCACGATGGTGCATCTTAAACAGGTCCAGCTGTTCTCGTGGAAAAAAAGACCTTCTCCACTCCTGTCCTTTCACCCCAAAGATCTCCAAAATATTGTTCACCTCAAAATGCCCCGTGCTTCCCGCAGCAGGCGTGCTGAGTGCTGGTGTGGCTCCCTCTCCGCCCCCTTGGCAGCTCACCGGCAGCGTTGTAATGGCTCCAGGGCCCAGCCGCCAGGTGCCAAAGGAGGCGCAGGCCCAGAGCCCGCCTCTGGCCAGCCCTGAGCCTGTGGAGCCTCCAGGGCCCTGCCCGTTTACCCGCTTTCCCAGCTCCCAGAGCCGCGTCTCCCGGGGGTTCGCGTGGGGAGGGTGAAGGTCCCCCGGCTCCTCGCGGGGAGGGTGAAGGTCCGGGTGGGTGTTGGGACACGTGACCAGTCGCATTACTTCTGGTTGGTGGCCGAGCTTGTGTCCCACGCTGCAGCAGCTCAGTGTTAGAGTGACATCCACGATGAAGCAGTAGATTCGTTTAGAAAGCAGCAGCTCGATTGCCTGTGGGCATGGATGGAGCCTGTCTCTGGTGAAGAGTCAGCCGACCAGCCCTGGCCGCTACGGCTCAATGGGTAGAGCGCCGGCCTACGAAATGCAGGGTCCCGCGTTCAAATCCAGTCAAGGGCACGTGCCCAGATGGCAGGCACAGTCCCCAGTGGGGAGTGTGCAGGAGGCAGCCAATCCATGATTCTCTCTCATCCTTGATGTATTGATGTTTCTCTCTGTCTCTCCCTCTCACTTCCTCTCTGAAATCAATATATATAAATCTCCTATATAATAAAGCACTCTTAGCAGCACATTGGGTCCACACAGACAAAGCCAAGGCCCTCACAGTTAGAATAACTCCCGGTTGAATAGGGTCCGTGGTGATTTCTTGAGATGAAACCCCAGTGTTCTGTGTGAGACACAGCTCTTCTCCCTCCTCCACTCACCGGCGGCGGAGTGCGTGTTCCGCCGTGGCTTCTGGCTGTGCCTGTGTCCGTCCTCTCTGTGACCGGGCCTCAGTCCCCTCTGTTCCGTGGTAACTGCTCCGTGATTGTCTGCGCGAGGAGCAGCAGGCATGCAGATCAATACCGCTGACAGCGCTGGGCTTCAGAGGCGGGGACCGAGCTGGCGGTCACCTGCTGAGCACCCATTGCAGAGCCACTCACTGTGACCAGGGCTGCCCGGACGAGGACTGCACGGAATTCTGAAGGCAGAATCCGCCACCTCCCTCCCTGCCTGGTCCTGGGCCTTTTTCTTTTCTTTTCTTTTCTTTTCTTTTCTTTTCTTTTCTTTTATTATATTGTTATTGATCTCAGAGAGGAAGGGAGAGGGAGAGAAAGCTAGAAACATTGATGATGAGAGAGAATCATGGACCAGCTGCCTCCTGCACGCCCCCTCTGGGGATCGAACCTGCCATCTAAGCATGTGCCCTGACCCGGAATCAAACCATGACCTCCTGGGTTCATAGGTTGATTCACAGCCATGCCGGCTGGTCTGGTCTTGGATCTTGATTTCTTTTCTGTTCAAATCTCTTTCCACTCTCCTCTGCGCAAGGCAGACCCTCCCGTTCCCCGGGGTTTCGGACACCACCTTCTCTCCCTCCCTCCCTGTGACTCAGCCGGACTCCGCTCTGGAACCCTCCCTGCGCCCTCAGCGCGCACACAACCAATGCAGGCCCTGGCCTGGCGGGAGCCTCCTGTCAGTCCACCTGCCTTTTCCTCCTGCTGGCCTTGCCCGCAACTCCTCACCACTGCTCCTCCCCCGCTCACCCCTGGAACTGTGCCAAGGTCGCCAAAGTCAAGGTCAGGATTCTCACCCATATTCCTGGACTCCCATCTCGCATTCCGTTCTCAGCCAGAGGTGTCTGGGTCCCTTTGCTGGGAGCCTCCCAGCTCCTGTCTGTCCCCTGATCTTCCCAGCGCCTCTGCCACCGGCGCCCATGTGCTCCTGGCCCGTTCCTCACCACGTGGCCAACCCCACGCCTGGGCTCAGGGTCCAGCACAGACTGGAAACGCCACTCTGCTATATCCAGCAGCCCAGTGGCCACTCCTTGTGAATAGCTCATCGACATTTCAAAACCCCTGTGTCCCTCCATTCCCTCCCCCATCGCCTCACCTCCAGGGACTGTGCGTGTTCCCTGCACTCGGGCTGAGCCTGCTGGGGCTGCCTTCCCACTCAGTGCGTGTACAATGGGCTTCCGTCGCTTTTAGAGAGAAGCGAGTCTCCCTGGTGGGAAGCACGCGCACATGCTGAGTGAGCGATGTGAACGCCGAGGCCACCTCTGTTCCAGCCCTGCCCCCTCCTTCACCGACAGGATGAGGAGTGTCCCTGGGCGCATGGTCACAGCTGGGCCCTTCGGCAAACAGTGAAAACCCCCGCTGTTCTTTTCCTCCCCTCCAGGAAAGGCTCTCTTGCTTTCAGAGTGAGAGGTTAATTGATCCATATAAAAGATCTTAGCTCGGCCAGAGTGGCTCAGTGATTGAGCATAGACCTAGGAACCAGGAGGTCACAGTTCGATTCCCGGTCAGGGCACAGGCCTAGGTTTCGGGCTCCATCCCCAGTGTGGGGTGTGCAGGAGGCAGCCGATCAGCGATTCTGTCTCACAATTAATGTCTCTATCTCCCCCTCTCTGAAATCAGTAAAATATATTTTAAAGAAACGTAAACAGGTTGGAGAACATATAAAATGGGATAAGTCTGACTGATTATGGAATTTAACTGGGGAGCAGAGGGGTGCCAGACCATGACATGGAGAATGAGAAGGTGAAGGAGCATGGTTTACAGATGCTGGGAGCGTGAAGTCTCGTTGACACTGGGGTGAGAGGTGACATGAGATAAACAGATGAGTGATTGAGATTGAGCAGCAGACAATCTAAAAAATGAAGTATCCAAGAACATGTATCTTTATAAAATGAACTTAAAATAGCCTTCAAATGAATAAAGCAAAATGTGGGAATTCAAGCAAATAGTGGAAACACTCCACATAGGAAACTTGCAACTAATTCCTTCACCTGAAGATCCTGTCAAAGCTTCAAAGCATACAGTTCCAATCTCACACAGATTCTCCAGAGAACGTAAAAAGACATACCCGCCAACCTCACTGCATTGGGCTGCCATCGTCACTGGCAATGGCTTCCTCGAGAATTGATTGAATAACCGATCATAATAACTTGATCGTTATGAGGAAAGGACAGCACGAAAAAGGAACCTATGGGCAATAGAATTCAAGAACATAAGTTGTAAAAATTCTAAGCAAATTATTTAGAAACCAAAGGAGCTATCTATAGAAACAGAATTAACTAGCCTGACAAAGTGGAGGGTGGCTGCTATAGGTTAACTAGGACCTCCCCTCCCCTAAAATGTGTCTGTTGTGGTCTTAGTCCTAGTACCCCAGAATGTGAGCTTTTTTAAAATACGATTATTGTAGAGGTAACTAGAGGCCGATGCACGAAATTCGTGCAAGGGGCTCAGCCCTTTAGCCCCCGAAGCCCTCACATCCCCAGCTTCTCAGGACGGTCGTTCGGCTGTCTGGTCTAATTAGCATATTACGCTTTTACTATTATAGCTTAGCTAAGATGCGGCCACACTGATGAGGTCTCCCCCTGTTGAAACCTTTCACTGTGCTCAGCAGAACACATGGTCAGTGATTAGCAGAATTCTTTCCCCTGGAGTGACACGCTCCCCTGAGCTGTCCTCTTCCGGCTCTGACAGACGGCCAGCCCTCTCCGGGCCCTGCCCTCGGGGCTTGGTTACACTTTCTCCCAGTCTGCCCAGTGGTCAGGAGGTGGGTGAGATGTCCTTTTCCTCATGGTCAGGTCTAGACTATTTTCCATTCTTGCTCCATCTTACCACCCTTTCCACCCACTTCTCCTTATAGCAGACATCAACTAACTCATGGTTAGCTGCTTCAACCCCACCCAGAATAATCTTAGTTTGTGGGTAATTCATTTATTTTAAAAACTACTACATATCTGTATAGAAGACCTTCTAACTGAGAGCCGAGGGCCCCAATGACTCCCCCAGTGAGTGGAACGTTCTATTATTATAAAGTGTTTTCTGTGTCTCCAGAAATTTTTTGTGCTTTAAATCTAATTTTCTAATATTTTACATTAGTTTGTTCTATTTAAAATAGGTCTGCTCTACCTTTTCCGGATGTTTACTTTCACAGTTTTTACATATCACTTGTAAACAGCATATACTTGGATTTATGGGAGTTTTTAGTTTATCTGCCAATCTTTGTTTTTTAAAGATAATTTAGTTCATTTGCATTTAATGTAATTACTGACAAAAACAGACCTATTTATTTTATTTTCCATTAGTCCTGCCTACTCTAGGTTCTTTTTCTCTTCTTTATTTTTTTTAATTGAGTATTTTTCTTGCATTTCATTTTTCTCCTCTATTAGTTTTGAAAGTGCATATTCTTTATTAGTTCATTAGAAATTAAAATATGTTGCCAAAGATAGAAGTCCATCAATATCATTGCCTTAGTACAGGTTTCTTAGTACCTTTTTATTTTAATATACTACTGCTGACTTCTATTGTATTGTTCCTATTTATTTCATTTAGTCTTTGTTTTTATTTTTATAGCATTAAGGCTTTATTATTACCTTGGTATATACTTAAGGTCATTTACATTAATTCACATTTTTATCAATTTGTGTATCTTCAGTCTGTTCAGCAGTTTGTGAAATGTGCATCTTATGAGTTTCCACCTCTTAACTTTCAGCATTGGTTTCCCTGCTTCACTAATCGCCAGGACATGGACATGCCAACGAAAAGGTCTGATTTGGCATGCACCCCGCCCCCAGGCTTTGAGGCCAAAGCTCGTGAAGTAACAGGGTTCGTGTAGGCTGATGTCTCTGCCTGCTTCCGCGGCCCAGGGCAGGGTGGCATCGAGGACTGCCCGACTCTCGGTGTTGGCAGTGATGATGGTGCAGGGTTTGATCAGTGGCCACTTTTTCGAAACAGAGTTTCATGATGTGAGGTGTGAGTGTGCATATGCACATGTGTGTGGCCTTGCCATGGCTTAGCAGAGCGATGGACTGAACAAGAGCCATATTTATGTTGATGTTTTTCACTTGCCTTGATGTTTGCATTCCAAGTCTGTAACTTACCTGTTTGGTGGATTCTGAGATATTGGCTACGTGGCTTAGTCCCTAAAAACTACTTCGCTTTAACCAATGTTAAATGACTACTTTTCAGAAATTGGCTTTGGACAAAAACTCAAAACATGAATAAAAATAAATCTTATTGTACATTTTTTTGCATTTTACCCAGGTGATTAATTTGAGTATGTTTCATTGCACGTACAACCTCCTAATGACCCATTATCTTTCAAATCATCTGCGAAACAGCTGCATCTGAGAGGTGTGTGCACTGGCTCCAAATGAATGATAAATGGCGGGAAGCACATCACCTCACAATTCTAAGATACAGCCGAGCAGTGGTACTTAGCATCCAGAAATCTTCCTTTGCAAATAAATCATATTAACATCCTAAAACAAAATTATGCCCCTCATTTTAAATTACTTCAAACATAGTTGTTATGTTCTACATTTCCACATCAGAACTGGGAAATAAATTGGGAGGTGACCTAAATCATGCTGTATGCTTTTTTTTTTTTTTTTTCTCATTGTATGTATTTTGCTTATTTTATGTTCTTTACTCTTAAGTTATTAAAAACAGAGTTAATCATTTCAGCAGGTTCAAATTCTTAGAAATAATGGTGGTGTTTTATGAGCAGATGAAATTATTGCACAAACATGTCTGCATAGTAGAGATATGTCAAAATGAATGGTAACTCTCAGAAAAGCATATTATTGCACTTACTTCAGAAATAAAGTAAATACATCCTCCTTGAATTATACATTTACTTCTGTTACCTTAAAGATAAAGATTTCGATGCTAACAAATCACCAAAAATTAGCAGAGCATTAAGCAGAGGTGATAATTTCATTTATCCCTTTCAGGGGCACAGCACTCAAAAGAATTTTTAAATTAAAAAACCAGATATAAGAATGAAAAAAAAAAACAGAGCATCCTGCAAACAACACTGGCTGTTTATGACCAGCCTGAGGACGAGCAGTGACTGAACACCGGGTGTGGGCTGAGGCGTCAGGGGGTTTGAACCGCTGGACCCTGTGCTCTGACAGCACAGCGGGCCTTGTTCCCAGCAGTTACCTGTGAGCTCTGCACCAGCTCCTCAGCGCCCCCTCTGGTGGGAGTCGGTCCTTGGAGAGCAGGTGCTCTGGATCTGTTTTTGCAATAAAAGAAGGGACATATCTCCCTCTAGTGTTGAAAAGGTTAGGGAATCCTAACAGTGTTTAGAAGTAACAGAAACAATTCACTTTAAAAAGCCAGTCTCACTGAAACCACTTTGGCTCAGTGGATAGAGCGATGGCCTGTGGACTGAAAGGTCCCGGGTTTGATTCCGGTCAAGGGTATGCACCTTGATTGTGGGCACATCCCCAGTGGAGGGTGTGCAGGAGGCAGCTGATCGATAATTCTCTCTCATCAGTGTTTCTAACTCTCTAACTCTCTCTCTTTCTTCCTCTTTATAAAAAAAACAATAAAATATATTTAAAAAATAAAAATAAATAAGAAAAAAAAATAAGTAAAAAGCCAGTCTCCTAAGAAAGGTGTCAGACATGATTAACTTATTTTTGTGACCTGAGTAATGAAAAATGTTAACCGTAGTGAAAAGAAATGTTTAAAAATAGTTTACTCCTTTTCATTTCAGTAACATTATTTTTATTATCATGTTGGGTATTTTAAAACTTTAGGAAAGCTAAATTAGCTATAACGCTTTATTTTCCATCATTTTAATTGCTTTGCTTTCATTATAAAAGTTAGCGCTAAATGTTATTTTAATTGTCAGGGAAGGGAAGAGCACAGTTTGCTGGCGAGGCCTCTCCACAGGCAGGGTGACTCTGTGCGTCCCGGGGCCCTGATTCCGGGCCTGGTGGGAAACCCTCGTCTGAAATGCAGGACCCAGGCCTGAGAATGGCTCCTTAGAAAACCTTCTGCAAAATGGCCGAGTACAGGGTGAGCGGCCGGTGAGAAAGACCACGTTTCTCACTGTGGTCACAGACTGCAGTCTGAGGCTGAGTAAGTCTGGGCAGAGGCAGCGGCATTGGCACCCTGCACGCTGCTCCAGCCCCCGTCTGCGGCGGCAAAGCGGGCCTGGGTGGGAACAGCCAAGTAACCTGGCTCTTCCTCTCCCGCCCTCGGTCCCCCGCACCTCCTGGAGAGGGGCCCCTGGGGGGCTGGACCCGGAATAAATGCAGAGTCCCCAAGGGGTCCCAGAGCTCACACCCAGGCCGCCCGTCCCCCCACCCGCTCTGGTGCCAGGGAGCGGGGCGGACACACGGGCGTCTGCGGTTTGGATTCTGTGACGGCGGCTCTGCCTTGGGGACCCTGCGGCCGCCGATTCAGAACCGGACAGGACGGGTGGGCGCGCGTGGCCGGGAGGGGCACCCGCGGTTCTCGGGCCCCTGGCTCTCCGCCCCCTGCCGAGCTGGAGCCTAACATGATGTCACGCCATGACGCGACGCCGGATGTCATCAGAAGCAGACACGCCGGGAGTGTGCGCAGTGAAACGCACCCTTTGGGGACGGAGATGAATGTGTGACGTTGCTGAGATGAGAAAACGTGACGTAGGAGAGTCAGGGACTGACCCACATTCGGAGGAAGCACCACCGCGCCGATCGCCACGGGCACCCACTCCGGTGACCACAGCACCGTGACCGTGACCACTGCCTTCCTGGTGAGAAAAGGGACGTGTGGGACGATGGCTGCCAGGGTGACATCACAGCGTTTGTGCTGGGGAAGCCGAAGGGACCTTCCCAGGACCAGAGCCATGATGTCCACCGAGTCCCGTGGCTGTGGCTCCCCGGGGCTCTGGAACAGGCCTGAGCCGTGTTTCCCCAGCACCGTGACCGTGACCCAGAGGAAGAGGCAGCCTCACCTGGGCCCCGACACAGACAGATAGACACTCACACACACAGATACACACACACACAGATACACACAGATACACGCACAGATATACACACGCACACATAGAGACACACACAGATATACACACACACACACAGACACACAGAGAGACACACAGAGACTCACAGAGACACACACACATACACACAGAGAGACATACACACGGAGACATACACAGAGACACACAGAGATACAGACAGACACACACAGACACACACAGGCATACACACACACAGACACACACACAGATATACACACACAGAGAGAGACACACACACACAGATACACACACAGACATACACACACATACAGAGACACACATACAGAGACACACACAAATACACACATACACACACATCACTGACACATCCTTCCCACGGCCCCTTCACTGGCACAAAGGACAGCGCCTCCCGTCTGGTCTCCGCTGTCATCGATGTTCTGGGCCATTTGACAAGCTGAGGGCATCGCTCTTCACAGATGATCAGGCCCTTTGGCATTTCCCTAAGAGAGCAGGAAGTGCCATCAGCACATAAGGATAAAGGGTTAAATGTTTATGTAACAATATTTAATTTGAAAATCACCATTTTATTAATATGAGCTAATTCTTCGTAATACTCCTGAAAGCAGAGAGAGTCTTCTCCAGCACCTGAGGCAAGGTGCCTGGTGAAGAGGGCCGCCATGTGTTACCGGAAAGCGTGCCCCATGTGTTCCTGGGACAGTGTGCCCCCGCGTGTTACCGGGAAAGTGTTTCCCCCATGTGTTACCTGGAAAGTGTCCCCCCCGCCCCCCGTGTGTTACCAGGACAGCGTGCCCCATGTGTTACCGGGAAAGTGTTCCCCCCGTGTGTTACCGGGACAGAGTGCCCCTGTGTGTTACTGGGAAAGTGCCCCCCCCCTCCGTGTGTTTCCGGGACAGTGTGCCCCGTGTGTTACCGGGAAAGTGTTCCCCATTGTGTGTTACAGGACAGCGTGCGCCGTGTGTTACCGGACAGTGTGCCGCCGTGTGTGTGTGCGCCCTGTGTTACGGGGCAGCATGCGCCTTGTGTTATGGGGCAGCATGCGCTGTGTGTTACCGGGACAGCAGTGCCCCGTGTGTTACCGGGACAGCGGTGCCCCGTGTGTTACCGGGACAGCGGTGCCCTGTGTGTTACCAGGACAGCGTGCCCCATGTGTGTGTGCGCCTTGTGTTACTGGGACAGCATGCCCTGTGTGTTACCGGGACAGCGTGCGCCCTGTGTTACTGGGACAGCGGTGCCCTGTGTGTTACCAGGACAGCGTGCCGCCGTGTGTTACCGGGACATCGTGCCCCCGTGTGTGTGTGCACCCTGTGTTACTGGGACAGCATGCCCCGTGTGTTACCGGGACAGCGTGCGCCGTGTGTTACCGGACATTGTGTCCCCGTGTGTGTGTGCGCCCTGTGTTACTGCGACAGCGTGCCCTGTGTGTTACTGGGACAGCAGTGCCCCGTGTGTTACCGGGACAGCGGTGCCCCGTGTGTTACCGGGACAGTGGGCCCCGTGTATTACCAGGACAGCGTGCCCCGTGTGTTACCGGGACAGCGTGCCCCGTGTGTTACGGGGCACATGTTACTGGGACAGCGTGCCCCGTGTGTTACCCGGACAGCGTGCCCCGTGTGTTACCGGGACAGCGGGCCCCGTGTGTTACCAGGACAGCGTGCCTCGTGTGTTACCGGGACAGCGTGCCCCGTGTGTTACGGGGCACATGTTACTGGGACAGCGTGCCCCGTGTGTTACCGGGACAGCGTGCCCCGTGTGTTACCGGGACAGCGTGCCCCGTGTGTTACCGGACATCGTGTCCCCGTGTGTGTGTGCGCCCTGTGTTACTGCGACAGCGTGCCCTGTGTGTTACCGGGATAGCGGTGCCCCGTGTGTTACCGGGACAGTGGGCCCCAAGTGTTACGGGGCACATGTTACCGGGACAGCGTGCACCGTGTGTTACCGGGACAGCGTGCCCCGTGTGTCACCGGGACAGTGGGCCCCGTGTGTTACGGGGCACATGTTACTGGGACAGCGTGCCCCGTGTGTTACCGGGACAGCGTGCACCGTGTGTTACCGGGACAGCGTGCCCCGTGTGTCACCGGGACAGTGGGCCCCGTGTGTTACGGGGCACATGTTACTGGGACAGCGTGCCCCGTGTGTTACCGGGACAGCGTGCCCCGTGGGTTACCGGGACAGCGTGCCCCGTGTGTTACTGGAACAGCGTGCCCCGTGTGTTACCGGGACAGCGTGCCCCGTGTGTTGCCGGGACAGTGGGTCCTGTGTGTTACGAGACAGCGTGCCCCGTGTGTTACAGGGCACATGATACCGGGACAGCGTGCCCTGTGTGTTACCGGGACAGCGTGCCCTGTGTGTTACCGGGACATCATGCCCCCGTGTGTGTGTGCACCCTATGTTACCGGGACAGCGTGCCCCCTGTGTTAGGGGGCACATGTTACCGGGACAGCGTGCCCCGTGTGTTACTGGGACAGCGTGCCCCGTGTGTTACCGGGACAGCGTGCCCCGTGTGTTACCGGGACAGCGAGGCCCGTGTGTTACCAGGACAGCGTGCCCCGTGTGTTACCGGGACAGCGTGCCCTGTGTTTTACTGGGACAGTGGGCCCCGTGTGTTACGGGACAGCGTGCCCCGTGTGTTACAGGGCACATGATACCGGGACAGCGTGCACCGTGTATTACCGGGACAGCGGTGCCCTGTGTGTTACCGGGTCATCGTGCCCCCGTGTGTGTGTGCGCCTTATGTTACCAGGACAGCGTGCCCCCTGTGTTACGGTACACATGTTACCGGGACAGCGTGCCCTGTGTGTTACTGGGACGATGTGCCCGGTATGTTACTCGTGGAAAGTGTGCCTGGTGTGTTACTGTGGAAAGTGTGACCTAGGTACACTTACGTGTGTCTGACAAGTCAAAGCTTGTTGAAATATTGCAACTTCCTTGAGCAATGTCAGGTCACCTCAGAGTTCTCCATGACTTGGTGACCTTTCTAACTTTAAATATCTAAATTTTTATACTGAAATAAAATTTGCTGACATGGGAATTAATTACTAATTTGGCCAATTGTCGGGATTGGGTTTCATCTCCCTTAACTCCGGGCTTCTCTCCCGGGGGAGGGACCATGTGCCCAGCTCACAGATCACTAGCCAGCAGTCTGCCTCTTCCCAGACCCTCCTCTCCGTGTGCCCCTAACGGCGTCAGGACTGACCCCACAGGACAGGGGCAGAGCAGCTCAGTGTGTCAGTGTGGGGGACACGCTGGGGACGGTCCTTTCTTTTCCATTTCAGCTGAGCTCCAGCCCGCCCGCGTCCTCCGCAGCCTGAGACAGGAGCGCTGGCACACCCAGGAGACCCGCCTTCTCTGCTGGACGCCTCTCTTCCCACGACGGCACCGCCCCAGCCGACCCGACGCTGCTCCCCGCTGAGCCTCTGCGGCCTCGGACCCTCGGGAAGGACTCCAGCCCGTGTTCCAGAGAACCCACAGACAGACACACAGGCACACAGACACACAGACACTCAGGCACACAGGCACACAGGCACACAGGCACACAGGCACACAGGCACTCAGGCACTCAGGCACTCAGGCACACAGACACTCAGGCACACAGACCCACAGACCCACAGACACACAGGCACACAGACCCACAGACCCACAGACCCACAGACACACAGACCCACAGACCCACAGGCACACAGGCACACAGGCACACAGACCCACAGACACACAGACACACAGACCCACAGACCCACAGACCCACAGACCCACAGACCCACAGACCCACAGACCCACAGACACACAGACCCACAGACCCACAGACCCACAGACACACAGACCCACAGACCCACAGACCCACAGGCACACAGGCACACAGACACTCAGGCACACAGGCACACAGGCACACAGACACGCCTCGGGAATGAGTGAGAGCCACGCAGCAGACAGGCCAGGCAGTCTGACCTCCATGACCTCCTCCGGATGGAGCGTTGTTAGGGAAGCAGCGACTGGAGGATTGAAGAGGAGACATGAGAACGTCTGAGATTAACACACACACACACACACACGTCAGACCCGCCATCTCCAATGGTAATCATATGTATGTATCATTCTAACTCAATGTACTAATGTTAAATAAATGTCACATTTAAATTTTATTTATTCTTTTGGTTGACAGATTCTATAATAATTCCATATGCTTTTATATTTCTTTTTTCCTGTTGCATATTACCATGTGCTGTTCTAATATGCAAAACTGACATCATATCCTTTGTATTTTCAAACATAAAAGTCACATTTTTTATGTCAGAATAGATAAGGATATAACAAAGTATTAACTGGTCATGCACTTCATTTCTTTTCAGACTCCTGATTGAATTTATTTTTGAAATACCAAGCAAGCCCACAGCAGGTGGACTGGACAGACTGCTGCTCCTGTAAGTCCCTGCAGGACAGGGCCAGGTGGGCATGCAGGGTGGGGCCAGGTGGGCATGTAGGTGGGGCCAGATGGGCATGGGGCAGGTGGGCCAGGTGAGCATGGTGCCAGGGGACCCAGGTGGGCATGGTCTCCTGTTTGTTTAAATGGATTTTTAAATCCAATACATGAGCTAGAAGTTTAGCAATGGATGTATAATAATACAAGACAAAATATATACAAAAAACAAATAGGATTCTGTCTTCTTGAGAATATGAAAGAAATCCACTGTATTCTAAGTGGTAAACACAGACTGCAAACAGCAGGCCACTCATATGTTAGCCCCGTAGCTGCATGACATGATGTTGGACATGCATGCTCCTGAATGTCAGCCTGCAGCAGCATATACCCCTTGTCTTTCTGAATGTCCCGATCATGGCGTTGCTCCCTTTCCAGGTAGTGTCTGACGGACCAGGACGCCATCTCCGGTCCGGCTCCCGCCCCGGCCCCCCGCCTCCCAGCCTGACCCGCGGGACCCCTCCGGCCCCCACATGCTCTGCGATGGTGACATGAACGCGTGGGCAGCGGCTCGCACACCATCCCCCGCCGTGCCCGGGGTGGCCCTCTAGGGGAGCCTCTGAGAGCCGCGGCCGGCCCGGACCATGCATCTCCTGCTGAGGCTGCGGAGAAGCTTCCGCGCCCTGGTCGCGCTCCTGGCCGCCTTCTGCCTGGCCAGCATCGCCCTGTCCGCCTACTTCCTGTGCGCGGGCTCCCGGCAGGAGGTGGTGCTCCTGGAGACCAGCTCCAAGGCCGAGTGCGCGGACCCCCGACGCCCGCCCCTGCGGGCCGCGGAGCCCCGCACGGCCAGGCCCGTGGCCACGGCGCGCACCGAGCCCACGGTGCTGCTGCTGGTGGAGAGCCAGTACTCCCAGCTGGGCCAGGACATCGCCGCCATCCTGGAGTCCGGCCGCTTCGCCTACCACATGGTCATCGCGCCCGGGAAGGGCGACATCCCGCCGCTGACCGAGGGCGGCCGCGGCAAGTACGCGCTGGTCGTCTACGAGAACGTGCTCAAGTACGCGGGCATGGACGCGTGGCACCGCGAGCTGCTGGAGAAGTACTGCGTGGAGTACAGCGTGGGCATCATCGGCTTCCACCAGGCCACGGAGAACAGCCCGCCCAGCGCGCCGCTGCGGGGCCTGCCCCTCGGCCTCCTCACCAACCTGGCGCTGCGGGACTGCCTGGTGGACCCGCGCGCCCCACTGCTGCGCCTCACCCGCGCGCCCCGCGTGCAGCAGGGCCCGCTGCCCGGCCAGGACTGGACGGCCTTCCGCTCCAACCACTCCACCTTCCAGCCGGTGCTGCTGGCTGCGCCGCAGGGCGGGGAGGGCCCGCCGGCCGCGCCCGGCGCCCCGCTCCTCGCCACGGTGGTGCAGGACCTGGGGCTGCGCGACGGCGTCCGGCGCGTGCTCTTCGGCAACAACCTGAGCTTCTGGCTGCACAAGCTCGTCTTCGTGGACGCCGTGTCCTTCCTGTCGGGGCGGAGGCTGAGCCTGTCGCTGGACCGGTACCTGCTCGTGGACATCGACGACATCTTCGTGGGCAAGGAGGGCACGCGCATGAACGTCCAGGACGTGAAGGTGAGAGCATGGTCCCCTCTGCCCCGCCAGCTCGGCCAGGCAGTGTGACCTGAATATTCTAGGTTCCTCATTACCCAGAAGGCCAAGAGGCAGCAGGTTTGAAATAAACTAGTCGTTCAACAAAATGTTTGTAATATTCAACTACATTACAATAGGTTCAACTATTGGAATATTCACGTAAAAGCAGTCAAACCTGTAAAGAGGTTTTTTTTAAATTGACTTGAGCCAAACTGTCCACCATTTCCGGGAAGCAGCACCTCACCGGATTGGGCTGGTGCTCCAATGAAGGGCAGCTTTTCACTGTTTCATGATGACAGCCAGAGGAGGGGACGAAGTGTCACAGGAGATCCATTGGTGATAGATGAGGGAGGCGGGAGAAAGCAGAGCCAGGAAACCTCTGGGATTGGAGGAAAGGTAAAATGATGGACACGCTTCTTTCACTCAGGTGGGTGCAGGGTGGTGAACAGCCAACAGCTCAATAAAGTGAGGGCATCCGTGGTCTCTGCAGAGCGGGGCCTGAGCTGTGAGGGGCCGGAGAAAAGGGAATTACTTAGATGTGTTATCGTAGATGCAGAAAGACAGTAGCTCAGGTAAGGTAAAGGCTGACCTTGTCAGGGAAGATGCCATGCCTGCCCAGGACGTGACTGCCCCCATCACTGCGTTTAGGGAAAGGGCTAATTTCAGACCCTCCTTGGTGGTGACTTCAGGTCTCTGAGTTTGCAAGCCCGCCACGCAGGCCCCTCCTGGGCTGTCAGGTCAGCATGTGGCCCCTTCCAGCCACCCTGGGTGCTTCTGAGGGGCGGGAACTGAAATCCTGTGAGAGCTGAGCCTCCCTGCTGGCCTCCTCATGGCCCCATGGACGCCGGCCGGCCCCTTCTCCAGCCCCCGCTGACCGGGGCGCCCAGAGCTCCCCCGGCAGCTCCGGCCCCGGCCCCAGAGCTCCGGCCCTGTCCGGCTGACCATGGCGGCCCCGGCCCTGTCCGGCTGACCATGGCGGTGGAAGCACAAGAGGGAGAAGGAGCCCGACCTTTGCTAGACCCCCAGGGAGGCCCAGCATTCACGTATGAGATGCCGTGTCCTGTGGGTGCAGAGACTAGCAGTCTGAGGTGTGTGCTGGGCGGGCCCTGAGCTCCCTCTGGGGCCACCGTGTGGAGGTCGCACAGGGTGGGGCAGGGACAGGTCCCGCGGTCAGACTGGGACCCTCACCGTGACCCGTTAGAGCCAGAGCCGCCGGCTCTGGGACCATCCCCTCTCAGCGTGGGGATCCAGCGTCCTCCGGGTGCTCTCTGTCCTGGGTGCCACTCCCCCTCCTGTGGGCACAACTGCGGCAAAGAGAGGAACAGAGAAGCAGGATGCGGCTGGGATGGCACAGGATAGGGTGTCGGGGTCAGGTCCTCTTCCTGCGACGAGACGTCCATCCTCCGAGATAACTCCTCGGTACTGATTCACGTTAAAGCCTTTTTCCCTCTCCCACCCACCCCCAGACCTCTGTCTGCTCCAGAACCAGCCATGGTTATTACGAGAAATGAGTCCACGTTTTCAAACCTTCCCGCTGCTGTGAGCGGGCCGGGCCGGGCCCTGCGGGAAGCCCTGGAGCTGGAGGAGGCGCTGCCCGGGGCAGTGCTGGGAGGGGTTGGGGGGTCACCTGGACTTTCTGGGGCTTTTTTTGTATTTCTATTCATTTTAATTCATCAAACTCTAGTCTTAGTTCCATTTTTAATCATAAGCTTTAAAAGAGGCCGCGTGCCTCCCGGGTCCTCGGCGTGGTCCTAGAACCCAGGGCCACATTCTCCGTCCTCGGCCACGCAGCGCGCAGGGCAGCGATCGCTCCCTCCGCAGGAGGCATGCCCCACGCCCTGCTCACACGCAGTCAGCGGTCAGCGTGACTGCCGCGGCACACCCACATGCACAGGCAGAGGATGGAGGTCTGTGTGTGTGAGTGTGCACGGGTGTGAGTGTGTGGGTGTGTGCGCATGTGCGCAAGTATTGGCATGTGTGCATGTGTGTGATTGTGCCTATGTAAGTGTACCTGTGTGGCCATGTGTTCATGTGTGTGCATCTGGGCGTGCACATGTGAGTGTGTGAATCTGTGTCAGTGAGTATGTCTGTCTATGTGCATATGGATATTAATTATATACTCTACACACTCACACACACTGTAAAAACTATCCTTGTATTCCCTTTGGTTTGTTTCTGATCAGCAATCACTGCAGGTAGCCCCGAGACTGGCCCCGAGAGCCGTGCCCCTCGGCCACCTTCAGGCCAACGGGAAACACGGTTTCAAGCATCAAACTTCATTTCTCAGGCTTGGCATCGGGTTTCCATTTTAACTTTAGTTTCGAATGGATATGCTTTTGTGGAAAAGGATCGGAAAGTGTGTGTGATAAGTTCTGGATATTCCGTGTTCTTCCTCACATTTCTTTTCTGGGCGTGTAACATGTCCTCACCCAGGAGAGGGGAGAAGCCAGGGTGGCTCTCCTGTGTTAACACATTCGATCCAGGGCCCGATCCCTGCTCTCACCGCGGCGCCATCCGTGCTCCTCGGTGTGGAGCCGTCCGACGGGCACGGAGCTCAGGGCCGGACACGCTCACCCGTTTCCGCAGTACAGGGCAGAGGCCGCTGTGGACCATGGGGACAGAGGGCGGGATACGCAGGAGGCAGCGTTGGCGTGTGAGTGTGCGGGCCTGTGTGTACACGTGTGCACAGTCCCGGGAGCGAGCCCCAGGCAGCAGGCTCAGCCGGCGTGGTGTGGCTGGAACTGAGGCTGCTGGGGATGTGGAGCCACCGTGTTGGTTGGATATGGAGTTCCCATGTTGGTTGGATGCGGAGTCGCTATGTTGGTTGGATGCGGAGTTCCCGTGTTGGATGGATGCGGAGTTCCCGTGTTGGATGGATGCGTAGTCGCCGTGTTGGATGGATGCGGAGTTCCCGTGTTGGTTGGATGCTGAAGAAAACCAGAAACAGTCGTGGGAAGAGATGAAGACGTGGTTGTGTCCATAACAGCGAGAGTTGTGGACAGACGGGTACCAGCCGCTCGCTGACGGTTTTAAGCAAGAAAGTGACTCGATCAGAGCTGGGTGTGGAGAAGACCATGCGTGTGAACGGGAGATGTGTGCGAGAAGACTGTCCCAGAGCCTGTTACAAGATGGGCATAGTAATCATTGTGTGCATTTTGCTGTTTGTTTTTATTGATGTCAGAGAGGAAGGGAGGGGGAGAGACAGAGGCATCAATGATGAGATGGAGTCATTGACCAGCTGCCTCCTGCACGCCCTCTACTGGGGATCAAGCCTGCAACCCGGGCCTGTGCCCTGACTGGGAACTGAACCGTGATCTCCTGGTTCATAGGTCGATGCTCAGCCACTGAGCCACGCCGACTGGGCTATATATGTTTTTAAAAATAGTATTTGTTTAGCACATGACTATACCCTAAGCACAGTGCTAATCATTAAGGACAACAGAAAATATTGGTATGTTTTCTGAATGAATAAACCACGACTTAACATATTCAAATGGCCATCCAGCTAATCCGTGACGGAGGGCAGATGGAACCAGACTATCTGTCTTGAAAACAAGGGCTTGGGTGTGGGTTAGAGCCTCAGCACCAGCATTACTAGTCACGCTGGGACGAGTTTATTGATTGACTTCCCGGTCCTCGGGCTGTGGGCTGTAATGGCAGCGGAACTCAGCCACAGCCAAGCGCTGTGGGAGCCGGCGGAGACGGGCTGGGAAGATGGAGGGACGGACGGGCTAGTGACAGTGGGGCCGCTCAGCTCAGGGACAGTGGAGGGCAGGGGTGGCTGGCAGAGCAGTGGGGAGGGTACGTGAGGGGGGTACGAGGAACTGACAGAGGTGGATTGGGGCCCCGCGGTGTAGCCTGGAGGTGCCCGTCACACACCGAATGGGCAGAAGGGCGGTGCGGGAGACGAGGAGTGGGTCCTTCTGGTTAAGGGGGCGTGCAGGCGCAGGCATTAGCAAGAGCAGTCTCGGTTTGCAGACACCGCTGAGGGGGCGGTTGGGTGAGGCCCCCCTTCCCCGGCTTCGTGCCTGCCATGTGAGTGCTGGTCGTGGAAGGGAGTGGTCAGGCAGCAGGATGCACCATTTTGGGTTTCCTGACGAATTCCACGGTCACGACAAGTTCGATTCCCACGGAAGGACCTGGCTCAGGCCGAGACAGCAGCCGGGAATCCTGAGCCACCGCTGGGCCCTCGGAGGAGCCAGCCCCTTGGCGAGCGCTGGTGTGTGGCCAGGCCGAGGCCGAGGCCGCCTGCTGAGCCCGCAGTGTCCTCCGCCAGAGGCACGGCCATTCGTCTGGAACGTGGCCTTTCGGGTTCTTCCCTCCTTCCTGCTGACCCTGGGCCCCGAGGCCGCAGCCCGCCTCGCACGGAGGCGGCCAGGGGCGCCCCATGGCTGAGGCACAAACTCCGATGTGGACCGAGGCACAGAGTTAGTCTCCAGAGAACAAGGAAGGGAAGTCCTCCATTTTTAGTGATTGTGCCCAGAAATTGCGTCCTACTGAGGGCACGCCACTGGTTTTCTGTTTATTTCCCTGATGTGTATTCACAGGGGGGAGGTCTGTCCAAGGGTGTGAGAGGCCCGCTGTCATGGAAACCTGTTTTCTGGGCATCCACCAATTATTTACTTGCTTTATTTTTTAAAATATATGTTTGTGATTTTAAAGAGGAAGGGAGAGGGAGAGAGAAACATCAATGACGAGAGAGAACCATTGAAGGACTGCCTCCTGCACACCCCACACTGAGGACTGAGCCCCCAACCAGGAGGGCAGGGCATGTCCCCTGACCGGGAAGCACACCCTCACCTCCTGGCCCATAGGGCAAGGCTCACCCACTGAGCAGCGCTGGCCGGGCGGGGCCGCCGCGTGTGTATGGCTCTCACCCAGAGACCACGCAGGCGTCTTCAAACTATGGCCCGCGGGCCACATGGGGCCCGCAGAGGAGTCTGATCCGGCCCGCCAGGTTTTTTGGGCAGTGAGCACAGCCGAGGTGTTACAGTAGGAATTAGTAGTTCATATAGTCCGGCCCTCCAGCTCTCTGAGGGACCGTGATCTGGCCCCCACTTTAAAAAGTTTGAGGACCCCTGAGTAGGGTTACACGTCTAAACACCCCACCTTTCCTGCCCCCTGTAGGCATGCATCCGTGTGTTCTGAAATCAGTCCTGTGGTCATGGGGACCCAGAGTCACTGTATCTTCCTGAAAAGGGACAAGTTTGTTATCGCCATTCCCAGTGCCTCGGATCACGCCGCAGTGCCTCTTTGTCCCGGTTTAATGCCCTTAGGGCTCCACTCCGCAGTGCTGCCCGCTGCCTGCTATCACCGCAGCCTGCCTGGGCCTCAGTGACAGAGGAAGTCTGTGGTTGATGTTGGCTGTTCACGTAGCCTGAATCTGCAGAAGGCAGCCTGGCCAGCATGGCTCAGGGGTTGAGTGTGGACCTAGGAACCAGGAGGTCATGGTCCTCATCCCGGTCAGGGCACAGGCCTGGGTTGCGGGCTCCATCCCCAGTTCTGGAGCCTGCAGGAGGCAGCCGATCCATGATTCTCTCTCATCATTGATGTTTCTCTCTCTCCCTCTCCCTCCCTGCCTCTCTGAAATCCATACAAATAAGAACCCGCAGAAGGTAACAGAGAGGTCACAGGTAGAGAATCAGTGCCTGGCAGCAGGTCTCAGCTCAGAGAGCGCCTCACCAAGGCTGCAGCAGGATAAACCCAATCAGTCCCCCCCAGGTGCAGCGGGGACAGAGCACACGCAGTGAGCCTGCGGACGGAGCACAGTGAAACCAGCGCTGGTGCTTCCAACGCAGCAATGGGAGCCCAAGTCCTCTTCCCGGGGCCTCATTTCCCCTTTTCTTTGCAACACGGAGACGCAGCCCTTTCTGGGCCCAGGAGCTGGGAGACGAGGAGACAGCTGCCCAGGCTCCAGCTCCGCTCCACACAGATCGGGGCTGTTAAATACAAGTTGCTTGTTTTTTGTTTTTGTTTTTGCTTTTAATCTATTTTTATTGATTTCAGGGAGGGAGGAAGAGAGAGATAGAACCATCAATGATGACAGAGAATCATTGACCCACTGGGGATGGAGCCCGAAACCCGGGTCTATGCCCTGACTGGAATCAAGCCCAGGGCCTTTCTGTCCACAGGCTCATGCTCTATCCACTGAGCCCCACCAGCTAGGGCACATGTTGTTTGTTTTGGGGCACGAGCATATGTGTCACCAGAGAAAACTGGGTTTGGGGGCCGTTGTCTTTGGGGGGAAGTGACACTTGGAAACATTAGCTGTGAGGAGAGGACTGAGGCCTGGCTGACCATCAGGAACTGCAATCTCAGGCAAGTTCCCCAGAAGCTGATAAGAGCACAGCTTCCCCAGGCTCCTGGGAGGTTAAATAGGCACCCGTGGGTGACACTGAGGAAGAGCCAGCGCTTTGTGAAGGCCGCTGCTTGGCTCGCTGAGGGAGAGGAGGGAGAAGGACTCCTTGGATCTTGTCAGTAATGCAACCGCCACCTCTCTCTGATGCTAAGGAGACTCGGCCTCACGCGTCCACACCTCAGATGTCTGGGTTCGTCTGAGGGCTCCCGTCTCTGTTTAAGAAGTGTGGGGACTTACATCTGTTGTTTAAACGGGTCGCAGGTCCTACTGTGCCTGCCTTTTTGCCTAATGTTCCCACTCAAAACCTGCAAGTTGTCATTATTCCCTGTTCTGCTCCCTTGTATAATCCTGGTTTGGGGGTGATGAACTCCATTAGCCTTTTCTGATCTGTGAAGCTTTCTCTGCCCTTCAATTCTGAATGATAACTTTGCTGGGTAGAGTAATCTTGGTTGTAGCTTATTGCTGTTCATCACTTTGAATATTTCTTGCCACTCCCATCTGGCCTGCATAGTTTCTGTAGAGAAATCAGCTGACAGTCATATGGGTGCTCCCTTGTAGGTAACTTTTTCTCTTGCTTAATTAATTTAATATTCTCTCTTTGTCTTTTGCTCTTGGCTTTTTAATTATGATGTGTCTTGGTGTGGTCCTCTTTGGATTGTTTATATTTAGGGTTTTCTGGGCAACATCTCCTCAGAAACTGGAGTTCAGAGTAATCGGAAGCTTGCTTCCGTTTGGGTTGAAAAAAAGCAGCACAACCAGTCGCCCACTGCCTCCATACCTCAGCTTTTCAGTGCTTGTGCATGTCTCAGTGTTCTTTTCTCTTTCATTCTAGTTGTAGAACTTCCATTCAGCCAGCTTTCCCATGGTTCTGGGTGATAGACGTTTTGTGTTTTAGTTGTTGTGCGAAGCAGCAGTTTAGGTGTTTACCAATGCCTCCATCTTGGTTTCCACATCTAGTTTCTGATTTCTTCACTTCCGCTACGATCAATGTTCCCTGCTATAATCAGGACAAGGCAATTGATTGGTTTGTCTCATTTTGTTATTTGGTATGAAGTTGTTATATTTTGGATAGTCACTCCTCTTCACAGTAAGAAAAGTCTTAATTTTCCATTCAGTGCTTTGTGCAAATAGACAACAATGTTCTTGGTTCTTTGCCTCAGAAAATCTAATTCTGAGTGAGTGTGTGTGTGTGCACACATGCAACTTCAGAATGTTTCCTCTGTATCAGCTACTCATCTGTTCTGAAAATAAACCATTTTTAAATATAAAAAGGTACAATTAATTTTTGCTACCTGCTAGGTTTGTATAATTTAATTCTAAGGTTTTCTTACTGCTCTACTTAAAAAAAATAAAAAATAATAAAAAAAAAAGTTTCCTATGAAGTGTAATTCCTCTTTGCACCATTCCTGCTGGAAACAGGGGAATTGAAAGAAATCTTGAAATCTAAACAGGCTCTGAAAATGCACCCTCAAACGTCACTGCCTTGCCTCAAGGCAGGAGAAACCAAGTCAAAGCTTTGTATTCTTCTATAGAAGATCAAACCATGGCTTCAATGTACAGGAAAAAGGGGAGAGAGAAAGAAAAGATAAGAAAATTGATAGGTGGAAGGAGGTGAAGTTAAACTGTTTTAAAGTCTCAGGACAAAGTAGTAAAATTTAACACAGAAAACAAAAACAGTTGATCCCCGCACTGGAAAACAGGACATGGGAATGTAACTGAAACCAAGGTTCAGCGCCTGTCACCATGAAAGCCAAATGCATGAGGAAAATGCTGGTGAAAAAGGAAAGAGGTTTATTCAAGTGCCAGTCACCGGTTGAGATGGGGGAATCTTAGCCAAAGCCATGTCAATATCTCAGTGCAGGCAGACGTTTTTATAAGGAGGGGGAGGAGGTTGGATCGGCACAGTCCATTCTGATAAAGACCTTGAAACTGGTCACATGATGGTTCAGTGTGTGTCATCTTGGCGTTTATCATCCTCATTAAAGGCCAGCAAATCTCCTGGAACTGGAATGGCTGAAGGTTGGTGTTTGTATCTTCTGAAGTTAGTTCCTAGGATTCTCATACAACTATGCTGCTTATCTATATACTGCATATTAGAGTCAGCATTTGCAGAAACAATGCCAAAGGAATGTTGGGTGGGTTACAATTCCCACTGTTACAGGAAAATCAAATGCGTTCCTCAGATACCTCATACGAGAATTTGTCAAATGCATTGCATTTCCTTTGCAGTGGTATTATTGGAGTTGCTTTGCCATTCAAATCAAGTCCAAGAATAAGCACTGAGGGCAATAACACAATTTAATATTGTTGATATTAATCAAGCACTTATCAAAAGCGGCAGTGTGGCTTAGGTGAATGGATGGCTGAAAAGATAAAAGCGTGATTTCCTGTGCTCAGCAAGGAGAGAAAACAGGTGAGAAGGGGCCCTGTATGTGTGTATACAAATCCATACATGTGGACACACACATGCGTGTGCTTGCTAGGCTCACTAATCACTAATCACTGTCAGTCAGGACACCCTTCTGAGCCTTGAAACGTGATGCGCTGATGTCAGCACTTTCGTAGGAAAGACACCCAGCAGCTGGATCAGCAGCAGCCGCACAGCGAACCAGTGCCCATCTCTGTTGTGTGTGAGGTGTGTGAAATGCAGCATCTTCTAGCCAGACCTGACAAAGCCCTGTCTGTGCATCCAGTCATTTGTTCTTTTAAGCATGGTGGCTGAATTCATGTTTATTAAGTCAGCCACAAAAAAAAAAAAAAAAAAAAAAAAAAATAGCCTCCACAGACTAACTTGAAATATGGAAACAGCGTATGCTAAATGCAGACCTATAAGCAACTATTTTCAGAAACAAAAATGATTGGAGTTGAAATTTTTGCAAGATATTCTACAATTTAGTGGATTGACCTCAGTTGGGCAATTTGTGAATGAGAAGTGAAATAGGAAGGATGCCATAGTAGTGAGTAGGATTGAGGTGTTGAGGGAACATTTTAATAGCAGAACAATAGGTATGAAAGCAGCAATAATAAAAAATCATTATTTACTACTTCTCTGTGCCAAGCATGATGCTCGATGTCCTTCAGATTTTAACTCAAATCCTCAGAACATCTCATCCCAGGAGCAGCCAGCATTTGGTTTCACAAGCAGCACCAGAGAGGCCCTGAGGGCGGACATTCTTCCCCAGGCCCTGTGACCATCAGGGGGCAGCGCTGTGACCTGAACCCCGAGGTCTGGCTTCAGAGGTGTAACTCCTACTCAGGGCTCCCTGCCTCTCAGGGTGACCTTTCCATCTTGAACTTCTCCATTAATCACTGAACTTGCAGGTGGTAATATTCTTCTCTTTATGTTGTAACTTGAACAAATCCCTGTAATTTAACAAATGTTTCTAGTAAATAGAAATGTAAGGTGGAAATCATAATTCATAATTTGTTGTATGGCCAAACTCATCTAATACCTTTTTAAAAATATGTTTTTGTTGATTTTAGAGAGGAAGGGAGAGGGAAAGACAGATAGAAACATCAATGATGAGAATCCTTGATTGGCTGTCTCCTGAAAGGCCCCTGCTGGGGATCGAGCCCACAACCTGGGCATGTGTCCTTGAGCAAGCCCAGGACCCTTCAGTCCACAGACTAATGCTGTGTCCACTCAGCCAAACCAGCTGGGGTGCCTTTTTAGTTTTTAACGTAATACAGTGAAGCTTACATGCCAAAGTAGATAATTGTTTACTCTATCCAACTCATCCATGAGGAGCATAGACTTTTGTTAAACCATAACAACATGCACACTATGTATACTAGGACATGTTTGTATATTTAATCACAGTCATAAAAATGTTTTTTTTCCAAAGGCCTGAGAATGTGTCTCCATACTGCCGGTCTGCCATGCAATGCTGGAAGGGAATCTTTTTAGTAACGTCCTTGAGGGAAACCTCAAGTCTGTTATCGGATGCTGCTTAGGTGTAACTATTCATGGTACGCTATTGTGGGCAATATTTTTACTCTAGTGATTAAGCCATCCTATATAATAAAGAGCTAATATGCTAATTAGACTGGGTGGTGGAAGAACCTTCCAGATCGATCTTCCGGAATGACCTTCTGGAACAACCAGTGGGGGGCAGGGCCGAGAAGCAGACAGGGTCCTGAGGGCCAAGCCCCTTGCACGAATTTCATGTATCGGGGCTCTAGTAGATGAATAAACGTCTTCTTATAAGCACTGGATATAAATAAAGAATCTAAGAAATGAGTCTCAAAAACACATTTTAATGAATTATGTTAGTTGAAGTTATAGGAATGGTTTTAATTCTTTTAATTTTTTGAATTTCACATTTTGTTTACTCTGTCGATAATTACAAATTAGATTTTTAAATGTTTTTTATTTATTTTAGAGAGAGAGGAATGGAGAGGGAGACAGAAACATCAATAAAAGAGAAACATCAATCGGCTACCTCCTGAATGCCTCCTAATGGGGATCAAGCCCACAACTGGGCATGTGCCCTGACCAGGAATTGAACGGTGATCTCCTGGTTTATAGGTCAACACTCAACCACTGAGCCACACCAGCTGGGCATCATGTTTCTATTGGATCTGAAATATGCATGTGCTTTTTAAAGATTATACTTGAAATAACACACAGAAGTAGGTATTAACTATGAGTGTGTGAAGCAGAGAATTTGTATGCTTTCTAGAAAAAGTCTGATTCCAGTTTAGAAAAATACTCCCCTAGATGAGTATATCAAATCACAAAGACAGTGACTCAATCCAGCTGCTACTCTCCACTGCCTGTGCACTCAGTGACCTCATGTGTGGGTGGGTGGCCCAGGGACGTCCCGCCTCACATGTACTAGTATGTAGGATGTTGTGTCTTTATTTGGTTCTTCTGTGATTCTTACAATGAACATAAACCTGTCAGGTTTTACTTTATAGTAAATCATGGTTTAAGTATGCAGAAGATTATTATTAAACACAAATATTTTGAACTTTAATTATATTTGTATTTGTTTGCTTTTAAGGAACTCAGAGTGACTTATTAGCCTTTGGAGAAATTCACTGAGTGACAGGTATAAAGATTCAGTAGACATAAGAGTCTTTACTAAAAACCAGTATGATTAGGACCTGTTAGGTTTCTAGATCTGAGAAAACTGCCTGTGGGCAGGTAGAATTCAGATGCTTAGACAGACATCCCTTCCTGGAGGAAGGATGTGGGGACAGGAGATCCAGGGGCTGATGAAGGAGATGGGACGGCCAGAGGCAGACCGGGACCACTCTCCCCATGTCTGCCCTCCCTCACTCTCACCTCACACTTCACTCTCCCTCATAGGGTCAGTACAGTGAAGACACTGGAACAACCATTTTTTAAAAACAACACTCCTGAATTTTGCATTTCCAGGAAAATATTTATATCCTTGAACATCATTTTGTATGTGTCTGTGTCAGTCATTCAGGTGCAGAGTAATGGAAGCACATGGTAATGTATGCCAGGCAGTCAGGGGACCAGAATTTAATAGTCAGAGACACTGGCCCAGAGAAGGGTGTGGCAGGGAGAGGAGACAACCTAGGTCCTATTTACATGTATAAAAGCCAAGCTATAGGATTGACCTGGACGATCAGAACGACCCGTCACTGACGTGCACTGCAGCCGGCCAACCGGCCCAATCGGGGGCAGGGCTGGCTGCCAACCTCCCATGGCTCCCCCTCACAGGCATGGGCTCAATCACACCCGCCCCCCCAATCCTGATTGGGATGGAGCCAGCCAGCCAACTTCCCTTGAAGTCCCCATCCCCCCAGCTGGCCAGACCCCACCCATGCATGAATTCATGCACTAGGACTCTGGTTGAATAATTAAAAACAGGCATCCAAGACTTTAGCTCATTATTTTCCCAGGGTTATTTTTGCAAATAAAATCCTTTGCCCTCATGCTTGATGTCGTCACAAGATGGCCTCCATGAGGTGGCTGTGCGCACAGTGGAGGCAGAGCCTGGCTGCCCCTTTGCGCGGTGAGGCCTGGGGGTCCCGCAGCTCCACATGACAGGGAGGAGACGGGTCTGGCATCTCCGCCACCTCACACAGAGGAAGCACGTCCCAGAGGAGGAAGCAGGTCACAGCAAGAAGGGCAGTTGTGGGCAATCGGGATGGCAGGGGAGGGTTAGTTGTGGGAAATCAGGCCAGCAGGGGAGGGCAGTTGTGGGCAATCGGGATGGCAGGGGAGGGTTAGTTGTGGGAAATCAGGCCAGCAGGGGAGGGCAATTGTGGGCAATCGGGATGGCAGGGGAGGGTTAGTTGTGGGAAATCAGGCCAGCAGGGGAGGGCAGTTGTGGGCAATCGGGATGGCAGGGGAGGGTTAGTTGTGGGAAATCAGGCCAGCAGGGGAGGGCAGTTGTGGGCAATCGGGATGGCAGGGGAGGGTTAGTTGGGGGAAATCAGGCCAGCAGGGGAGGGCAGTTGTGGGCGATCGAGCCAGCAGGGGAGAGCAATTAGAAGCTGTTGGGCTGGCAGGGGAGGGCAGTTATGGGTGATTGGGCTGGCAGGGGAGGGCAGTTGGGGGCAATCAGGTCCACTGGTGAGAAGTTAGGCACCAATCACACCAGCAGGGGAGTGGTTAGGGGGCCATCAGGATGGCAGGCAGAAGCAATTAGGGGCCAATCAGGCAGGCAGACAGGCAAGCTGTTAGGAGCCAGTGGTCCCAGATTGTGAGAGTGATGTCTGACTGGCAGTCCCAGAGGGATCGAGAGGGTGCAGGCGGGGCTGAGGGACACCTCCCCCCATGAACAAATTTTGTGCACCAGGCCTCTAGTCTATCTATACATAAGCCTAAACAACCATCACACCCAAAATAACAGAACAGACGACCAAACAGGTTGTGTGGGTGTCCAGGCCTACAGGGGGGTTAGTGAGGAGTGACCAAACGACTGAACAGCAGGCTGCGTAGAGCAACCAGGCCAGTAGGAGGAGCAGTTTAGGGTGATCAGGCCAGCAGAGGGGGCAGTTAGGGGCAACCAGGACAGCAGAGGGGTCAGTTAGGTGCAACGAGGCCAGCAGAGGGGGACAGTTAGGCCAGTGAAGGGGCAATTAGGGTAATTAGGCAGATAGGCAGGTGAGCATTTAGGAGCCAACAGTCCAGGATTGTGAGAGAGATGCCCGACAGCTGGGCCTACTGGCGGTTGGACATCCGCCAAGGGGTCCCAGATTGGAGAGGGTGCAGGCTAGGCTGAGGGGACCCTCCCCCTCCTGTGCACGAATTTTGTGCACCGGGCCTCTAGTATATATATAAAAAGCCAGCTACAGTAATGCCATAATGACCAGAATGACCAGTTGCTATGACGCCCACTGTGGCCAGTGAACCGGCCCAACCAGGGGGTGGGGCTGACCTTCCAGCCTCCTGCAGCCCGTCCCTGATTGGACTCTCCTACTCTGATCAAGGGTGGAGCTGGCCAACCCCCCTGCCCCTTCCCCCAGCCAGCCCCACCATGATAGGTCCATAGTCCCTCCCTCTGGATGCCCCACCCCTGATCGCACCCCCACCACAATAGGGATGGGACTAGTAGCCAAGCTCCGTCAGCCCCTCCCCACACCTGGCCTACCCCAGATTGACCCCCCAACCCAATCAGGGGCAAGGCTGGTTGGACAACCACCCGTGGACCCTCCGCCAGGCCACTGGCACCCAATTGGTGCCCCTACCCCATTTTGGGGCAGGACTGACCAGCCCACCACCCATAGCCCCTCCCCATGGCCAGCCAAGCCCCAATTGTCCTCTCAACCCCAATTAGAGGGCAGGGCCCACTGGCCAACCGCCCGAGGTCCTTCTCCCCAGCTGGCCTGGCCCTGATCAGGCCCTGATCTGGAGAGGCCAGCTGATCAACCTCCTGCCATTTCCTCCTCTCGATAGGCCCAGCCCTGCTCTGGCCGGACCCCACCCGTGCACGAGTTCATGCCCTGGGCCTCCAGTGGAGACATAAAGGACAGTGATGCTGTGTTAGGTTAGGTTGTACTATGTGTTGCTTTGATGCACTTATGTTGCAGAGTGATTGCCGCCGTTCTTGCGGTTTTTAAAGAATCAGTCCGTTCCATTTCAGTGCATCGAGCATGTTCTCCTCAGACTCCACTGTTCATGCTTGGCTAGAATGTTCTTCAGTGTTTACTGTCCAGGTTTCCTTGTAAACCAGACACCTGTGTTTTGTTTTAATTGCCTGTTCCAGCTCCCTCTTCTGCTCACTGCCTCTGAGAGAACACGTTCTTACTCACTGTTATTTCACTTGATGCATTCATCGCCATGATGTATTGGAGTGCTCCCCTTTATTGGTGGTTCGACATGCTGGCCGCCCTGCCTTTTACACGAGGCTGTGGTATTGAAGAGACAGCCTCGTTTTTCAGATGGCTGTCTTTTGTTTAAGTAATTCAGTGACACTTTGAAGTAAAATATTCTTGCTTTCACTGTTAACGTGGTTTACGTCTATATTTAACATCAGCATTGATTGTGTGGGTTTTCTGCATAAAGAACAGCCCTAGCCAGTTCTGCTCAGTGGTTAGTGTCAGCCAAAGGGTCCTGGGTTGGATTCTGGTCTAGGGCACAGACCTTGGTTGCAGGCTCCTCCCCAGCCTGGCCCCTGTCCAAGAGGCAACCAGTGAGTTTCTCTCACATAGATGTTTCTGTCTTTCCCACTCTAAACGATCCGAGGAAAAATATCTTAGGGTGAAGATTACCACAAAAGCAAAAGAACCACAGCAAAGTTTTCAAGGTGATTATCATTTTTTCATGAATACCTTTGTCTGGGCAGGTGTGGGCTTCACTGAATATTTGTTTGAATGAATGAATAGGTGAGTGAAACTGCAAAACACCACGGTGAAAATATCTGTCTCTGCCCGGTGCTTTGTGCCTTGAGGAGCCGCCAGACTCTAAGGGGATGGCTGCTGTGCAGGTCTGACAGCCCCGTGACTCAGGTGCCTGAGACTTGGCACACCCTGCTTTGCAAGTGCAGCCACACGCACACATGCACACACACGCATGCACACACACGCATGCACACACGCACTGTTCGGGGCACAGGTCTGCTGGTTTTTGATGGAATGGGCTGCTCTGGAGGCTGCCGAGATATTTATGGGGCTCCTGGTCACGGCCGGGCTTCTTGCTCTCCCATAATAATGATGTCATTTTACGGGAAATGTGCTTTCATCTTTAGCAAACCGCGCAGAATTATAGTGTGTGCCATCCCAATCAGGTCGTGATTGGGCCATGAATCTCAGCAGCGCTCCTGGCAGGAGACACACCAGGTCTGTGGGTTCATAAAGGCTCAGCGGTGTGGGCCTCTCTCTCCAGGACTGTGGCCAGCCACGATCCTGAGATGGGAGATGGGAGATGTTACACTGAAATCGATCCGTACAGCTTAGCAACAGGAGGTTATGCACGCTTGTCAATAGCATCTCCTGGAAATGGGAAAACCTGATGGGTTCATAGGCACAGGAGCAAATTCCAGAAGAAAACTCCACATGAACCTGTGGGAAATGGTTTTCTAGAGTGGCACCCGTACGGCATTTTATTTATATTGTATGCATTTAGTAAGATGGTACTAGGTACCTCTAAGCTGACTGAAGTAAAATTGTGATTTCAAGTGAAAACATGTTTACAGATAGAATTTGTTTTAAAATTACAAGATGTCCCTGGACTATGGGCTCACTGGCTTCCCATGTCCACTGTTTTCGTCAGGACAATAAAGTGTTATTCATGTTTCTGGTGTTATTGGACTCTGACTTGCCTATGTGATCCAGTGTAGTTGGAAATGCATTCCTAGCGATAGTTCCACTGTCAGTGCTCCCGCCCGCTGGGGCCTGAGCTCACACAAGGCCCGCATGCCTGTGGGCGATCTGTGACATCTCTCGCTTCCCTGACGATTAGGATCAGCCTGAGATCACATGGACCTGCACCGGAACACCCTCAGTCTCCAGACTTTCCTTTAAAATCATCAGGCGCCCGGGCTGCTCCACGGGCAGCACCGTCATGGGGCTGATTGGTGTCTGGAAGGTCAGCAGGCCGTGCGTGTGACTGATGTTTTGGAGAGTTAAAAAGTGGTGAATATACTGACCTGTCGGAGGACTGTGGTCCCCCTGACACTGACACAGAAGAGATTGCAGATGTATCATTAGGGTCTTTCCTATAAAAATGTAAGAAATAACTCCATTTGCATCCTCATAGGAAATGTAGAAATCTAGGGGAGTTAGTAAGAATATAAGACAAGAAAGTGAGACATTGAAAAAAAGTCACTTCAGGAGAGATGACAAAAAGACAGACAAACAGTGGCCCTGGTAACCAGAAACCTCAGCCCAGGCTCGGCCCTCGCTCTCGGCCCTCGCTCTCGGCCCCTCACAGGAAGTTGCGGGCTCGAGCACTTCACCTACAGACTGAGGGGAAGGCACCCGAGGAGTCCCCAGGATGGTCCTGCGGGAGGCGAGCACTCGTCCACACGGAAATCTTAAACGCCCGTTCCTCATGAAAGAAGACCTCCTGTGTCTTCCTCTCGCCCCAATGCCAACAAGCTCACTCTGCCCTCCCCTGGCCATCACTGCTTCCCAGCCAGTCTCCCTCCTTCCGCAGCCTTCACTGTCCTGGAACCCCGCTTTTCCTGCAGACATGACCTGGTGAGCACACGTCCCTGCTTTAGGTGTGTCTGGTAGAAGGAGGCAGGTCTGCTGGCTCATCTCCGCTCAGCACCGTGGCCCTGGAGCCGGTGCCCCTGAACTTGGGATGGACTTGGCCTTGGGCTTTGAGTGCACGTCTTGCCCTGACCTTGCGCTTTGGCTGCTGTGACTCCGCTGCCAGTCCGCCGCCAGCTCTCAGGCAGGTGGGTGCGTCGGCAGGAAACCCTGGCAGAGAGCAATGCTCTCAAGTGCTGTAGGTTTATTGGAATTTCGATTTTTAAAGTTATAGTTCTCTTTCTATATTGCCTTAATTTAAAAAAATGAGTTTTAAAGGGAATAGGATATTTCTGGTTTCTTGGTGGTCAGAGCCCAGACCAAGAGCAGGGACTACTTTTCATTCATGGCAGCTTGTGCAGCAGTTAAAGAACAGATTGTGTTTCCCAAACCTGTTCCCGAGGCACCCTGCGCAGCAGTGAATTCTGGGTGTTCCCAGGTCTCTCCAGTGTTTGAGAGAAACACAGGGACCTCTGTCCACTGCCACATACACCCCCACTGTTCCCTTCTAGAACCTGCACAGGCAAGGCTGGAACTCCAGTGGACAGATTCTGGCCTAGGAGCACCATGAGATCAATGACGGGGCACTTCATATGCTGTTCATGTGACCCTTTGGGACCACCACAGCCTCTGACCGTGCCCGTGTGCTGTCAATCACAGATCTGACAGCCCCTATGCTGTCAATCACAGATCCGACAGCCCCTCTGCTGTCAATCACAGATCCATCCAACAGTCCCTCTGCTATCAATCTCAGCCCTGACAGCCCTTTGCTGTCAATCACAGATCTGACAGCCCCTCTTGTGTCAATCACAGATCCATCTGACAGCCCCTTGGCTGTCAATTTCAGATCTGACAGCCCTCTGCTGTCAATCACAGATCTATTCGACAGCCCTCTGCTGTCAATCACAGATCTGACAGCTCCTCTGCTGTCAATCTCAGATCCGACAGCCCCTCTGCTATCAATCTCAGATCCAACAGCCCCTCTGCTGTCAATCAAAGATCTAACAGCCCCTCTTGTGTCAATCACAGATCCATCCAACAGCCCCTCTTGTGTCAATCTCAGATCTGACAGCCCTCTTCTGTCAATCACAGATCCATCTAACAGCCCTCTGCTGTCAATCTCAGCCCTGACAGGCCCCTGCTGTCAATCACAGATTTGGCAGCCCTCTGCTGTCAATCTCAGCCTGTCAGCCCACCTGTCAGGAGCACTTAAAGTGTTTGTTCAGTAAGTCTAGTCTGTGGTCGTATTGCCAGCACCCCCTAGAAGGGGACACGTCATGAACACCTGTAAACATGGAAAGGCTGAGTGAGTCACGGCTAATGGCCAGGCCAGTCATTGGCAGCGATCGCCTCCTGGGAGAAGGGTGCCATCTGGTTTTATGTCTCAGGCCGCCCTCAACAGTGTCCACGGGCCCTCCCGCGTGAGCGTGGAGGAGTTCAGAGCGATGCCAGCTCGGCCATCTCCTGCGGCGGGGCTGGGCGGGGCGGGGCCGTGGCAGAGAAATGAATGCAGCACAGCAGGTGCCAGGAAATGAGAGTAACCTTCCCAGAGGGCCAGGGAGATGGATGTCAGAGCCTGTGATTAAATTAACTCCGAAACGAGGCATGCCATCTCTCTTCCTCACGTTCACGGGAGCAGTGCTCTTCGTCGGAGGCAGTCCTTCTCAGATGCTATTAGCCAGCTGTCAGCCCGCGAGCCAGCAGGCCGCCCAGTGAGCTGCGGCCCAGCTGCTTCTCCCCAGCGTGAGACCTCGGAGCTCCCAATAGCCTGGGACAGTTCCCCTGGCAGCTCAGGCCCTTGGTAAAGAATGCCATATTTTAGAAGAGGTATAGTTAATAAAAATACAGAAATCTGAGAAAAACAATCATTTGTTAAATCATCTGTCTAATAATTATCTTCCACATACTCCGTGTTGTCTATGAATTCAGAGTTGGATCCAGAGCCTAGATGAGAGTCAGTATGTAAAAGTCCTTTTATTTATTTTTTTAATATATTTCTATTGATTCCAGAGAGAAAAGGGGAGAGGGAAAGATAGGTAGAAACATTTGTGAGAAATATCAACATTGATCAGCTGCCTCCTGCACACCTCTTGCTGGGGATCGAACCCAACACATGGCAGGTGCCCAGCCCCAGAATCGAACAACGACCTCCTGGTACATGGGTCAGGGCTCAGCCTTTGAGACACACTGGCTGGACTAATAGTCCTTTTAAAGAGGGGGTTCTTGCCTTGTACATTGTGATTCAACTTGTTGAGTTCCACCCCATGCACCAAAAGTTTGCAGGTTGTATTCCTGTCAGGGCACATGCTCAGATCAGAGTCTAGGTCCCCAGTAGGGGGCGTGCAGAGGCAGCCAATTCATAATTCGTTCTCACGTCAAGGTTTCTCTCTCTCCCCCTCTCCTTTCTTCTCTCTCTAAAAATCAATTTAAAAAAATGAGTTGTCTCTTTTGCCAGGAGACAGTTGATGATGCGGTCTCTCTGGTCTGGCTTTGGCAGCTCTCAGTGGTCAGTGCCTGGACACGCTGGCCATCACTGGTTCTCGAGGATGTGAAACGGGGCGGTCGTGACTCCCTGCTTGTTCCAGACGACCCCTGCCGTTTGCTCCGGGCAGCACAGCTGTGGGTGGAGCGGCTGGTGAATTGGGATCCTCCCCAGGGGACTGTTCTCCACGTGTTCTCAGGATGCTTATCAGCTAATGAGTTCTAACACGCGCAGATGTACGTGCAGATGTGAGCCCAGGAAGAAGGCACTGTGTGTGTTTAATGCTCCAGCAATTCCCGCATGACGCTGGGGACCCGCTCAGTTGATCATGGAGCATCTTGTCCATTGCCCGCCTGAACAAGACTCAGTGCCGTGGCAACAGAGCCCTGTACCCTGTACGGGAAAGGCCCATCGAGCCGCGGCCGCAGAGCAGCCGCAGGAGGCTCCTTGCTATCACGGGACGCACGGATGTGTCCAAGCACCAGGCGCTCACTTCTGGCTCAGATGGCCCACAGGCCTCACTGCCGCTGTCTCTGGGGCCGAGGGCCCAGTGGCCCCGAGCAAGGCGGAGGGCCCCGTCCTGCCCGCCCCGAGCCCAGCCCCCCGCTCAGAGCCCTCCCGCCAGCTGACTGACACCACAGCCTCCTGGTTCCCTGTTCCCAGGCACACAGCTAACCGCTCACAGGCTCCGGACCCTGCTGGGCAGCGGCCCCTCTGTGCCCATGTCTCTTCCTTCCTTTCATCCATTTTAAGCGTTTACATTGGCTTTTTATAAAATCCGTTTATAAAAAATGATGTAAGATTGTTCCCCGCTTCCAAAGCGAACTCCACCAGCCAGGGGTCGTGCAGAGTGTCTGGCCTTCACCTCCTCCCAGCGTCCATCCAGTCAGGGAGGCGCCCCTCCACAGCCAGCCGTGACTTCCTCTTCACTTCCTTTAGATTAAAGGTACTGAGTGGCGTACAGGCTTCATGTGTACGCTTCTGTGACACATCCTCCAGATATGGCATGTGTGCCCAGCAGAGGTCCTGCCTGTCACCATATACCTGACCCCTTTGCCCTTCCCAGCTCCCACCCCCACCTCCAGTGGCCACCTGCTGCTGGTCAGATGCCACCCTGAGACCTGGCAGACACCCACCACGCCACGTGCGTTTCTGCCATGTGGCCTTCCTGCACCGTCATTGCCGATGAGGAAAGTGACATCCTTCCCACGGCCAATCCTGTCGGGACACAAACGCGCTGACTTGTGGGGAGAACGAGCACCCACCCCCACAAGGCACCAGATCGCTCACCAGTGGATCGAAAAGTTGAATACTTTTTACTTTTTATGTTTTTATTATTATATGTTTTGGTTAATCCTCACTCAAGGATATTTTTCATTATTAGAGAGAGTGGAAGGGGGAGAGACACAGAGAGAGAAACATCGATGTAAGAGAGACAGTTGATTGGTTGCTTCCTACCTATACCCCAATCAGGGCCAGGGTGGAGCCTGCAACTGAGGTACATGCCCTCGACAGGAATTCAAACCCAGGTCCCTTCAGGCCGCAGGCCAGTGCTCTATCCACTAAGTCAAACCAGCTAGGGCAAAAATTGAATATGTTTTAAAAGAATGTAGAATAAAACATAGTAATCAATGTAAAGGAGAAATACATGCATTAAAAATTAAAGATGCATTTAGCCGAAACCGGTTTGGCTCAGTGGATAGGGTTCAGCCTGTGGACTGAAAGGTCCCAGGTTCGATTTCGGTCAAGGGCATGTACATTGGCTGTGGGCACATCCCTGGTGGGGGGTGTGCAGGAGGCAGCTGGTCAATGTTTTTCTCTCATCGATGTTTCTAGCTCTCTGTCCCTCTACCTTCCTCTCTGTAAAAAATAAAATAAAATATATTTTAAAAAATTAAAGGTGCATTTAACTACTTAAAATGCATAATGTTTTTTATATTAAAAATAAACTTAACTGGTCAGCAAGATTAGGGCCCTAAAATTCCCACAGAAAAACTGAAAAATACACTGCTGAGACAGAAGCAGAGGGTAAATGGTAGGCATTTGAAAATGATATGCAATCACTTACTAACCATCAACGAAACATAAGCTCCGCGGAAACACGTCTGCTGGGGACTGAGCAGCATTGCGGCAGGGCCGGGGCTGGGGAAACGTCTCTGGGAGATGAAATGGACGTAAAGATCCATCTCCCAATGAGTGACTGTGACTGCTCTGCTCCAAAGCCAAACTCCTGTAAGGACAGCAGTGAGAACTGTCTGCCACGCGGTTCGGTCACAGACTTATGAACACGTGTGCCTGTGAGAACATGTGACATGTTCCAGAAGATATCCTTAAACTTCCCAACCAAAGCCCTGCATGGCTGTCATTTCCGCAGACCGTGTAATGTCACTGTGCCTCCGTTCCTGAGGCAGACGGCACATCTGGGCCACGTGGCTTCTGAGCAAGACTTCCCCACTTCAGTCCGGTGGGTTCTGCTCACGGGACCCACAGCCTGGCAGGAGGGGGGGAGGAGATACACATCACCCGGGGCTGCTCTGGCCGGTGTCCGGGAGGTGCTGGCCTCTCTCAGGCCTCTCCTCGCACCCCTTCTCCCTGCCCCGTGGCCCGCCCCCGGGCCTGGACGCTGGGCGTGGTGACGGAGCCCTGCTCTCACCGCCTAAGCTATTGCATGAGCCTTTGCATTGTGTCTGCTCCCCACCTCATTTTTATAATTGCCTTCATAAAATTCTTCTCTCGTTGTCGGATTTTTAAAAATATATTTGTGTTGCCAAAACCGGTTTGGCTCAGTGGATAGTCAGCCTGCGGACTGAAGGGCCCCAGGTTCGATTCCAGTCAAGGACACATACCTTGGTTATGGGCAGATCCCCAGTAGGGGGTGTGCAGGAGGCAGCTGGTCGATGTTTCTCTCCCATCGATGTTTCTAACTCTCTATCTCTCTCCCTTCCTCTCTGTAAAAGAAATCATTTTTTTAAATATTTGTGTTGATTTCAGAGTGGCATGGAGAGAGAAGAAACATCAATGATGAGAGAGAATCGTGGATCATCTGCCTCCTGCACGCCCCACACTGAGGATTGAGCCCATAACCCGGGCATGACCTCCTGGTTCATAGGTTGATGCTCGACCCCTGAGCCACGGGGCCGGGCACACACTTTGTGCTGGGACCTCGCTGTAGCGCTGTGCCGGCCTCCGTGTGCTCTGGGTTCCCCGCGTTGCTGGGAGCTGCTGGTGCTCAGAGTCTGACACCCCTCCCTCTGGCCCGTGAGCCTTCTCGGCCCGCGTCCCCGCCACGGCCCCACATGCCAGGGCCTGCAGCTTGCTCCACGTCCAGGCACAGAGTCCCCGTTCCCCTCGCAGCTCCTCCCTACTGCTTTGGCTCCTTTCCGTTTGTGTGTCTAAGTCTCCCTGGTTCCAGCTTAGCCCCCGTTACCCATGTTCTGCCCCTCAGAGCTGGAGGCTGGTGGGCGCAGGGTCAGCAGCCACACGCAGGCTGGTGTCCCCGGTTCACACCTGTGCCCACCTCCCCCCTGAGGCGGATTTGTACCAGCCCATTGCCAGCCATCCCTGCCAGCCCATCTGCAGCAGGGCCTCCGAGCCCACCTGCCGGAGGCTCCTGCTTTGAGAGGGAGTTCGTGCAGCCAGACGGCCATGCCAGGACCTGACCCTCCTAGCATGGAGGGTCTCATCAGCTCTCACGCAGATCACGACTCCCTGCTGATTCTGTTTCTGAGTCTGGGATGCCGCCTCCCCTGCCCGCCTCCCCTGCCCACCTCCCCTGCCCGCCTCCTCTGCCCGCCTCCCCTGCCCATCTCCCCTGCCCGCCTCCCCTGCCCACCTCCTCTGCCCGCCTCCCCTGCCCGCCTCCCCTGCCCATCTCCCCTGCCCGCCTCCCCTGCCCGCCTCCCCTGCCCGCCTCCCCTGCCCGCCTCCCCTGCCCATCTCCCCTGCCCGCCTCCCCTGCCCGCCTCCTCTGCCCGCCTCCCCTGCCCATCTCCCCTGCCCGCCTCCCCTGCCCACCTCCCCTGCCCGCCTCCCCTGCCCGCCTCCCCTGCCCGCCTCCCCTGCCCGCCTCCCCTGCCCGCCTCCTCTGCCCGCCTCCCCTGCCCGCCTCCCCTGCCCGCCTCCCCTGCCCGCCTCCCCTGCCCGCCTCCCCTGCCCGCCTCCCCTGCCCACCTCCTCTGCCCGCCTCCCCTGCCCACCTCCCCTGCCCGCCTCCTCTGCCCGCCTCCCCTGCCCATCTCCCCTGCCCGCCTCCCCTGCCCACCTCCTCTGCCCGCCTCCCCTGCCCGCCTCCCCTGCCCATCTCCCCTGCCCGCCTCCCCTGCCCACCTCCCCTGCCCGCCTCCTCTGCCCGCCTCCCCTGCCCATCTCCCCTGCCCGCCTCCCCTGCCCGCCTCCTCTGCCCGCCTCCCCTGCCCATCTCCCCTGCCCGCCTCCCCTGCCCACCTCCCCTGCCCGCCTCCCCTGCCCGCCTCCCCTGCCCGCCTCCCCTGCCCGCCTCCCCTGCCCACCTCCTCTGCCCGCCTCCCCTGCCCGCCTCCCCTGCCCGCCTCCCCTGCCCACCTCCTCTGCCCGCCTCCCCTGCCCGCCTCCCCTGCCCACCTCCTCTGCCCGCCTCCTCTGCCCGCCTCCCCTGCCCATCTCCCCTGCCCGCCTCCCCTGCCCACCTCCCCTGCCCGCCTCCCCTGCCCGCCTCCCCTGCCCGCCTCCTCTGCCCGCCTCCCCTGCCTGTCTCCTCTGCCCGCCTCCCCTGCCCGCCTCCCCTGCCCGCCTCCTCTGCCCGCCTCCCCTGCCCATCTCCCCTGCCCGCCTCCCCTGCCCGCCTCCCCTGCCCGCCTCCTCTGCCCGCCTCCCCTGCCCGCCTCCCCTGCCCGCCTCCTCTGCCCGCCTCCCCTGCCCATCTCCTCTGCCTGTCTCCCCTGCCCATCTCCCCTGCCCATCTCCCCTGCCCGCCTCCCCTGCCCGCCTGCCCTGCCCGCCTCCCCTGCCCGCCTCCTCTGCCCGCCTCCCCTGCCCGCCTCCTCTGCCCGCCTCCCCTGCCCGCCTGCCCTGCCCGCTGAGGGGCCTCGTGCTCATCACCTCGGGCGATGACTTTCTCCCATCGGGTGATGCCCGTGGCCTGGTTGATGATGGAGAGCTCTTAGCTCTTAGAACGGCCTGCCGGGAGACTAAGTGCTCAAAACGGTGCTTCCACGTGAGGTTAGAATCCCAGTTTCCAGCACAATGCCAGGGGCCGTGGAGACAAAGTTACAAATCAGGGCAGGACGTGAAGGACTTACAGCCAGTGTCCGAGGCGGCCTCCAGGGCACGTGAAGCTCCTCAGTCGCCGGACCCTCTGAGACCAAAGAGCATCGGAGAGAAACTCCTCAGAGAGAGGCAGGAGGGCTGCTCAGGTTCACTGTGGACGAGGAACCAGGTCAGGGCACAGGCCCGAGGGGGCCCCATGCCCCGTGCCCGGCCTGTGAGGCGGTGACAGGTGACTGCAGGCTGAGCCTGGTGTGCGTGTGCCAGGAGGGGGGATGGTGGTCAGGGGGGTCGTGTGGCACACTGGGCGCTCCGCCGTGCCTGGTGGCCTCGCTCCTTGATTGCTCTGTGCTCACCGTGACGTGGCAATGCTCACGCCAGGCCCCGCCGCTCCTGTAAGCCTGGAATAGCACGCACTTTGCTGACTCCACTTCGGTTTCTGTAGGCTCATCTTCCCCCGAACTGAGGAGGGATCCATCTAAAGCATTCTCGGTGGAGTCCTGTGTGAAGTCCCACAAGGACCCCGCTCCTTTACGCGCTCCCGTGCTTCGTCCCCATGTGATGCCTGCCGACCCCCTGGGCCCAGAGCGTGGCTGGGATAGAAGCCCGAGTCACGGCAGCAAAGCACAGGCCGGACAGCTCTGCGTGAAGAACACGTCTCAGGCCTCCCGGCTTCAATGTGGATGAGGGGAGGGAGCAAGGGCATCGGGATTCCTTCCCGCACTGACGCAGGTTAGGTTCGGGAGAACCAAAGTCTCTGTGTGTGTGTAAGAGAAATTTTTTCAAGAAATGAGAGAAGGTGTGCCTGATGAGTGGTGTAGGCATGTGAGTGTGTGTGTTTAGGCATATATGTCAGTGTTTGGGGGAGCAAACATGCAGAAGCGATCATTTAAGAGCATCTTACTAAAAAATTGACGTGTGATCCATCACATCTCCACTCTTGCCAGTAAAAAACACAGACCTCGTTATACACGTTCTGATGGACCCAAACCAGTGCGTTCCAGTAAACACAGCAACCGTCAGAGTCAAAGATACAGCACGTTTGCTGTATTATAGATCTCAGCCTCGGGAGTGGGGACTGGCTGCCCAGAAAGGGCTGTTTGGTCTCATAGCTGGAGTGTGGGTGTGGGGAGGAAAGCTCTCTGTAACCTCCCAAGACACGGATGGGAAATCAGAATGGCCATTGCTAAGACGGCAAACCCAGCTCACAGCCACAGGAGTCTTAACTTCCCCACCTGAGGGACACTTTAATACACATGTGTCAAACACAAGGCCCGCGGGCCAAATCCGTCCCGCCAGGCCTTGCAATGTGGCCCGCACCGCGCTGTCATCACTGCACTCCGCTGCGTTTCCATCACAATGACAGTTATGACTGTTCAGTAAACCATTCGGCCCGCGATTTAGGCTGGATTTTAGATTTTGGCCCCTTCTCTGATTGAGTTCGACACCCCTACTTTAATAGGAAGGGCACGCCTGACATGGACCCAAGAAAAGAGTTCTGGTGTTTGCAGTTTACACAGTTCTCATCAGCAAGCCATGTCGTATAAGTGCCTGCCTTGGGTAAGCACGTCTTTAGAAATACATCCGTGACCAGTAAGCTTGAGAGTAAATACACTGACATTCAGGCATCACTTTCGTTCACATCTCCGTATGGAGACCCATTGTACTTGCGGAGCTGAATGTCCTGCGGACACGGGAACCCGGCTGTGGTGTACGCTGCCGGGAGCAGTTCTCCGTGATGGAGGCCTTAGGAGCACGTCACAGGGATGGACACTCATAGATGGACACTCACAGGGACAGACACTCATAGATGGACATTCACAGGCATGGACACTCAGAGATGGACATTCACAGGGACGGACACTCACAGGGATGGACACTCACAGATGGACACTCACAGATGGACACTCATAGGGATGGACACTCACAGATGGACACTCACAGATGGACACTTATAGATGGACACTCACAGGGATGGACACTCAGATAGACACTCACAGGGACGGACACTCACAGGGATGGACACTCACAGGGACGGACACTCATAGATGGACACTCACAGATGGACACTCACAGATGGACACTCACAGGGATGGACACTCACAGGGATGGACATTCACAGGAATGGATACTCATAGATGGACACTCACAGGGACGGACACTCACAGGGATGGACACTCACAGGGACGGACACTCATAGATGGACACTCACAGGGACGGACACTCACAGGGATGGACACTCACAGGGATGGACACTCACAGGGACGGACACTCACAGGGATGGACACTCACAGGGATGGACACTCACAGGGATGGACACTCACAGGGACGGACACTCACAGGGATGGACACTCACAGGGTTGGACACTCACAGGGATGGACACTCACAGGGTTGGATACTCATAGATGGACACTCACAGGGACGGACACTCACAGGGATGGACAATCACAGGGATGGACACTCACAGGGACGGACACTCACAGGGATGGACACTCACAGGGTTGGACACTCATAGATGGACACTCACAGGGACGGACACTCAGAGATGGACATTCACAGGGACGGACACTCACAGGGATGGACACTCACAGGGACGGACACTCACAGATGGACACTCATAGGGATGGACATTCACAGGGACGGACACTCACAGGGATGGACACTCACAGGGACGGACACTCACAGGGATGGACACTCACAGGGATGGACACTCACAGGGACGGACACTCACAGGGACGGACACTCACAGGGATGGACACTCACAGGGTTGGACACTCACAGATGGACACTCACAGGGACGGACACTCACAGGGACGGACACTCACAGGGACGGACACTCACAGGGATGGACACTCATAGATGGACACTCACAGGGACGGACACTCAGAGATGGACACACTCAGAGATGGACATTCACAGGGACGGACACTGGACATTCACAGGGACGGACACTCACAGGGACAGACACTCACAGGAATGGACACTCATAGATGGACACTCACAGGGACGGACACTCACAGATGGACACTCACAGGGACGGACACTCACAGGGATGGACATTCACAGGGACGGACACTCACAGATGGACACTCATAGGGACGGACATTCACAGGGACGGACACTCACAGGGACGGACACTCACAGGGACGGACACTCACAGGGACGGACACTCACAGATGGACACTCACAGGGATGGACACTCACTGGAAAGCTGGAATCCTCCCTGAAGATTAGATTCTGTCAGGAACTCTCAATAGTACTCCCATATTGTTTTATTTATTATTTTTTATAAAGAATATGTTTATTGACGTCAGAGAGGAAGGAAGGGTGAGAAAGATAGAAACATCTGTGATGAGAGAGAATCATGGATCGGCTGCCTCCTGCACGCCCCACACTGGGGATGGAGCCCACAGCCCGGGCCTGTGCCTGACTGGGAATCGAACTGGGACCTCCTGGTTCCTAGGTCGATGCTCCACCTCGGAGCCACGCCGGCCGGGAAATAGTCTCCATTTTAAATCTGTACCTGAGGGCACCTGGTCTCCTCAGGAGGTGCTGTCGGGAAGTGATCTCTCTTTGCTGCATCAGAGCCGCTCAGTCAGTCTCCGGGCAGGGAACTGCGCTGACGGAGAGGTCAGACGTCAAATCAGACCACTGACTAGTTACTTCAAGGATGCTGACACTCAGGAAGCTCAGAGAATGTTCTAGAACATCAAGGTTGTTCACTCTTCTTGCCCAAAAGAGTGAGCTCCCTCAGGGCAGTGCTGGAGCCCCTCGCGCAGGGGCAGGACTGACGTTATTAAAGTGCCCACTTCCAGCCGAAACCGGTTTGGCTCAGTGGTAGAGCGTCGGTCTGCGGACTGAAAGGTCCCGGGTTCGATTCCTGTCCAGGGCATGTACATTGGTTGCGGGCACATCCCCGGCAGGGGGTGTGCAAGAGGCAGCTGGTCGATGTTTCTCTCTCATCGACGTTTCTAGCTCTCTATCTCTCTCTCTTCGTCTCTGTAAAAATATCAATAAAATATATTTTAAAAAAATAAAAAATAAAAAATAAAGTGCCCACTTCCAGCCTGAGGGTGCCCTGAGCGTGGATGTTCTCCAGGGCCAGCCTGGCAGGTGCGGTTCTGTTCCCTCGAAGTCACCTGGGCCGGGGCGGGGCTCAGGAACCCTTTCCTTCCTGATACCCAACCAGCACGTGCACCCACACAGTCCGAGGACAGGAGGGCGAGGCTGAGCCTCCGGTCACAGGTCACAGGTCACAGGTCACAGGTCACAAACATTCCGAAGACAGGAGGGCGAGGCTGAGCCTCCGGTCTCAGGTCACCTGCCTGAACCTTCTTTCCGGCAGTACGTTGTCTTCAAGGCGTGTCACCCTTGTGTCGGGAATTTGCGTGTTTTGAAGGTGTTTTTAATGTTCTCCCTGACGGCACATTTTGTCTGAGGGGGAATTCACAGGCCTTTGGACAGGTTAGCAATGAGCCCCCCACTCCATGTTTGCCACAGGAAGTCTGAAAGCAGTTTCTGCACAGGGGCAGGCGGCACATGGTGAGGCCTTGGGGCCGGACATGCACACTGACCACGCAGAGCCCAGAGGGACGGGCACCGTTGGCGGTCAGTGTGGGGGGGCCAGGACCCGGGAAGGGAGGGCTGGGCAGCTGCAGGGAGGGGGCCGCAGGGAGCCATGTGACCCGGGTGCAGGGGCGGCGCCCTCACAGGGAGAGCCCCATGTCGACTCCTGGCTCTCCGTCCATGCTGACCTCTGAGCTCCACCCAGTGAGCCATGCCGAGAGGTGTTCTGTTTGGCTTTGGTGCTGGCGTTTATTCACTGGGAGGACTTTAGGGGGATGTGGTTTTGGTTTTGTGCTCTTGCCTGATTTCCTGAACAGGACGTACTGTCTGCAGCATCGGAGCATGCTGGGCCTTTACGTCCTAAGGCACTGGCCTCCCCGTCCCCACGCTTCCTCTGCGCTCCCCCTGGGACAGACGAGAGGTGCTGGGCCTCCTGGTCAGGTGGCTCCCTGGCTCTCAGCGGCTGGCTGCACAGACCTGGACCCTCAGGTGATGCAAGACGGTCGCTGTGCAAAGTCTCCCTTCTCTGAACTGAGTCCCAGACTTGTGCTAGAAGTGCGGCCGCCCACGTGGCTTACTTACAGACAAGAACCAGGCCGAGGCTTAGGAAGACGCCGGTGCTCCCGCCCCGGGCACCGTGGAGGGGCCCCAGGCCGCCCGCCCATTCAGAGCCAAGGAGGCACGTGCTGTGCGGTTTCACCTGCTCCCACAGCGTCCAGGCCTCTCCCTCCACGGCTGCCTCAGCCTTCACTCTGCCGCTGAGGCAAAGGGAAAGGGTAGAATCCCCACGTGTTCCCGCACGGTCTGCCCTCAGGAGGTGCTGGTGAGACACGACATCTTGTCTTGTCCCACGATGGGCCCTCCTGATCTGTGGAGTGTTTCCTACTCGCCGTTACCCCGTTGGCAGGTGCACCGAGCGGTCTCGCAGCCTCACCTCCATCCGGGTGCTGAGCGGCACCTGCACCCTGAGACGCCCATCACCTGCCTCTCAGGTGCTCCACTTCTCACCCTTCCTCCTGCTCCATGCTCCATCAGACTTCTGTTTTCACAGCAGCTACATCAGGGCATCCCTTTGTTCTTCTTTCAAATATATATTTTACTAGAGACCCAGTGCACAAATTCATGCACCAGTGGGCTCCCTCAGTTTCGCCTGTGGGATGGGACCTAAACCAGCTCTCTGACATCCCTAGAGAGAGGGGTCATGGATTTTGAGAGGGCATAGGTCAGGACAAGGGATCCCACCAGTGCATGATCGTGGCTGGGGAGGGACACTGGAGGGCACCAGGGCATGTCAGGCCTGTTGTGCTCAGTCCTGATCATCTGGACCCCAGCAGCAAGCTAACCTACCAGACCTTGCGTCTGCCCCCTGGTGATCAGTGCATGTCATAGCGAGCGGTTGAGCAGCCTTAGCATATCATTAGCATGTTACACTTTGATTGGTTGGACAGACAACAAGACACCCAGACAGTTAGCATATTAGGCTTTTATTATATAGGATTGATTTCAGAGAGGAAGGGAGAGATAGAAACATCAATGATGAGAATCACTGATCAGCTGCCTTCTGCATGCTCCACACTGGGGGTCGAGCCTGCAATTCAGGCATGTGCCCTGACCAGGAATCAAACCCTGACCTGGTTCATTGGTCGAGGCTCAGCCACTGAGCCACACTGGCTGGGAAGGACATCATTTTTTTAGTCATCCTGCAATTTCCACATGTACATGCTTTTCTGAACTGATTGCCAGCTTCAGGACCTGACACCTCTCAGATATGCTAAAACCGTCAATGCAGACACCCTCTTTTTTAGATTGAGAGTTAATGTATTGGAGATGTAACAGTAATATCTATTCCTTTAAGTTCTACTCATCTCAGAGTCATAGTAATATGGTGTCTAATAACATATTAAAACGTATCTTCCTGAAGAACCACAGAATGACTTCTGCTTATATCCCAATGCATCTATCAATAGTAAGACCAAAGAACTCTGTTTCCCTAAGAAAAGAAATTAGAAATAGTGCTCTTAGCCAGTAACAGTTAAGGCAGTCCTATGTGGCTTGTGTGGCAGACCAGTAGAGCAGAGTTGATTTATCATGTCTACAATAAAAAGCATGGACTTTGTTAATTTTAGGAAAAGAATTGAAATAGTTCTTCAAAGAATTTACAAATAGGATACAGAAATAGCAAAATGAAAGAGAGAAAAAGTTGGGGGAAGTAGGTAAAGTGGAAGGACCTTTACCACCTAGAATGTCCACTGGAGCTAATCAGTTACATTAGAAAACAAAAAAAAACTACAAGCAAAAATTGGTTAAAACCGTCAATGATATTCATCATGAAACATGATAACTTGTCAGTGTTACAGTATGGACATCGTGCCTATTGAAGCCGATATTCCTGAGAGCACCTTTTACAACCACAAAATGTATTTTTACATTCGTCACTGATGCATGGGCCCTGCCACTCACAAAGGGCTGAGTTAGCTGATAGGAAATTGAACCAGCGTCTTAAAAAATTCACTACCTAAGGCTATGGCTCAGGGTCACCGTCAAGCAATGGTGTTATTACTTGACTCGCAGCCCTGGCTTCTCCGGAAGAACGCCCATAAGGATGTTTGACTGTCCGGTCTAATTAGCACATTACACTTTTATTATTATAGACTAGAAGCCTAGTGCGCAAAATTCATGCATGGGGGTCCCTTGGCCCAGCCAGCACCCTCTCTAATTGGGGACCCCTAGGGGGATGTCTGACTGCTGGTTTAGGCCCGATCCCACAGTCAGACCTTCCTTCATAATCCAGGACCTAACCACTCACCTGACTGCTTGCCTGATCACCTCTGCCTGCCAGCCTGGTCACCCCTAACCACCTCTTCCTGGCAGCCTGATCACCTCTAACCACTTTCCCCTGGCAGCCTAATCATCCCTAACTGCTATCCCCTGCCAACTTGAATGTCCCTAACTGCCCTCCCCTGCCAGTCTGATCTCCCCTAACCACCTCTGCCTTGGCCCCCACCATCATGGCTTTGTCTGGAAGGAGGACTGGATGACTGGAAGATGTCTCATTGACCGGTCTAATTAGCATATTACCCTTTTGTTAGTATAGATGTTACAAAACAGAACTACCACCCCAACACCACAGTCTGTGACCTCACTGGCTCTTTTCTGATTGGAGTCTCTTCACCCAGATTAAGTGAGATAAATCTTTCCTAATGGCGTACATGATTGCCCTGTGTGGCTCTTGGTATAAAGGTTGCCTCACGTGTGTTTTCAGTTGCAGAATTGATTTTGCTCCCTTCATGTAAGTTGACCTGCAGAGCCAGGACTGAAGATCATGCATGAAAATGTCTTGAGTCACCAATGTATCTTAAAGTGCGTGGGATTTTAATTTTATACTTTCGCTTCTTATAGTCCAAATCTCTCAAATCTTTTTCTCTGTCTTCATCAGTGAGTCATGCACTTCTTTTATTTTACATAGTGTATTGATTTTAAAAGTTATTTTTCCTTTTGCTTGTTTTTTTAATACATTTTTTTATTGATTTCAGAGAGGAAGGAGAGGGAGAGAAATAGAAACATCAATGATGAGACACCTCCTTCATGCCCCCTACTGGGGATGGAGCCTGCAACCCAGGCATGTGCCCTGACTGGGAATCAAACTATTACCTCCGAGACCTCCGGTTCATAGGTCGATGCTCAACTACTGAGCCATGTTGACCAGGCTGCATGTTTATTCCTTGACAGATTCTTAATATGTATGCAGTGCTCATTGATGTCCATACGTTTTAAAAAGCTGGGGCCTCATAACTTACATTCACTTTAAAAGTGAAAACAAATCTCCTGTAAGCTACAGGATCCAATTCATTCAATTAAAAAAGTAATGAGATAGTGTAACTTACCCATAAAGTGCACTGTGTCCCAGCAGAGTGAGGTGGGTGAGATGAGGGGCAGGAGCACACCTGGAGAAGGAGGCACCCACGTGGAGAAGGAGGCACCCACCTGGAGGAGGAGCACCCACCTGGAGGAGGGAGCATGAATCTGGAGGAGGAGCACCCACCTGGAGGAGGAGCACACACCTGGAGGAGGAGCACCCACCTGGAGGAGGAGCATGAATCTGGAGGAGGGAGCTTGAATCTGGAGGAGGAGCATGAATCTGGAGGTAGCACCACTTGATCTCCACACAGGATTTTAACAAAGATTCTGGAGATGGAAGCCCAGTGCGAGTCCTCTCAATCCAGTCTTCTCCATCTCAATGACATAATCCTCACCCTGTGGAACCACACTGCTCCACATATCAGTGGCTCCTCTGTCCAGAACAGATTCTCCAGGAGCGAGCAAGTGGGTAATGCATTTTCCCCAGCAACCCTTCCCACAAAGTAAATTATTTAGCAAAAGACCAAGGCAATCGCTATGACCTCATCTCTAAACACTTGGAGCCCCGGAGCAGGTGGGAGGAGAAAAGTGGATGCTGTCAGCCTCGGGGGACAGTGGTGTCTGACACGCACGTGGTTGAGGCCAGAGCAGGGCATTCCTTGTGCTGGGAGCAGGGATGTGTTTGCTGGTTCCTTACTACACAATCACATACCGTAACTGTCACTCACAGTTGTCAAGGAAACAGAGAAGGTAAATGAAGTAGAGGCGAAAGCACTGCTTCTGGTCAACATTACCATCAGGAGGGATTCCTGAGTAAAGCATGAGTCCAGGTAAAAGGAAAACATAAAATATAAACACATGGCCTCAATCATCAAATGTCCTCCCTGGAGAACTACGAAATCATCACAGAAATCGGGGGAAGGAGACGGTGCAGTGACCTTGGAGAGCTTTGATGGCTGGTTGGAATGTCGTTCGGAGGATGTGTCTGGTGAACATTCTGCAGGTTAGGGAAGCCTGAGAAGACAGTTCCAACTGTCCCCGCGTGTCCATCCAGGAAGGTCGATCAGAGCTTCGGATCATCTTTTTTCTTTTTTTTTTTTTCTTTTTTTTCCAGAAACCTTAGAAAGACCCTCCAAACTCTAGGTCACTTCCCAAGTTTCTAATTTAATTGGCAAAAAAACGAAGGCATGTAAGGCCCATCCTGTGGTAGATTAAAAATACGGTTTTGGCCCTGGCCAGTTTGGCTCTGTGAATAGGGCGTCGGCCTATGGACTGAAGGGTCCTGGGTTCCATCCGGTCAAGGGCACATGCCCAAGTTGTGGGCTTGCTCTTCAGTAGGGGTCATGCAGGAGGCAGCCAATCAATGATTCTCTCATCATTGATGTTTTTCTCCCTTCCCTCTCCCTCTTCCTCTCCCTTTTCCTCTCCCTCTCCCTTTCTCTCCCTTTCTGAAATAAAAATATTTTTTAAAAATATAAATAAATAAATAAATAAATGGAGGTTTTGTCTTAGTTTTCCTGGACCCCTGGGATCCCAAGAAGAGAGCCAACTTTCCCTCAGGCCCAAATCCTCATAAAAGTGTGCGAAACAGACCAGACAGAGGGACTGTCCGGCCACCCCCACCCCCAGAGAAGCAGCGGTTGTGCGAGGAGGTGCTGGACCCTCCTGGTGCCATCAGCATCTGAGAGGGTGAGGAGTCGTTGATGAGGTTGGGTTGTTGTTAGTTTGTGCCTGAGTGGTAGGTCCTGGCCTCTGCTTTATCCTCCTCTCTCCCCCTTCCCTGGTGCCTGGCTCCATCAGCCCTTCTATTTCACATCACCATCCCTCTTTTCCCCTGGAATCCCCACTCACCTCACTGTCCTCTTACACAAACAACCACAAATAAATCATCTTCCTCAATCCGCACGGACCCGCAGCTCCTGGTTCACCAAGCCCGTCCCTTCACTGCCAAAGCCACCACGGCCTGCCCACCACATGGCTTTGCCCTGCAGTCTCAGTACCTGGAGCCTGTGCTCCAGCCAGAATGGCTCCATGGAAACCATTCTCTCATATCTGAGCTGTGCAAGCGAAAGCACGGATTCCTTCGCCATGTCCCGAAAACAGGGACAACGAGCTGGGCATTTGGGGTGTGGGCCCAGGCTGCCTGCACATTCCCTAGCTCTGTAACCTTGACAGGTTTGCTCATGCATGTGACTCCCCGATTACCACACAAGTCAAATGGGGTGATGATGATAGCATTTCCACAGTTACTCCCTGGAGAGATTGGTTGTTGTAAGAATCGTATTATTTAGTCCATACAAGAAGCTCGCAGCATTGCTTGGCTCAACAAGTTCAGCAATTGGCACTACCATTTCCTGGGAAATAGAATGTATAACAGTTCATTCCAGAAATGTCTGTGAGACTAAATGCCTTAACCAGTGCAAAGTACTTTAGTAAACTTTCAATAAACCTAACTATTTTAAAATTCTCAAAATTGTAAGTCATGACCATACCCATCACTTAATATTATTTTAACATGCCCCTCACTACCAGGATAATCATCACCATCATTATCACAATCATCACCATAACATCATCACCACCTTCATGACCATCACATCACCATCATTTTAACCATCACCATCACCACCATCACATCATCACCATCACCACCACCATTATCATCACCATCACCACCACCATTATCATCACCATTATCACTACCCTCATCACCATCACCACCACCATCATCACCATCACCACCACCATTATCACCATCACTATCACCACCACCATTATCACCATCACCACCACCATTATCACCATCACCATCACCACCACCATCATCACCATCATCATCACCATCACCTCTATCGCTATCACCATAGTCACCACCATCTCTTGTCTTTTCTGGCTGTTTCTTGGCAGTCTCCTTGGCTGTCTCTCTTTCTCCACACATATACCATATTCCTAGGGCACTCTCTTTCACCTTCTGCACTACTCATCTGCTCTTTCTTCTGTACATATTATTTAAACCCATTGTTCTAAATTCACCTGACCCGTAACCACTCCAGACTGTCTGAAGTCCAGATCTGCATGTCATAATGAAACCATCGTTTTCCCACAAACCTCTTCTTCCCCTGCTCATGAACACCATTCCTTCTTGTTCACATGTTTAAGCCAGAAATGTAGGCATCAACTTTGCAATCTCCTTCTCACTTCCCCCACACATCCAGTCTGTGTATTATCCTGCCTCGGTAGCACTTTCACTTATTCCTGCCCTTCTCCCCAAGTTCATGCTTTCCCTGCATTACAGCCATGCTGGCTGACCTGGATTTTCCCCATCACTCCCGTCATTGAAGAACTTCGATGGCATCTGATGTTGAGGGTAAAAGTTCAGATCCTTGAACTTTGTAACATAAAATCTATTGTTATTTTCTAATCAACTATTCTTCAGTCATGTGAAACTTCTGGAAACTTCCTAGATGATTTTTATTTATCCTCTCTCCAAGCCTCTGAGTTCTCATCTCTCTCTCCTTACAAGTCCCCACCCTCTCATCTAGCTACTATGTTCTGAGCCAAGAGAACCCCTGTGTAAACTTTTGCCTCCCACAGAAGCCCATTCACACCGAAGATGACTTTGAATATAGCAAATCTGTGCTGTGCTTTAGGTCCCAATATCCTGTCTTCTTCCTGTAAACTCAGTCAGGACCTGGGATAGACCCCTGTGGTCGTTCTCTTACTCCCTCTGCCCTCCTACAGGGTCCTGCTGGCCCTTGCCCATCTCAGACATCATCTCCAGCATTCTCTTCTACAAGGATGTTTGCACTTCGTGTTTCTTCTGCCAGATGTACCCATGGCTTGCTCTCTTCCCTCATCCAAAGAGTGGCTCAGGTCTCATTTGCACAGTGAGACCTGCCTTGATGACCATCTCTCCCAGCAGGTTAAAGCCTCTGTAATAGTATGTGATACTAGAGGTCTGGTGCACCAGTGGGGTCCCTTGGCCTGGCCTGCAGGATTGGGCTGAAACCGGCTCTCTGACATCCCCTGAGGGGCCCCAGATTGCAAGCAGGCACTGCCCAGGCTGAGTGACCCCACCAGTGCACAATCAGGGCTGGGGAGGGATGCAGGAGGTTAGCCAGCTGGAGAGGAACTCCAGGCATGTCCTGCCCATCTTGCTCAACCCTGATCAGCTGGATCCCAGCAGCAAGCTAACCTACCAGTCAGAGAATCTGTCCCTGGTGGTCAGTGCCCGTCATAGTGAGCAGTTGAGCAGCCTTAGCATAGCATTAGCATAGTACGCTTTGGTTGAACAAACAACCGGGCACTTAGTATATTAGGCTTTTATTATGTAGGATTGTGTACTTAGAGGTTTGTGTACTGCCTCCTCTGCAGTCATGGAAGGCCATTGGTTTCTATTGTTCTCCTTTGTAACCCTGCTATCTAGAACAAAGTACACATTCATCAGAAGTTTAGCAAACAGATGAGTAGAAGGAATGATAAAGTAATTCTTCTTTGGCAGCCCAGCACCAACACATACAGCACCAACACATACAGTGAATGTTCATAGAGTTAATGATAAAGTAAAACCTGTTACCTGTTCAACTTCATCAAATTAAACACCATCAATTTAAAATAAAAGAACCAAGTCTGTGTTAAAACTAGAACAATTCTCCCATTATGGTAAGACTGAAAAAAATAGTCAACCTTGCAAATTCAACTGTATTTCAGATTCATCATCTGATAATTAAATTGGTTAAAGCTTAATTTTTCTGTGAAAGAGGTTAAACTATTTTCCACTTTTCCTCTGATCACTGACTTAGAAATAATCCTAGTAATGCTTTTCCCAGCTAGCTTGACAAGGATGGAAAACATGGCACTCATATGTCTGTGAGCGCAGACTAACTGCTGCCCCTCACGTGGTGCCGTGACTCGGGCTCCTGGGGTGTCGCTGATGTGGTCGCAGGAAAAAGAAAAAGGAGTGCCAGCCCCAAGACCAGGCCAGCTGTGCTTACAGAAGGACAGACGGCCCTGGGTTTCATCCTGCACAGCTCAGAGAGCCACCCCCTGCCTCTGTGCCATGGGGACACCCCGGGTCCGCTTTGGGGTGGACAGTGTCACCCCCCCAGGGGCAGGAGCAACTCGCTGCGATGAGAGCGACGTTCTATCTGAAACCCGTTCCTTCCGAGACCCCCGTGAAGACTCCTGCCCGCTGCGTTATCAGCAGTCATTAGTGCGCGTTTTGAAGCCAGGATGTATTATATATTACCTTTGAGGTGTGGTCATGATAAAAGGAAACAAACCTCTACTTAATCTGCTTTTGCTTTGGTGAGCGATGGCATTGTGTTAGTACAAATTAGTTTCGATGACTTATTCTTTTGAATTGTTTTCTTTTTAGCCACTCAGAATACATAAATGCTTAGGAGATGAGATCCATCGACAAAGAGATAGGACGGGACATTGACTTAATTTCTAGAAGTCCAGGTGCCGTGGTTGGCGAGCAGGAGGGAGCAGGAAACAGAGCCTGCCTTCCCGGACTGTCCCCGTCCAGGTGCCCCGGGTCCAGCCTCCTCCCCGTCCAGCCATCTGCTGACCACGCGAGCACGTGCCGTCCACTTAAACCTTTGGTGCCTCATTGCATTGGTTCAGAAAATGATGGCTCACGAGCGTTAGGGCCTTCGCATCATCAGGTAGCAAGCAGCCTAGTACCTGGACACAGACGTAGCCCGTCTGCTCTGACACCAGGAGGTGCGGCTCAGACCGCTCACCTGCTCCTGCCCGCTGGCCATGCGCCTGCAGGCACCGCCCCGATGCTGCCCTGGATATGTGCACACAGTAGGTAGTTTCCACTTCATGAAGGAAATGCAAAACTATGAATCGTGGTTGAAAGCTGAGCGCTGAGTTATCAAGCATTTGTTAGGCGGCTGCTGAGCCATGCTGCACAATACCCTTCCTGCTACAGCCCACAGGCTGTGCAGCCCTGTGTGCACACAACCCCGCCGGGGAGGAAACACGGCCAGTGAGCATACTGGGTCCGGAACCGGGTGCTGAGCGCGGGCCTCACAAAGTTCCCTCGTACACGGGCGGTTTTCCTCTGCGGACAGACGGATCAGACTCTGGTTCTTTTTAGCCGGATCAGAGTCATGGTTTGATTCCTGGCCAAGGGCACAGGCCCGGGTTTCGGGCTCGATCCCCAGTGTGGGGCCGTGCAGGAGGCAGCTGCTCAATGATTCTCTCTCATCGTTGGTGTTTCTCTCTCTCTCTCTCTCTCCCTCTCCCTTCCTCTTTGAAATCAGTAAAAATATATTTTTAAAGAGCTGGAGGGAAAAAGCAGGCCTCGAGACAGGGAGCGCAGGTGGGGAATTAATGGGCGCCTGCTCTCCACACATCACTGTGACGGTCAGTCAGCTCCGAAGGTTCCGTGTAGGGGTCACTCCATGAAGAATGGACCTCTGAGAATCTGGCCGCCTTGTCTGAGAGCCCGTGGTTCCATAGAGAAGACCCGGCCACAGGGCACCACCGGATCCCCAGCAGGCCACTGGCACAGGGGCAGGCAGACGGTTGGCGGGAGGAAAAGAAATGACCGCGCTAAGGAGAAAACCAGAGATGATTGAGGCCAGAGGATTCAGTACAGGCTCAGGAAAGAGGCAGATCTTGGTAACAGAGAATTTAAAACTTGACCCCGCTGGCATGGCTCCACGGTTGAACATCGACCTATGAACCAGGAGGTCAGGATTCGATTCCCGGCCAGGGCACATACCTGGGTTGTGGGCTCCATCCCAAGTGGGGGGCGTGCAGGAGGCAGGTGGTCCATGAGTCCCATCATTTATGTTTCTCTCTCTTTCCCTCTCCTTTCCTCTCTGAAATCAACAAAAAGATACACATTTTAAAAGTGGGCGCAGACAACTTGGGAAAGGAAAGAGTGTTTGCAGGGAAATGAGGGTTGCACCAGACTGGGCGATGGAGACAGAGCTGCCGTCTCCCAGGAGGCGTTCGGGCTGGGCCCACCTTCCCTCTCCCTCAGCATTAGTGGTGGCGGCCCCGGCGCTGCTCCCTCAGCCTGATCCCTGCACCCTGGGAAGGAGCGGAAACCGGGAAAGCCTTGTATCTCTGAGACTCCTCAGGCACTGATTACTGCAGACGCCTGATTTCTCCACAGACGCTCAGACACATTTCCCCCGAGACAAAGCCGGAGAGAGGGGGAAAGGAAACTCCTTGGAAATCGGGTAAAATGCTCGAACATGATTTCCCCGCACTGTCTGTCCCTTACGTCAGTTACCCTCATGCTATCGATTATTTGACTTAGGGTAATGGTCACATCATCTCCATTTAAAGTCAGATGGTCTGCTGTGCGATATTTGGAGGTGAATTGGGTAGATGAAATACAGCTTTTCAAAAGCTGCCTTGAGGTCGTTATTTCTTCTAAACGGCTTTCTTTTCTCACGGAGGGAACTCTCCGGGACGTCTTCTCAGTCCGCCTGAGCCAGAGGTGCATGCTGGCTGGCGTGTGAGGTCTGGTCCGGGAGTCCCGGGTGCTCTGCATGAGAGCATGTTTGTCATGGGCCTCCTTCCAGTAACCAAAGGTGTTTGTGGTCACAGACATGGAAGGTTCCTTCTCATTCTAGGCCAACCACCTTTCCAGCAGGTCCACGGAGACCAGGCCCCCCGGGCACACAGGTGCCCCTCTATCGGAGGTGGCGCTGTGGGGACAGAGACAAGAGGGGAGACTCAGCCCGGCCCGCTGGCCCCGTTGTTGACCATCGGCCTGTGAACCAGGAGGTCATGGTTGGATTCCCCATCAGGGCACAGGCCTGGGTTGGGGGCTTGATCCCCAATGGAGGGGCATGCAGGAGGCAGCTGATCAATGATTCTCTCTCATCACTAATGTTTCTATCTCTCTCTCCCTCTCTGAAATCAATAAAATATATTAAAAGAGAAAAAAGAGGAGAAGATTCTGACCTTAGAATGCCCCTTGCCTGTTGCTGTCACTGAAATGTGCCCGTATGGTGAGAGGTGCTCTCTGACCCGCGAATGTGGGGTCAGACATGAAGGGATAGAAGCGCAGCAGGAGACCAGGGATCCCAGAACCCGACCCGGCCTCTCTCAGCGGGAGCTTCCGGTGGGAAACTCACAATCTTAAGGTCACCCCAGTTTTCAGCTTCTTGACCCATAAAAGTGATATGCCCTCGGCCACTCTTCCTGATTGGCTAGCCTGTGTGGTCTCACTGCGTGGTCCTCCCGCAGGTCTCCCTGCCCCCGCTTTAAGGATAAGAAAACCGAGTTTCAGGAAATTCATTCTGAGGGGACAAACCAGTGTCTGCTTCAGATCTTCACCTCGTTGTCCTTTTATTGCATCCTGTGCCTCCTCTCATTTGATCTCCAGGACTTCCTCACAGAAGTCCTGGAGTCGGTAGATAGGAGACTTGGTAGAATCCTATTTTCTTTTCACTAGTGAGATGTGAATAGCGATATTAAAATATTTCTTCTGTTGAAATCGGTTTAGCTCAGTGGTAGAGCGTCAGTCTGTGGACTGAAAGGTCCCAGGTTCGATTCCAGTCAAGGGCATGTACCTTGGTTGCGGGCACATCCCTGGTAGGGGGTGTGCAAAAGGCAGCTGGTCGATGTTTCTCTCTCATCGACATTTCTAGCTCTCCATCCCTCTCCCTTCCTCTCTGTAAAAAATCAATAAAATATATTTTAAAAAATATGTCTTATAATTCATTTTCTTCCAATGTGCACGAATCCACACACCAAGCGTCTAGTCTTAGATAAGTGAGTAGACAAGTCCTGTGTTCTTCCCCTGAAAGGCACTTTGTCTGTCACCTTCTAAGCTCTTACAGTCCGAGTAGATATTATTTTAATAACCTATTTTTTGCCTCATTGGCCTGGCTACTCTTTCCACACTGGCCAAATTATGTTAATTTTAAAGATTAAAGTGTTTTGGCCTGGCCAGCATGGCTCAGTGGTTGATTGTCTACCTATGAACCAGGAGGTCACAGTTCAATTCCCTATCAGGACACATGCTCTGGTTGTGGGCTCAGTCCCCAGTATGGGGCATGCAGGAGGCAGCCAATCAATGATTCCCTCTCATCATTGATGTCTCCCTGTCCCTTCCTCTCTGAAATCAATAAAAATCTATTTTTTTAAAAAAGATTAAAGTTTTTTGGAGAGGACTTATTTCCAGCCCTCTTCAAAACACAATCATGAGTTACATAAATTCTCCCACCTTCTTCACTTGTCTTACCTTATCTTATATTTGTATTGGATCCATTGACCAAATAACTGTTACGATCCATGAAAGAAAAACTTGAAAATTGGGACCTAATTAAAATTCAGAACTTATGTCCTAAAAAAGACACTGTTAAGAGAATGAAAAGACAATGCAGACTGAGAGAAATGTTTGTAAAATGCATATCTGGTAAAGGACTTGCATCCAAATATGTAAAGAACATTAATAACACAGCAATAAGAAAACAGACAACTCACCTGGAGAATGAGCCAAAGATGTGGACAGACACCTCACCAAAGAAGATGAAAAGAAAGCAAATAAAATAGGAAAGGGACTCCACCTCCTATGTGGTTATGGAATTCCAAATTAAACAACTGAGGGGACACCAATCACCTATCGGTCCAGACACTGACCACCCAGTGCAGAGACACACAGAGCAAAGGGAAGCTCACTGCTCCTGGGAACGCCCACAGCACAGCCCCTGGGGAGACAGTGTGGTGGTTTCTTACAGACCTATCCCTATTCTTCTTTTAGTATTATTATTGATTTCAGAGAGGAAGGGAGAGGGCGAGAGAGAATCGCCAATGAAGAGAGAGAATCATGGATTGGCTGCCTCCTGCACACCCCCTACTGGGGATCAAGCCCACAACCCGGGTATGTGCCCTGACTGAGAATTGAAACTGGGATCCTTTTGTCCACAGGCTGACCCTCTATCTATTGAGCCAAACCAGGCAGGGCATTAAACACATTCTTAACATAGTAAGCTACAGTGGAGATCCTTGGAGACAAATTAGTTGAAAACGTACATCCACACAAGATCCTGTGTATGCAGCTTCATTCATACTAGTGGCCTGGTGCACAAAATTCATGCACCTGATGGGGGTGTCCCCCAGCCTGGCCTGCTCCCTCTCCAACCAGGGTCCCCTCCCCTCAGGAGATGTCCGGCTGCTGGTTTAGGGGACAAACCTCTCACAATCTGGGACTGCTGGCTCCAAACCTCTCGCCTGCCTGCCTGCTTGATTGCCCCTAACCACTTTGCCTGCTGGCCTGCTCACCCCCAACTTTCCCCCCTCTTTGGCCTACTCACCCCCAACTGCCCCCCACCAGCCTGCTCACCCTCAGCTGCCCCCCCACCAGCCTGCTCACCCTCAGCTGCCCCCCGACCAGCCTGCTCACCCTCAACTGCCCCCCCACCAGCCTGCTCACCCTCAACTGCCCCCCCACCAGCCTGATCACCTGCAACTGCCCTCCCCTCTTGGCCTGATTGCCTCTAATTGCCTCTGCCTCAGCCCCTCCCCCATGTCTTTGTCTGGAAGGATGTGCAGGGAGGTCCCCTGGGAGGTCTCCCACTCTAATTAGTATATCACCCTTTTATTAATATAGATAAAGGCCTGGTGCATGGGTGGGGGCCGACTGGTCTGCCCTGAAGGAGGTCCCAGATCAAGGTGGGGGTTACCTTGAGGAGTGGGGCCAGCCTGAGCGAGGGGCCTGGAGTAGTTTGCAGGCCGGCCACACTCGCATTGGCGTGAGGATCCCTGCCGGGGGCTTTGGTTGGCCTGGGCGAGGGGCTGAGGGCCTTTTGGAGGCAGTTTGCACACTCACGTGCAGGGGGCACGTGAGGCAGGTGACAGTGTGAGGCAGGTGACAGCCTGAGGCAGGTGACAGCCTGGACCAGGTGACAGCCTGGACAAGGTGACAGCCTGAATCAGGTGACAGTCTGAATCAGGTGACAGCTGGACCAGGTAACAGTCTGAATCAGGTGATGCTTGAAGCAGGTGACAGGGTGAAGCAGGTGACAGGATGAAGCAGGTGACAGCATGAGGCAGGTGACAGCCTGAACCAGGTGACAGTCTGAATCAGGTGACAGCCTGGACCAGGTGACAGCCTGGACCAGGTGACAGTCTGAGGCAGGTGACAGCCTGAGGCAGGTGACAGCCTGAACCAGGTGACAGTCTGAATCAGGTGAAAGCCTGGACCAGGTGACAGTATGAATCAGGTGACGCTTGAAGCAGGTGACAGGGTGAAGCAGGTGACAGCATGAGGCAGGTGACAGCCTGGACCATGTGATCAGCGCCGTCCCATGGCACAGGTCAGGGAAGGCTTAGAGGTGCCCCACAGGCAGTGTCCTTCACCCATGATCCCACTGTGACCCGCAGGCTGTTTGGGGTGTTGGTCCAACCTCAGGGCCTAGGGTGGAGCCGAGGGAGCTGGAAAGGGGGTGGACTCAGTGGGCGGACGGGACGGGAGTGCGGGGCCTGCAAAGGTGGGAGGTGATGGAGTCCGTTGCTCCCCCTTTACCTGACGCCCGTGAAAGCACCAGCGTGTGGGTCACCCCCAGTGTCACCAACGTCCCTCATCACCTCTATGGACCACAGCACCCTCTAGGGCTCCTGGGGCCCTGCCCACGAGGGGTCACCCTGCACCTGCCCAGGGCCTGGCTGGCTCCTGCCTCCCAGGCAGCCACACAGGCTCACAGCCTCCTTGTCCAGCCCCACCCACGTCTGCAAAGCCCACTTCCAGCTCCCAGGCCCAGGGCCCTGAGGGCTGAGACAGGCGAGAGAGGAAGGAGCTGGAAGAGGCAGGGGGGGGGGGGGGGAGGCAGGAGGCTGTCCCCAGATCGTTTCTACCTCCGCCCTCTTCAATCCCTGTGCTTGTTCTTCTCGAGAAATACATATTTCCTGAGCTAACGCATCTATTTTTTCCTGTTTTTATTTAATCGACGATATTTAAACAGAATTGGTTGGGATCACACCAGAATGACTGTGGCCTTGGACAATCGCTTACTATAGCTCATGACCAATTGTTTGGGCACATTTTCTTTCTTTTTTTTTGTTTAATTAAACTAATCTGCAGGAGATCCATCTTTTTATTTGTTTATTTATTTTTTATTGGGGAGATCCATCTTGATTCTGGGAAAATAGTTAGGTTCAGAAGTTTTTAAAAATATTTTTATATTGTTATTGATTTCATAGAGGGAGGGAGAGGGAGAGAGAGAGAGAGAAACAGCTATAATGATAGGAATCACTGATCGGCTCAAGCCCACAACAGGGGCACGTGCCCTGATCAGAATCAAACTGTGACCTTCTGGTTCATGGGTGGACGCTCAGTGAGTCATGCCGGCTGGGCTGGGATCACAAATTTTGAAGCAAATCCTCAGCCACCACCTTGATGCTCCACAGAAAATGCAGATGCCTCAGGCACTCACTCACCCCACCCTCTCCTCCCCCCTCCCCCTCCCCTCTCACCCCTCCCCCCACTTCCCAGCCCTTTGGGGCCAGCAGAGCAGCTACCAGGGATCCATCTGTAGCCCGAGATTGAGATGGCTGTCCATTTCCATCAGAACCAAAGCGGTCCTCCTTAAAGACCTAGAGCGACACAGCAGCAGCATCTGAATCCATGCTGCACACTCATCAGCCTGCGGAGGGCACTTCTGGGCCTGGCTGCCCTGCAGCCCCCAGGGCTGGCGGCCATGACAGCACTGGGTCTGATTGTGTGTATCCCTGTGCTCTTATCCATCTGCCGCCAAGAAGTTCACATGGACCAACTACAAACCGAGAAGTTAGGGGAGTTCCGCCATATTTACTAGATTTTTGTTTCTGAAATTGGCCACCTGTTTCCTACCAGTCCCTTCTGGACCGCTCTCAGGATTGGCTGTCACCATCCTGTGTGATTGATGTTGCTCTTTAGTCTGTAAAGTAAAAATCGAAAGCTTTAAACTCAATCATCAGGCCTTAAAAATGATGGGGACATCATTACACACTTACATAAAACGCCAAAGTACACGCTTACATAAAATACCAAATTGCAACTCAAACAAAAGTCCTCTTCCGACTCCATCAAGGAATTCTGTAAATTTCCCCCCGAAAATCAGTATACTAACCCAGAATTGGGAACTATCACACCGAAGCGAACACAGACGCCAGCGCTGTGCGTGTGAGAACTGCCTGGACTGCTCCTGAGTTTGGGGACCGGCCGTGAGCACAGCGGCAGGCCCCTGTGCGGTGCCCTCAGGAAACCCCTGCGTGCCTGTTTTGTTTCCCTTGTGCCCACGCGTTTGAAAAAGAGGCAGCCGGCGCTTCACACTCACTTTTCTAAAACCGTGTTAATTTCTTGTTTATTTCAGGCCTTACTAGAGACCCAAACCTTACTGCGCACTCAGGTTGCCAATTTTACCTTCAACCTCGGATTTTCAGGGAAGTTTTACCACACAGGTAAGAGGGGCTGAGGCGTGAGTGTCAGAGGCAGACGCAGGCGGACGGACTAGGAGACCCATTCGGGGAGCCGGGCGCAGAGCGGGCGGCGAGTCCGGCAGCCGTGTGCTGCCTCCCTGCGGCAGGCCCCTGGGGCCGGGGCCGGGAGAGGCGCCCTGTCCACCGGTGGGGCAGCGGAGGCCGGAGGCATGGGAGGTGGAGGGGGGGTGCAGTAAGGGCAATCACAGCGGACACTGTCTTTAAACGGGCAGGCAGTCCAGCTCACGGACGGTCTGTAAATATCCTTTCCTTGGGAAGCCTCCTTAGTGAGGGAGGGATTGCTACCTGGTGGATCTGACCGGGCGCCCTCCTCGGTCCCTCCCCCGCCTCCCGGTTGTAAAAAGAGCTAAAGCGTTAAACTTGGTGGTTGTGCCTCTGAAGGATGGGGGAGTGGGGGTAACACAGTCCAATAAAACACGCAATTGCAGCTCAAACACAAGTTATCTTCCTGTTTCTTAGCAACACAGGACGTGTTTCTGTCTAGTGACTGAGAAAATGTCCCAGGCCATCTCGTCACTCATTCGGCCCCACGTGCATGCAGGCCCGGCGCCAGGCCAGCCGCTCCCCTGCCCTCCGGCCCCCGCAGTCCTGGCGCTGCCTCTCAGCCCGGCCCTCAGGAGGTGACAGCTCCTCACTTCACCTTCGGGAGTCGATGCTTATAGTCTGAGCATCTGCGTTAACACGTGTAGCGTCGCATGGAGAAAGCGGGTGCATGAAAGCGACCGTCTCACGTAGGGACAGAGGTGTGTCCGAGCCTGTCTCGGGGAACCCCTCCCGTCCCGGGGTGAGGGGACCCCATCTTCTCGGACTCCGCACAGCGGGTCTCTGGAGGTTACTCGTGATGCCTGCCGCTTGCTGACACACAAAATATCCCAGACAAAGGCACCGCCAAGTGTCATAACTGCAGCGCCTGTACCCCAAGCGGCTTTATATGTGTCTCCGGAGAGCCCGGGACTTGGGGTACGGAGGTGGTAACGTCTTACTGGTTTTTCTTTAATGCTCTTTCCCTCCTGCTTTGAAACGTGTAAACCTGTGTCCAGGAACGGGAGGAGTTGGTATGTGGACAGCTGATACAGCCGGAGATCGCACATGTTCAGGGCACTTTGCAGGGAGACAGCGGGCACCCTATGTCTGCGTGGGCAGCGGACGGCTCCCCGCTGGGACAGCAGACCCGGCTCCCTGACTTCTCCGGAGCCCCCAGGAGCCGTTGCGCCCATGGCCCCGGCTGAGCAGGGAGAGCACAGGGTCTGCGGCTGCCGCACGCGCAGGCAGGGACACGGGAGCATCGGCAGCGTGCACAGCCGTGCTGTTCCTCCCTCAGGAGCCAGAGAGTGCAGGTGAAGCCTCTTTGGGCTGAAATATTTCTGGGTCCGAGTCCCTGCTGTTATTTACCTTTCCTGGTCAGGCCGGTTAAGCCCCCGATGGCCCAGGAGTTCCGCCGATCAAGGCCCTAGCTCCTGGTCTCCTTTATGACCCGGACGTGTGGGAGCAGCGCGCGCCCCTGGGGAGCCGGGCACACGGTTCCTGTCACCCGGTCAGCTCCTCAGGAGGAGGCAGATGTCCCTGAGCAGAGCCATCACGCTGCACGCTGAGCTCACCTACAGCACGGGGAACCCTGCTCCGCCTTCTGTGGCAGGAGCGACAGACACACGCGCGTGTCCTGGATGGTTAATCTCCTCCGTCACCAGGACACGTTCGTTGATCTGCTGCTGCGAAGTGCATCCTAACGGACCTCCAGCTGCCATTAGCCACACGGACTTCACACTCATTCCTGGAGGGGAGGGGGGGGAGGGGGCAGTCACAGCGCAGGGCACCCCATCCCCATCCCCCTCCCAGAGAGGAGCTGTGGCCAGCAGTGCTGTGTGGCTGCGCCGTGCTGTGTGCCCAGGGGGCCTGTCTCAGGCTGTCTCTGTGCTCCGGGCCCTGTGACCTCCCGGGCCCCGTGCTGAGCGAGGAGCCGCCGCCTGGAAGACTTTTAACCGCATCTCCAGGTGGAAGGAGGAGTCCCTTTCTTAGGCCGCTTCTCTCGCCCTATGTCCCCGCACCCTTTCCTGCTCGGTCCCCCATCTGTCACGTGTGAGAACTCTCCGTGACACAGCGCTGGGCCCTCCCTCAGCGCGGCCACTCACAGAGGGAGCCCCGTGGGGGCAGGGAGGACACGGCGCTGGTTACAGGGGGAGGAAAAGCAGGGGGTTCACAGGGAAATGCTGGGTCTGGCGGGCGGTGTTAACGCTGGATTGGAGCGGCTCGGTGGGCTGGGGGGAGGAGGGGAGGCCCGCGGGGGCTGCAGGTTTTCGGTTGACACTGCTGCCGGATGATTGTTGCTGCTCTTCCTGCCTAATCCATCAGCTGGGACTCGTTAATGACTGCATGGGAATGTGCAAATTGGATAACATTGGTCTTTTTCTGTTAGCGTTCATTTGACAAATAAAAAAATAAAATAAAATAAAATAAAATAAAAATACCCCTTACCAGTTATATGAAACTATTAACTTTCAAACGTGAAAGTGAAAATCAGAGTTATTTCCTCCTCTGTGTCTGTTTCTCTGTGTGAAGGTCCGGCTCCAGGGCCGGACATGGGAGCAGACAGCTTTTGCTCCCATTAGGCTCTGTGAACGTGGGCAGGTCACTCAGCCTCTGTGCTCCGTGTCCGTGTCTCCAGAATGGGACGCTGCCCTCACCTGAACCTGAGCGTGCAGGGGGGGAGAGCTAGGAGATTTCTCAGCATTGCTTCTGAAAGCATTTCTGTATGACCATCAAACAGCAGCCAAAGGAAACTGAACCATTGATGTCTCTATGCCTTTAACTAATCTTATCACGAACTTGTTTTTGTTATTTGGTATAACATATTTTAATTTATTTTTTAATCCCTACCTGAGGATATTTTTCCATTGATTTTTAGATAAGAGTGAAAGAGAGAGGGAAAGACAGAAATATCGATGTGAAGAAACTCACCAATTGGTTGCCTCCTGCATGTGCCCCACCCAGGGCCAGGGGCAGGGCCAGGGCCAGGGATGAGCCTGCAGTCGAAGTACATGCCCTTGACTGGAATCGAACCCAGGACCCTTCAGTCTGCAGGCCAACGCTCTATCCACTGAGCCAAATCGTCCAGGGCTATTTAGTATGATATTAAAGTTAGTGTTTTCTACACCCAAGTGTATGAAACCTTGCCAGGTTCAATGTAAAAAGAGTTAGAAATATCTTGTTACTATTTGGGAATTACAATATTCATGCGTAATGAGCAAATATGGGATGGACATTTGTACCAAAGCAACAGTGCGGACACTGGATTTTACATCTTTTAATGTTGCAATGGTGCCTTATGGGAATTAACCACCCCAGATTTTTCTAAAATGACTCATATTTTGGAGAATTGAAGAATTACAGAAGCTTACTGTTAGAACACAGATCCTCCGAAAGTAGTAAAAAGTAGTGAATGTTTCAATAGTTTACGTCTGAGTGGAAACACCTTTTATTTCCTGGGAGTCTAAGCAAGTGCCAGGAACTGACTCTGTCCTGAGAACAAAGTGACCTGTTCTCACCGAGGACGACCTGGGCTTGGATCAGGGCCGGGTGAGAAGGGCAAGGCTCGGTGGGACCGACACACTGGTCTGACACGGGGTAAATACCAGCTGTGTGGACTCGTGTGCTCGTCTGCGTACCGGGCACAAACGGTGCACACAGCCCCTCCTGGCCGAGGAGGCAAACCCAGTGGTCCCACTCAGTTGAGATTCTGCTCCGCAAGGCACGTCCCCGAGCACCACGGCCTGAGATCGCTGAGATCTCTGTGCAGGAGCTCGCCGCACCGCCTTGAACTGTGGCCTCGGATGAGGTGAGAGAGAGATGCTGGGAAGTTGCTCCACCAGGTGAAACAGAGGCCCCGCCCACACCTCTAACCTCCTGGGCAGAGTTTATAAACTAACACAATATCCACATAAAATTCATAGGATTTTATATGGTAAAGTGTCTGTGTACATCAACAGACAGAACTGTGGACAGTGGACTGTCCAGGAATGTGACAGACAGGAGAACTGTGGGTGATGGAGACTTAGGACAGTGACAGACAGGAGAAATGTGGGTGATGGAGACTTAGGACAGTGAGAGACAGGAGAAATGTGGGCGATGGACAGTCCCAGGACAGTGACAGACAGGAGAACTGTGGGCGATGGACAGTCCCAGGACAGTGACAGACAGGAAAACTGTGGGCGATGGAGACTTAGGACAGTGACAGACAGGAGAACTGTGGGTGATGGAGACTTAGGACAGTGACAGACAGGAGAACTGTGGGCGATGGACAGTCCCAGGACAGGGACAGACAGGAGAACTGTGGGCGATGGACAGTCCCAAGACAGGGACAGACAGGAGAACTGTGGGCGATGGACAGTCCCAGGACAGGGACAGACAGGAGAACTGTGGGCGATGGACAGTCCCAGGACAGGGACAGACAGAACTGTGGGCGATGGACAGTCCCAGGACAGTGACAGACAGAACTGTGGGCGATGGACAGTCCCAGGACAGGGACAGACAGAACTGTGGACCAGGGGCCACCCAACTTACCCCACCTCATGCCAACCCAAACCTTGAGGCCTGTGACGTAATGTAGAATATGAATTTTATTCTTTTTTATTAGAATAACAGGAGCTTGGGTTTCTGTGTTTGTCACGAGAAGAATAACTAAAACCTGACAAAGATGCCCTTCCAGCCGATGGAATGTCACCGACGCCTTTTACCTGTGTTTTCCAGGGACCCGCGAGGAGGACGAGGGCGATGACCTGCTGCTCCGATCCGTGGACGAGTTCTGGTGGTTCCCGCACATGTGGAGCCACATGCAGCCGCACCTCTTCCAGAACGAGTCCTCGCTGGTGGAGCAGATGGCCCTCAACAAGGAGTTCGCCCTAGTGAGTGCCCTGCAGCGTGTCCCGGGGCCGGGCGCCCTCTCTGGGGACCCAGCATCAGGGTGTTGGGTTGAATCCGGCAGAAGCAGAGCAGGAATATCAGAGTGCGTCTCATGTGCTAAGGGTACACATTGCTTTGTGTTCCTTTGTTTCAGGCCTGTGGGGGGTGTTTGTGTGCGCGTGTGTGTGTGTGTGTGTGTGTGTGTGTTGGGCCGTGATGTGATATCAAATGTATCTGGAAAAGCGGGCCGTTGTCAGAACACTCCCCCCTCCCGTTCACAGAAGGGTTGTCTTGCATCTGAGAACAATGGCACCTTCTCCAGCGCCATCCCGGCTCTGTGTCACAATGAGCCTCCAAAAGCAGTGCTTTAGCCCTGACTGTGCGCTCAGTGGGTTGAGCTTCCTCCCATGCACCTAAAGGTCCCTGGTTCAGTTCCCAGTCTGGGCAATGCCCAGATTGCAGCTTGATCTCCAGTGGGGGGCAGGCAGGAGGCAGCCAGTCAATGTTTCCCTCTCGTATTGGTGCTTCTCTCTCTAAAAACCCGTTTTAGAACATGTGTAGGAGCATTGCTGCAGGATGACGGCTGGTGGGCGGAGTCACTGGAGCGGTGGCTCAGACCACAGCGCCCGGGGCTTACAGCTCCCCCTCCCCGGGCAGCCTTTCCACACGCCAGCAGCTCTGCTCAGCCATGGCAGGCAGCACGCGGGGAGGCATGTGCAGCACATTGCGAGATGGTGTGTGTCCCCTGAAAAGAAAAGGCTGAAGTGAGGGCAGCAGGCGTATTGGACCCCCAAAGGGATTGGCTATTGAGTGAGCTCTGGTTCAGGCAGAAGCCTCACAGTGTTCCCATGGCGACGAAGGTGCAGGTGGCTGAGAAAGGGAAGGGGCATTACATCGGTGTCGGTGCAGAGACGCTGCCGCGTGGGGCTGGGTCTGAGGTGGTGGTCACTCTGGGTGGCCGTGTCCAGCTGGTCACCTTGTAACCCGTGGTCACTGGTGTCAATCCACACCACCAGGAACCCTCACTCTGGGACGCGGTGGAGGAGACTTCCTTCAGGGAAAACAGCTCCATGGTGACAGTGGGGCTGTGAGGACAGTGACTCGGGGCAGCCCTAGCCAGCCCTCTGGCTCAGCAGCTCTGCTCTGCCCCCTGAGCCGTCCTGGCTCAGCCAGGGAGCCGCTGGTCAGTGCGGCTGGAAAGGGCAAGGGCTCCCCCAGCCAGAGGGGAGTGACTTCTGTGGAAAGAACCCCCACCCCTGGCCCCCAATTGGTTTGTTCTCATGCAAATGAGGACTCCAGATCCTCAAAGTGTGATTGGTCTAAAGGCACTGCCCTGATTGGTCAGAATAGAGCCACACTGGTTGGTCAGAGCTGCTCAGCTCTGATTGGATGGGGAGAGCCTCAGTCCTATTGGTTGAAATCGGACGTCAGGAAGTGCTTTATAAGGGCTTGCTCCGCTGCAGGGCCCAGGGCAGGCTGCTCCCTGAAGGGCAGGTCACATGCGAGGCCCCAGGCTCTGCTGCTGTATTTGAGCCCCATTAGCTGCCAGGGCCCCTTCTTTCTTGGGGTGTTGTCTTTGTCAGGGTCCACAGTCATCAGCCCTGTACCCATCATGTCTACTTTCTTATCGCCTTTGCCAAGTTCTCTGGGTCGCGGGCCAGTGCAGAGGTCACGTCACCTGGTGTACCATCCAGAGGTTTAGGCACAGTCCCTCCGGCGGCAGCTCTGCTCATCTTAAAGCTGCTCTGTGTGTGCAGCTGCTGAGACGTGCCTGCGGCTGGGACTGCCAAGGCTGTGGCGGGCAGCAGCAGGCTGGGACCCCAGGGCAAAGCTGGCCGCCAGGCGCTCTGTTGTGATGAGTGAGATAGTTCTGCTCCTTGTTTTCTTTTTGAAATGATTGAAAAACAGTCACAGGCACAGCAAGGCTTTGTGCCAGAATCAAGTCCATCGAATGTCAGAGTGAGTGCTGTGGGCCCACCACACCTGCCCCTGTGGCGCCTGCCTCTCCAGGCAGCTGCTCCTGCAGTAGCGGAGCTGGGTCCCCAAAGGGACCATGTGGCCCCAAGATCTGAAGTTGTTAATATCCTCACCTTTACCCAGAACGTTCCGGCACCACTGCTGTACAGTCAACTGAAGCACACGTCCCTCGAACAACCTGAGGGGAGAAACATTTCCCCGGAAGGAGGCTCGGATGCACGGCCTTGGGCTTCCACACGGCAGGGACCGGCCCCCGGACACCTCCGTCCACGGTGCTCAGGGAGCACCAGCCACTCAGCGTGCCACAAGGCTGCTGAGAGCACGTTAGGAGGCCCAGACCTCAGGACACGGGAGGCCTGGGTTACAGGCTCCGCCTGCGAGGACGGGAGCAGACCCCACACCCCGTCCCTGAGTTCCCAGCCTGGGCCACACCCGCCCGTGGGGTCCTCATTGCGGTGTGGACAGTGTACCCAGCAGTCTGGTCTGATCACAGACGTGGCACCATGATGCCAGGGTTTGGATCCTGACTCCCATCATCAGATGCTTGATCTTAAACAAACACCAATCAACAAAAACGGCTGTGCCTCAGTTTCCCCGTGTGCAATATGAGAATGGTAGTGACCGCCCAGGAGGGTTGTTGTAAGGATGTGGCTCCTGTGCTCAGGGCAGAGCCCATCCCAAGCATTCAGTAGGCACTAATTGGCCAATGATGACCGTCCTAAGCCCAGACGAACACTCGGTGTGTCTTGCTTTGAAAAGCCCAATATTTGCCCGGCCGGTGTGGCTCAGTGGTGAGTGTTGAGCTATAAACCAGGAGGTGACAGTTCGATTCCTGGTCAAGGCACATGCTGGATCCCCAGTGTGGGGCTTCAGGAGGCAGCCAATCCATGACTCTCGTCATTGATGTTTCTCTCCCTCTCCCTGTCCCTTCCTCTCTGAAATCAATTTTTAAAAGCCCAATACGTTTCTAAATGAGATTTGTAAGAATGTTTATTCTTACTCCTCCAGGGGAGTGGAAGATAGTTGTTAGTCTCCTGAACATTGTACAAATTAAGGAAATTCTCCCTTTTCAACTTTTCAGAAAACTAACTGGCCTGGAAGCAGGCTGAACTCCCGGCCGGTCGCCTTGGAGATGCACTGTTTCTCCTGGGCCGGCCGGTCCCCCCTCCCCACCCCCGGCCTCACCCTGGGCGGTGAGTTACCTTCACATGGCCCTTCCCACCGGTACGGGTCGTTCCTTTTTGAAGCCACGCGGAGCACGGGAGGCCCCGATGTAATCGCTCTGTAATTAAACGTTGATGGCCCTTTAAAGGCCATTCAGAAAAATTGCGTTGGTTCGGTCAGTGTGGCCAAGACATGGGCCTTCTGCCCCTAAACCCTCATCCTAGGGCTGTTGAGTTCTGTGTCCACGTCAGCTTCGGGCTGTGGTTCGGGCCGCTGGCTTTCCCTGTAGCCACACTCACGCTGTCTGAGCCCAGCAGCCAGAGCCCGTCTCATTCAGACGAACCCGCAAACCAGGGGCACTGAGGGCCCTGATGTTTTCAAAGCCCCTGAGCTTGAGCATCAGCTACCACCAGCACCTCAGACCTGTCTCTACAGCGACAGGGAACACGCTTAGCTCATGTGTGAGTGACTTGGCAGGGTCACACATAGACCCACACTCCGCTCCGCCTGCCTCCCCAGCCCCGGGCTCCTCACCTGGGCCAGGCCGAGCCCCACGCCAGAGCTGCTGGCCTAGGACAGCCGCAGAGTCTCCCCAGGGCACAGGAACCAACCTGGGGCCATTTAGACAATGGTCTTTGTCACCCACCGTCCAGACCACTAAGGGGTACATGTGCCCTCTGCAAAGGGGAGGGGCCGTTGAAGAACTCACAGCTTTCTGTATTGCCAGTAGAGGCTGCATAAAGCTTAAAGGATTAATATGGAGGATCAGAGAGTGTGAGTGGCAGCATGATAAGTGTGCTGCATGGCAAGTGAAATATTTCTTTTAAAAGATACTGTTATTGATTTCAGAGAGGAAGGGAGAGGAAGAGAGAGAAACATCTATGGTGAGAGAGAATCATCAATCAGCTGCCTCCTGCATGCCCCTACTGGGGATGGAGCCCACAACCCGGGCCTGTGCCCCTACGGAGACTAGAACCATGACCTCCTGGTTCACAGGTCGATGCTCAACCACTGAGCCACGCCTGCTGGCGACAAGGGAATTTGAATTCCCTGTCAGCTATGCACTGCATGTCCTGGGATTTTACAAGTAGGATGAGATTGTTTACTAAAGTTCTTAACTCCCTCATCAAGCTGTCTGCAGGTTCTCAATTCCTGTACTCACCAAACCTACAACATAAAAATAGGATGAACTTTTGCCTGCAAAATAGAATTGGTATTTCGTTAGCTATTAATATTCATATTGCTTAGCATTGGATTTAGAGGAAAAATGCCTTTTCTTATCATGGGTTTTGTCATGGAAAGTGCTTGCTGGTGTTATATTGGCAGGTGGATGAAAAATTTCCCTTAGACAGAAAATCTCTGCAATACATATTTATCTATTTGATTTTCCTAGCAGAGAGCAACATCACACCCCCACACCCCAAATTTCTATTTTAGCTGCAGCAGCTTTGTTCTGCCATCAGCTATTTTATTTCTGAGCATGTCTAACCTCAGAGGAATAAATACCACCTACAAGATGCACTCTGATATCAGGCAGCAGTAATGGGAGGAAGTGAACTATTTATATCCCTCAGAACACAGGCTGTGAGCCTGCGGGCTGCAGCTATCCTCTCTGGGCGCCTGCGGCCATCGCTCTGGTTCCGGGTGAAGCTGGAAAGACGTCCTTCCTGCTTCTCAGTGTGTGTGTGTTTATGGCGATCAGCCAGAGGGGCTCCAGCTCTTCCCCAGGCTGATGCCCGGCGCAGTTGCAGCAGAGATTCCCCCCGAGACAAGCTAATAGCTGCTCACCGCAGTTGTGCGTGTCTAATGGAATTGTTAAGCACGAATAAATATTTCCTCTAAGTATTAAGTTTGTTTATATTGTACAGAACAATGAACTATAATCAAAATGCAAAAGAAAAAGTCACATTCCTCAGAATAAAACAAAACCTTAGCTCTTTTATGCATAAAAATCCTGCACGAGCCGAGACCGGTTTGGCTCAATGGATAGAGCGTCGGCTTGGGGACTGAAAGGTCCCAGGTTCGATTCCAGTCAAGGGCATGTGCCTTGGTTGCGTGCATATCCCCAGTAGGGGGTGTGCAAGAGGCGGCTCATCGATGTTTCTAGCTCTCTATCTCTCTCCCTTCCTCTCTGTACAAAATCAATAAAATATATTTTAAAAAAAAATCCTGCAGGACCCTGTGAGGGCCGCTAATTGTCAGTATGAGGTAAACTCCTGTGTTTGGCATCAAACCACTCTTGGTTCAAGTTTCATTTTTGCCAATTACTAGGTGGATGACCTTAGCAAATGACTTAAAATTCCTGTGCTTGATTTTTAAATATGTAAGATGGGGTGATGGGAGTTCCTACCACGTAGAGTTTTGTGAAGGTTTGATGTGATGTGTCTGTGTCTGTGTAACACTTAGAAAACTGCTAGTATATAGTGATTCAAAAAGCATTTGTCACCATAACCATCATCCCCATCATCCCCATCATGATCATCACCATCATCATCAACATCATCACCGCCATCACCATCACCATCATCACCCCATTATCATCACCATCAACACCACCATCATTATCATCACCATCATCATCAACATCATCACCACCATCACCATCACAATCAACACCATCATCATCACCATCCCATCATCATCACCATCAACACCACCATCATTATCATCACCACCATCATCATCACCATCATCATCAACATCATCACCAACAACATATCATCACTATCACCATAATCATCATCATCACTGTCATCATCTTTACCATCATCATCTTCACGACTGCCATCACTTTCCACATTTCCTCAAGAAATATACGATCATTGCTTTTGAAATAAGACAAGGAGAGGAAGATTAAACCAACGGGAGACTTTTTGCATATTTGGCATGCAAGTTGGGAACAGGTACGAGACATTCGCATTTGCCTTGCTGCCCTCCACCTACACATAATTCAACACTGACTATGATCACTGATAGGCAATAAAGGGTTTGGTGCTGCCTGCGGTCTCAGACATCCAGTGAGGGTCTTATACCCTGTCTCTGAGAATAAGGGGGAACTACTGTGCCCATCTCAGTATCCTTGCTTTGGATGAATCCAGAGTTTGCTTGTGGAGCAAACTGTCCAGCTACAGGACTGACTTCTCGGCTTTTGTTTGAGGTAGGATCATTATCACCCTAATATAGTTCTGGCCAATGGAATGAGCGTGTAAGTCAAGGTATGGGCCTTCCAGGAAAGGGGGTTCAACACACTGACTCTGCTCTCTGCCCTTGGCCTTTGTTTCTGCCTCTTGGCCTGTTTACAGCCCGATTGGCTGGAGCTAAGGGGTTCATTGCACAACTATGGAGGAAAGGCCGAAGGACTCAGAAATCTCACCCCAGGCACCCAGGCTTCTGAGCCAACCACTAGCTCCAGACTAACTCCAGAAAAATAAGCTCTTCTTTGTAATCTACTGATTCTGTTTCCATTTTGTGTTTCTGGCACACAGTTGAAGCCCAGTGTGATGGGCACAGAGTGCTTACATTTTTTAATTGCCCCATTATCTAAAATTTATAGACTCATAAAAGGCATATCTATATAGAATACCTGAACGTAATGACCCAACACTCTTTAAGGAGTGTTGATAGTAAGATTTTATGCCTATTTACCAATTAATTGTTAGATAGCAGTTTTTGAGCAGATTCTTAAAATAGTCAAAAATAGCATAATGAGCTTTCACTGACTTGTTTTAATTTTATTATTTCAATGACCAAACTTGTTTTCAATTCTAAAATGACTGTGACATAGTCAAGAGCCAAAATTTTTAAGAGATTTTATCATTATTTAACTCCTGCCTTATTGAGCATATACTATGCAAATTAGATAATCCATCAAACACATTAGTTACCATGTTCTTCTTTTTATTTTCCTTTTTTTTCCTCTTTTGCATTTTTCAATTTGAAAAAGTCAACCTGATTGTTTGTCTGACACTCATCTATCCTGGGCAGACATTTGTCTCTCCCCGGTACCTCTTCAAGTTGGCACTTCCGTTCCCACAGCTCTTCCTGCGGTGACCTGAGCACGATGAGGAGTGAGAGGTTGTTCCAGGCACATGCAAGTAGAGGGCTGGGTGCTGGTTAATGACGTGAGAAGCAGGTTGTGCTGGACGTGAAGTCATTTGAGATGAGAGTGGTACCTGCACTTGGATATCCATAGATGATGCCCCTTTAACATGATGGTGATCAGATGGAAATATACTATTTTGGTCTGAGTTTTGTTTCAAACATGTCCACATATCTACAGAAAAGCATAGGAATTGAGTCATCTTTATAGGAAGTTAGTTAAGTGGTCATAATTAATTTAACATATGAGTACCATCTATTAACATAAAATTATATTTAGTTTGATGAAATGTAGGCTATCTCACATGGTAGTCAAAGTTCCATAAATTTGAAGACAAGAATTAATTTAACTCTTAGGCAGGCCTAGGCTGTCCTGGAGGTCAGATGTAATAATACCCTGAATATAGCTGAATATGGGAGACAGGGAGGGACCAAGCAGAAGGATGGCCCACACCCACCCAAGTGCTTAAGGCATGTTTCCATAAATGCATGACGCTGACATTAAAGGGGAAACTGACTCCTAAGGGGAGTCTCATCGTGATGCAAAAATAATATTGGAAATAGGTTCCCTTGTTCAGAGAGAGTAATAGTTCACGCAAATCTATGTCTGCAAAAGGATGTGTTTAAATTAGTGAGAGGAGGAGAGGAGGAGAGGACTGAAATGCCCAGCAGCCGGTCTCCGGGGGATCCGGCTCCTCAGGGCCGTGGGCAGTGGATGGATCCAGCGCTCTCCTGGGAGCCCAGACAGCCAGAAGCCCTGGGCTGGGCGAGGAGGGGGCAGGGCAGCTGGGCCAGGAGGGGACAGGGGCCACCAAGGGACTTCATTGTTTTTTATTAATTTCCAGTTCAAGTTATACTGCTCACAGGGCCGCCTTCTCCCTCTGACAACTCGAGGCAGCGGGTATCAGTCACCCAGGCAGTTAGGAGCCTGTGCTTTTCCCCCTGGAACGCTGGCCACAGTGAGCAGTCACCCCAGCCGCTCCTCCTGGGCCAGAGGCGGGCTAGCAGCCTCGTTCTCTCCATCCCGAGCTCAAGGCCGCCCTCCACAGACCACAGCTGAGCCTCGACCCACACAGACCCCCAAACCACAGAGCTCCAGAGGCTCTCCCGTGCAAACACGGGACGCATTTGAAACTAAACTGTAAGAACACAATAGAAATGTCAGAGTCAACATTCAGAGGTGGTTTGAGTAGTTGTCAAAACAACCTCTCTTACAAGAATGAGGAACCTCCAGGAGCAGCCAACGTGGCCCCGCCAGTGTTTGCCAGGGTTTAACCTGCCCCGACTCCCCGTGACCTCGAGTTCCCAGGGGACTGGAAACTGAGGTAACGTGCTAATTCACAGGCTACATACAAACAGGGTCGCCATTTTTCAAAAACTAGAATAGAATAAGTCGTAATTAGCACCCAATCCCTAATGCACATGTGTCAAACACAAGGCCCTCGGGCCAAATCCATCCCTCCAGGCCTTGCAATGTGGCCCGCACCGCGCTGTCATCACTGCAATCCGCTGCGTTTCCATCACAATGACAGTTTATGACTGTTCAGTAAACCATTCGGCCCGCGATTTAGGCTGGATTTTAGATTTTGGCCCCTTCTCTGATTGAGTTCGACACCCCTACCCTAATGTAATCTACAGGGTCTCATAAGTTTTCTTCAATCGCATCAGCTGGCAGGTACTCAGTACCCGATCCTCGGGAAGCTTTTCACATCCTCTCCTCCTCTCCTCCTCTCCTCCTCTCCTCCTCTCCTCTCCTCTCCTCTCCACTCCTCCTCTCCTCCTCTCCTCCTCTCCTCCTCTCCTCCTCTCCTCCTCTCCTCTTGTTTCCTCCCCTCCTCCTCTCCTCCTCTCCTCCACTCCTCCTCTCCTCCTCTCCTCCTCTCCTCCTCTCCTCCTCTCCTCCTCTCCTTCTTGGTGGTTCTCACCCTGTGTTTCTGGGATGCACCTGCTCACGGAGTGTCTCCGGCCGACGTGAGGCTCAGTCCCTCTGGGACAGACCGGAGGCTGGTGGCGGAGGGAGGCGCTGCCCCTGCTGTTGCTCCTCCCTCTCGGACAGGGCTGCTGCAAACCTCCTGTGAGCCACTGGAAGGGTCCAGCCTCCACACCCTGCTGTGCCCTCTCCCGCAGATCCGGCCTCCCAGCAGCCTGTGCTCCAGCCACCCTCAGACAGCATCACCCCAGACAGCGTCACCCCCAGACAGCGTCACCCCAGACAGTGTCACCCCAGACAGCGTCACCCCCAGACAGCGTCACCCCAGACAGCGTCACCCCCAGACAGCGTCACCCCAGACAGCATCACCCCCAGACAGCGCTCAGCCCCAGACAGCGGCACCCTCAGACAGCGGCACCCCCAGACAGCGGCACCCCCAGACAGTGGCACCCCCAGACAGCGGCACCCACAGACAGCGGCACCCCCAGACAGTGGCACCCCCAGACAGCGGCACCCCCAGACAGCGGCACCCCAGACAGTGGCACCCCCAGACAGCGGCACCCCCAGACAGCGGCACCCTCAGACAGCGGCACCCCAGACAGCGGCACCCCAGACAGCGGCACCCCAGACAGCGCTCGGCACCCACCCAGGTGTCCCCCAGGGAAGCACACCTGTCTAACCAGGGCAGCACCTGCCAGCTCCCCGGTGCCACCCCCTTTGTGACCATTCACTGGGCACCGCGGCCCAGGGCGGTGTCAGGGACAGGGTGCCCCCCCCCCACCCCGTAGCTCCCACGACTTTGTTACTGGCTCCCACTTTGCCTCGTCTCAAAAACTCAGCTCTGGCAGAAGTGTGCCGTCCGGCTCCTGCCAGGAACAGAATTGTCCCCTGTGCCTAGCAAGAGACTTGGCTCATTTTACAGCATTGATTTCAAATCCCGTCTCTCCAGGGTTATTGATCCTGATAGATGTCAGGAAGCAGACTCCTCTGAGTGAGGAGCAGCGGGAGGCCGGGCAGTGAAGGTCCTGGCGGGAAGGAGGGGGCGGCAGGAGGGGAGGCCGGACCTAGGGACTGAGTGAGGGCATGACCTGGGCGCCACAGCCCAGGAGCCACAGGCCCCGCTCACTGTGCCCGATCCTCCAGGCCCAGGAACTGGGGGGATCTGCCAGGAACTGGGGGGACCCTCCAGGCCCAGGAACTGGGGGGACCCTCCAGGCCCAGGAACTGGGGGGATCTGCCAGGAACTGGGGTTGTCCGCCAGGCCCAGGAACTGGGGGGATCTGCCAGGAACTGGGGTTGTCCGCCAGGCCCAGGAACTGGGGGGACCCGCCAGGCCCAGGAACTGGGGGTGTGACAGTGAAGTCGGCTGGGCTGCGCTGGCTCCGGCTGCTCCCCGCGGACTCGCTGGTTGTCTATGGCGATAACTGACAGTGAGGAGTCGGTCCAGGGAGTTCTTCTGGGAGCAGAGGAGCCTCAGAGGGAGACATATTATACAAAGAGCACAACTAGACGCTGCAGTCTAAAGCAGGAACCACGCTGTAAACTCTCTGAGGATTTGTTCACATCCTCGTGTACGTTTACACCTGTGTCATTAGGGGTCAGCGGTTTGCCAGAGCGAGCGTCCCCTGAAGACAAAGGGAGCTGGGGCTGGTGGGGACCTCGGCCCCCTGTCCCGCCCTCTGTCCCTGATGTCACCGCACTGGCCTGCCTTGTCCCTGGAGCCAGCCCTCCCAGCAGGCACCCCCTCCTGCCCCCTGCACGCCCAGCGGCTGCCCAGGCACCGTCCCCCCTGCCACTGGGTCCTTCCCCCGAGGTAGGAGCAGACCGCCTGGTGCGCGGCCAGCTGCCTGCCGTACAAGGGTCAGCGCCTGGTTCATACCCACCTCTGCTCGGCAGCATCTCAGGCGCTCACTCACCACACTCATGCACACTCGTAGCTGCGTCACACCCACACTCAGACACACGTGTACACACACCCCTCACACCACATATACACACACACACTCACAGAGTTAACACACACATTGCACATACACGCACACCTCACACATACACACTCATGCACTGTCTACATACTCACACACTGCACATACACACATACACACACTCACACACACCACCACACCCACACCGTGCTCTGCAGTCTCTCTGTGGGGCTCAGTACCCTTTTCTCTGCATCATCTGAGGAGGGTGTGTCCTATTCCTTCGCGCCCCTCCCCCTCTCCCCCCGCTCCGCAGTCAGGGCCCAGAATCACCTCCACACGCAGGCCGGTGCCCCCCGCCCCAGCCGCAGGCCGAGGGGCGTGGCCCCCGGAGCGCACCCACGTGAGCCGCTCTCTTCCAGGCGCACGGGATCCCCGTGGACATGGGCTACGCGGTGGCCCCGCACCACTCGGGCGTGTACCCGGTGCACGCGCAGCTGTACGCGGCCTGGAAGCAGGTGTGGGGCGTCCAGGTGACCAGCACGGAGGAGTACCCGCACCTGAAGCCCGCCCGGCACCGCAGGGGCTTCGTCCACGACGGCATCATGGTGAGCGGCACCCCATCTCCCCCACAGCACCCCATCTCCCTCATACAACACCCCATCTCCCCCACACAACACCCCATCTCCCTCATACAGCACCCCATCTCCCTCAGAGAGCACCCCATCTCCCCCATACAGCACCCCATCTCCCCCACAGCACCCCATCTCCCTCATACAACACCCCATCTCCCACACACAACACCCCAGCTCCCTCACACAACACCCCATCTCCCCCATACAACACCCCAGCTCCCCCACACAACACTCCAGCTCCCCCACAACACCCCATCTCCCCCACACAACACCCCATCTCCCCCACACAGCACCCCAGCTCCCTCACACAACACCCCATCTCCCCCACACAGCACCCTAGCTCCCTCACACAACACCCCATCTCCCACACACAACACTCCAGCTCCCCCACACAACACTCCAGCTCCCTCACACAACACTCCAGCTCCCTCACACAACACCCCATCTCCCTCATACAACACCCCATCTCCCCCACACAGCACCCCAGCTCCCCCACACAACACCCCATCTCCCCCACACAACACTCCAGCTCCCCCACACAACACTCCAGCTCCCTCACACAACACCCCATCTCCCTCATACAATACCCCATCTCCCCCACACAGCACCCCATCTCCCCCACACAACACCCCATCTCCCTCAGAGAGCACCCCATCTCCCCCATACAGCACCCCATCTCCCCCATACAGCACCCTATCTCCCCCACAGCACCCCAGCTCCCTCACACAACACCTCATCTCCCCCATACAACACCCCATCTCCCCCACACAACACCCCATCTCCCCCACACAACACCCCATCTTCCACACAGCACCCCAACTACCTTACAGCACCCCAACTCCCACACAGCACCCAAGCTCCCTCACAGCACCCATCTCCTCTCACAACACCCCATCTCCCCCACACAACACCCCATCTCCCCCACACAACACCCCATCTTCCACACAGCACCCCAACTACCTTACAGCACCCCAACTCCCACACAGCACCCAAGCTCCCTCACAGCACCCATCTCCTCTCACAACACCCCATCTTCCTCACACAGCACCCTATCTCCTTCACACAGCACCCCATCTCCCTCACACAGCACCCCAGCTCCCTCACACAGCACCCCATCTCTCCCACACAGCACCCAATCTCCCCCACAGCACCCCATCTCCCCCACAGCACCCCATCTCCCTCACACAGCACCCCAGCTCCCTCACACAGCACCCCATCTCCCCCACACAGCACCCAATCTCCCCCACAGCACCCCATCTCCCCCACACAGCACCCAATCTCCCCCACAGCACCCCATCTCCCCCACACAGCACCCAATCTCCCCCACAGCACCCCATCTCCCCCACACAGCACCCAATCTCCCCCACAGCACCCCATCTCCCCCACAGCACTCCATCTCCCCACACAGCACCCCAGCTCCCTCACACAGCACCCAGCTTTCTCACAGCACCCCATTTCCCTCACAGAGCACCCTAACTCCCACACAGAGCACCCCATCTCCCCACACAGCACCCCACTCCTGCCGTGCGTAGCAGTGACAGGCCACATGCTGGCCGTGAACCTGGACGTGGCCTTGGCCAGCGCAGGACCAGCTCCCGTCCTGGGAACGGCTCCCGCGGGCGGCAGTCCCTGCAGCGTCAGGACTGAGGCTCCTCCTGGGAATGTCTGGGTGTTGGGCGGGGGTTTTATGGAGCCTTTTCCAGGCAGAGGGTGGGGTCATAGGTCAGGAATGCCCCGCCCAGGTCAGGGCGGTCAGCTGGCAGCCCACCCGCGCAGCACGGAGGCTGGAGCTCCGCTCGGTCACTCAGCTCCGGGCCTGGAGGGTCTGAGGACACCCACTTCTCGTCTCCCCTCCTTCGTGACAAATCGAAGGCACGCGTGTTCTCTCCAGGCAGATTAGCTGAAAAAACAATCATAATCTGGTGCGAGGATGCTGTGTGACCCCTTTACATGAGGATAAGAACAGGTGTGCTTTAGATGGAACGCATGACTATTGGTTAGACTGAACAGAGTGTTCTTTCCTCTGAGACACAGCAGCCGCCCGAACACGCCCATCTCGCTGCGGGCCTAGGCCACGTCCTGGGTCCGCTGCCCGGTCCCCGCACACTCACCGTGCTCCCTTTCCTTCAACTGTCCACACACACACACCCCCGCCCCCGGCTCTGGGTTCCTCTGAGGGTTGCCCCCTGCCTGTCCCCTGTCTGAAACCAGGAGAAGCACACCACTCGCTGTGCTTCCGGGAAACTTCCCTGGCTCCTTGTCAATCACAGCTCACAGCTCAGACTCCCGGAGCCGTGGATGGGGAGAGGGCGGGAGCCATGCTCATGGGAGTAGGGGGTAGGCGGTATGGGGAGTGTCACCCTGTCCTTCAGACCAGAGAGAAGGGACCTGCTGCCGAGGGGCTGCACGACCATGGACAGATTCTAGCCAATAAAAGCCTAATATGCAAATTGACCAAACCGCAAAACAACTGGTTGCTACGACACATACTGACCACCAGGGGGCAGATGCTCAACGCAGACGCTGCCCCCAGTGGTCAGAGCAGGCAGGCGGTGAGGAGTGCGGGGTCCCACCCAGACTGTGAGGGCCCCAGACTGGGAGAGGAATGTCTGCCTGCTGGCAGAGGCGGACTTCCCTGAGGATCCCGGACTGTAGGAGGGCGCAGGCCAGGCTGAGGGACACCCCCCACCCCCACCCAGGGCACAAATCTCTGCACCAGGCCTCTAGTTATTAAATAAAAACATTCCTTTTAACCAGTATTAAATGCATCTGTTTGCCTTGACTTTTCTTACAAATTATTATAAAAATTAAGCAAAGAATTACACCTACGCTGTACACCTGCATGCATCTTCCCGTTAGATTAGGAGTAGTTTATTATTGCGAATAATTCTCAGAATAAAAGTACTTACTTGCCTTCTCTGTGGCATGTTCAGATTTACAACAGAATTAACCACAGAACATGCCGAAGCAATCATCAGATCACGTGGCTACGTCTGTGACTGACATTTCAGCTCTGAGCACAGTGAGAGCAGCTCAGGTCACGGTGGGGAGTGACGAGAACCCCGAGACCCGGAGCCGAGAGCGGTCCGACCATAACTCGGTGCCCGGAAGTGGGACCTGGGGGACCCTCCTTTGAGCTAATTTACCCAGAGGCCTGAGTTGGCCAGCCCTTTCACCCAGTGAGCCCAGCGGGGTGGGGGTTACAGGCCCGAGTGCAAAGGGTTCAGCACATCGATGCCACGAGGACGGACACATGGGTCTCGGAGCAAATCCAGCCTGGGCATGGCGGGCATGGCCTGGGCCCGGCGGGCAGGCGGCACACGGACACTGTCTGCTTCGGACACCGCGGGAGGAGGCGGGTCTTTGGAAAAGAGCGATGCTGGGGCAGAGGCAGCAGGAGGAGCCCCGACAGGAGGTGGAGGGACTGGAGGAGCCACAGGCTGAGCCTCCGGCTGGCAGAGCTGTGAGGGGGATGCCGGACAGCACCCTGCACGATCCAATGGCACAGAACACACACCGTCAGCTGTGGAGTGACACTCCTTTCGTGTGCACACAGTCACCCGCCCCCGCTCACACTCCTCCACCAGCAGCTCTCCGTTCCTATCGACCTGGGCATCAGTCAGCACCGGCAGCGCCGTGGCAGCGGTGCGGACGGGCCTGTGCTGGGCGCTGGCTAACGCCTGTCCCTGTCCCCCCAGGTCCTCCCCCGGCAGACCTGCGGGCTGTTCACCCACACCATCTTCTACAAGGAGTACCCCGGGGGGCCCCAGGAGCTGGACAAGAGCATCCGGGGAGGCGAGCTCTTCCTCACCGTCCTGCTGAACCCAGTACGTGCCTCAGGCCCCCGCGGGCACGCGGGATTCGCGGTAACTCTGTGCGTCTCCTTCTGTCTGCTCACAGCCTTCCTCAGCGGTCACGGGCGAGGCCAGCCGGCCGGAGAGAGCAGACCACACGTCCGTCCGAGATTCACCTCCCTGATCGTCTTAGATCCGGGCAAGCTCAGGTTTCTTTCAAAGGCAGTTTTGGCCTGAGCTGGTTTGGCTCAATGGATAGAGCGTGGGCCTGTGGACTGAAGGGTCCTGAGTTCGATTCCCAGTCAGGGCACAGCCCGAGTTGTGGGCTCAGTCCCCAGTGGGGCGTGCAGGAGGCAGCCGATCCATGATTCTCTCATCATTGATGTTTCTGTCTCCCTCTCTGAAGTCAATACAAATGAGTATTGTATGTATCGATACAATAAATAAGACAGCACTGACCAGAGCGCCCCTCGGGGCTCCTGGCTGGGCCGCAGCGGACACAGGAGCGGCTTCTCACCGGAAGGTGCTCACCTGGCCCAGGCGCTCAGGAAGCTGTCCGCTCTGGCTCCGCCTCAGGGCGCCCCCTTCCTTCCCGCCCTGGGAATGCCTCCCTGCAAACCACCTGCACCCTTGGTTGTGGGAAGGAGGGTCCCAGGCTCCTTTAGAAGCTCCATTTTGGAATCAAAGCTAGCAAACGTGGCCCCTTTTGTCTTTCCTTGTCTCCCTCCAGCTCCCCGCTGTGGCCTTCACCTCCTGCTGCAGGGAGGGCACAGCGGGTGGGGATTGCTGCCTTCGGTAATGTGGGCTGATGGGGGTGGTGGGGGGGTGGGGGTGATGGGGGGGTGATGGGGGGGGGTGGGGGGGTGGGGGTGTGATGGGGGGTGATGGGGGTGATGGGGGGGTGGGGTGAAGGGGGTGATGGGGGGGTGATGGGGGTGGTGGGGGGTGGGGGTGTGATGGGGGTGATGGGGGTGATGGGAGTGATGGGGGGGTGATGGGGGTGATGGGGGTGATGGGGTGATGGGGGTGATGGGGGTGATGGGGGTGATGGGGGGGTGATGGGGGTGATGGGGGTGGTGGGGGGGTGGGGTGATGGGGGTGATGGGGGTGATGGGGGTGATGGGGGTGGTGGGGGGGTGATGGGGGTGATGGGGGAGTGATGGGGTGATGGGGGTGATGGGGTGATGGGGTGATGGGGTGATGGGGTGATGGGGGGTGATGGGGGTGATGGGGGTGATGGGGTGATGGGGGGGTGATGGGGGTGATGGGGTGGTGGGGTGATGGGGGTGATGGGGGTGATGGGGGTGTGATGGGGTAATGTGGGCTGATGGGGGTGGTGGGGGGGTGATGGGGGTGATGGGGGTGGGGGGGGTGATGGGGTGATGGGGGTGGTGATGGGGTGATGGGGTGATGGGGTGTGATGGGGGTGATGGGGTGATGGTGGGGTGATGGGAGTGATGGGGGGGGTGATGGGGGGTGTGGGGGGGTGATGGGGGGGTGATGGGGGTGATGGGGGGGTGATGGGGGGGTGATGGGGGTGATGGGGGTGATGGGGGTGATGGGATGATGGGAGTGATGGGGGGGTGATGGGGGTGATGGGGGTGATGGGGGTGATGGGGGGATGATGGGGGTGATGGGGGTGATGGGGGTGATGGGGGTGATGGGGGGACGGGGGTGATGGGGGTGATGGGGGTGTGATGGGGTGATGGGGGTGTAATGGGGGTGATGGGGGGGTGATGAGGGTGATGGGGGGTGATGGGGGTGATGGGAGGGCGATGGGGGTGATGTGGGGGGTGATGGGGGTGATGGGGGGGTGATGGGGGGTGATGGGGATGATGAGGGGTGATGGGGGTGGTGGGGGTGATGGGGGTGATGGGGGCGATGTGGGGGTGAGGTGGGTTATTTCAGATCCGCCTTTTCTCCCTGAGACTCTGTGCCTGAGGTGAGGGAAGCTGGCTTTGGCTCCCAGCACCCACAGGGGTTCCGGCTGGCTTCTGCGCACCCTGGGGTGTCGGCTCTCCCACTCAGGGGAACACCGCTGCCGGGAGCTCACCCAGCCCAGGCTACGGGCCTGCGTACAGGGCTGGGCAGATCAGTGGTCACAGCGGTGTTCTCAGGTCCCCAGCAATGGAACCCAGCCGCAGGAGGAGAGGGGAGACTGCAGGGTGGGCTGGGGGGCTGGAGGGCTGGAGGGAGGGGAGCCCGGCCTCAGAGCCTCCCCTCAGAAGGCACAGCCATTAAAAGCAAAGCCTGACCCTGAGCCTGGCTGAGAGCAGAGCCCCCCTCACACAGGGGCGGGGCTGGTGGCAGGACAGGGGGCGGGGCTTAGATAGAGGCGGGGCTTGGTCACAGGGGGCAGGGCAGGGCAGGGCAGGGCCATTGGCCGGAGGCTCCCTGTGTCTGCTCATCCTTGTGAGTTTATGGTGAAATTAAAGTAGGGTGCATGGGCCTAGTCAGAGCGTTGGCCAGCGGACAGAGCGTTGGCCAGCAGATAGAGCGTTGGCCAGCGGACAGAGCGTTGGCCGGAGGATAGAGTGTTGGCAGGAGGATAGAGCCTTAGCCAGCGGACTGAAGGGTCCCCGGTTTGATTCCAGCCAAGGGCAAATACCTTGGTTTCCTCCTCACAGGCTCTGGTCAGGGCACATGCAGGAGGCGACCAATCCATGTGTCTCTCTCACATCTGTTTCTCTCTGTCTCTCCCTCTCTCTTCCTCTCTAAAAATCAATGGGAAAATATCCTCGGTGAGGATTGAAAAATGAAAGTTAAATTTTAAAACTAGGATGCATGCGTGAGGGACAGGGACCCGCTGGCCCAGCAGGAGCATCTCTGGAGGGCCCGCGTGGGGCGACGGGACGCCTCAGCACCAAGGGAAGCCGGGCTGAGGCCACAGGTCCACAGAGATACAGGACCCAGAGGAGCTGCTCAAGCCCAGAGCCGTGGCCGCTGTGCCCGGGGCGGTGGCCGCCAGCAGCCATGCCCGGGGCGGTGGCCGTGCCCAGAGCCAGAGCGGTGGCCGTGCCCGGGGCGGTGGCCGTGCCCGGGGCGGTGGCCGTGCCCGGGGCGGTGGCCGTCATGCCCGGGGCGGTGGTTGTCGTGCCCGGAGCGGTGGCCGTGCCCGGGGCGGTGGCAGTCATGCCCGGGGCGGTGGCCGTGCCCGGGGCGGTGGCCGTGCCCGGGGCAGTGGCCGTGCCCGGGGTGGTGGCCGTGCCTGGGGCGGTGGCCGCCAGGTGGCTGGGAGGTGCGGCTATGGCACCTGCCGTGTGAGGCCAGCACGGCCGTCCGGCCCGGAGGCAGGTCACCCCAGCACAGGTCAGCACTCCCAGGGGAGCCGGGCCAGGGTGGGCAGAGGGTGCGGTGCGGTGGGTGCTCCTGTGCTGATGGAGGCGGGCGGGTCCCAGGACCTGCAGGCAGCAGCGGGGGCTGCGGGGATGGGGCGGTGCTGTCCGAGGGCCGGCAGGCGGGAGACCAGGTCAGGCCGAAGGCAGGAAAAGCCCGCTGTCCCAGGCGAAGCTGTGGGACTCAGACCACCACGGAGGTGGGCGACCTGCTCTGCTCAGCCATCGGTTCATCCTTCACATGGAGTCAGACAGCCTCAAACACGCTGGTGAGGTTTGAGCAAATATCCGGGCGCCCTGGGGCCCGTCACGCTGACTCAGAAAATGAATCCCCACCCGGTCAGGAACCTCGTGTGAGTGAAACCAAGGGGCAGGAAGTGAACACAGAGACCATCACGGACACCCAGAGCTGTGGTCTGGGGCAGGTCTGACTTGAGCCCCCAAGGTGACAGCTGGACTGACTCCTGTTCCACTGAGATGGTTCCAGAAAGGCTGCAGGAAGGAGGGGAGGGGAGGGGAAGAGAGGAGAGGGGAGGGGAGGGGAGGAGAGGGGAGGGAAGGGGGAGGGGAGGGGGGAGGGGAGGGGGGGGGGGGAAGGGAAAGGGAGGGGAGGGGAGGGAGGGAGGGGAAAGGGAGGGGAGGGGAGGGAGGGAGGGGGGAGAGAGGGGGAGAGAGGGGGAAGGGGAGGCGAGGAGAGGGAAGGGGGAGGGGAGGGGGGAGGGGAGGAAGAGGAAGCGGAAGAGGAGCAATCACAGGGCCCAGCCTTCCCCTCTGGGTTCCTCGCAGCTCTGTCGGAGTGAACAGCCTCTCCTAGCTCCCTCCAGAGGACACCGAGGGAAGCCTGTGCTGGGTGTGCGGGGTGGTGTCCACATCAGCTAGGGAACAGCAAACCCTCAGGAGTGTGTGTGTCCGCCTGTGGGTTCTCCTGGTGCTGTATGGTTTCCTGGCTTATGCTAAGCCCTCTACCCATGCCGCGAGTCTGTCCTGTGTCCGGCGCACGCTGGCCGTCTAGTTTCATCGTTCTGCCTGACCCACCCAATTCCCAGCCCCGTTCCCCGAAGAGACTGTCTGACCCCATTGGACACAGACAGTGGGTGGTGAGGCCTGGGTGGGGGTGGGGGTAGGAGAAGTCATGAGGGGAAGGGTCATATGTGATACTTTCAGCCATAAAGGCTTTTAAAGAGAGCATCTGTGTTCTGACAGAGCCTGCTCCCAGGGCAGAGGCCTAGGTGCATTAGGGGGTGCCTGTCGGAGTTTTGGGGGGACTGTGTTTGCATTCCCGGTTTTTCGCCCTGTGCCCGGGAAGGTGAGGTGTGGGGCCCTGGGCGCCGGATGCCTGGAGGCACGCTGGGACTCAGTGCGGCATCTCTGGGTGTCTGTGTCCCTCATCCCCTCTGGGTGTCTGTCCCTGTGGCTGGGCTCACGATGCGGACGGATGAACGGAGGCGCCGATGGTGCACACGCAGACGATAATGTTAGCGTCCAATGTCACTGGGCACATGGCGATGAGGGGCCAAAGCCCGCGAGATGGAAGGTCGCAGGGAATGACGGGAAGGCCTCGAGGTGCTTGCTTGGAAAACAGCAGTGTCCTCTCAGCTCTCAATGGGGACATGGTCACGCAAGCACAGGGCTCAGCGGGAGCAGGACGGTCATCGCGATGCGTGCCTGGTGAGCTGGGGTGTCCAGGCCGCGGTCACCACTGGCGGTCCGGGAGGTCCGAACGGTGGGCGACCGCGGGTCCAGACTGAGGAGTGTCTGTGGTGCCGTGGGACCTGTCGCTGTAGCGTCTCCCCGGATGGAAGGTTCTGTGATTCTGTTCCGACCCAGTGGGCCTGGTCCGCACATCCTTTCATTGTGAAACGTACAAAATGCAAAGCGGCTTCCATTTTATTTTATTTTATTTCCTTTTTTATGTTGTTAGTCCTCACCGAGGATATTTTTCCATTGCCTTTTAGAGAGCGTGGAAGAGAGGAAAAGACAGCGAGAAATATCAATGTGAGAGAAACACATTGCTTATTTGCCTCCTGCCGAGTCCCGACCAGGGCCGGGGCCAGGGAGGAGCCTGTGACTGAGACATGTGCCCTTGACCGGAATCGAACCCGGGCCCCTTGGGTCTGCAGGCTGACGCTCTATCCACTGAGCAAAACTGGCTAGGGCCAAAGTGGTTTCAATCTTAAGTACTGCAGACCGACAGTATGCACTTGTTTTTCTCTGTGAGTGTGAGGCCGAGGAGAGGCTGCAGGCAGCATGTAGACAATGAAAGGCCGGTGAGCGAGTGGAGAGAGGCAGGGGTGCAGGGGTGCGGCCCCAGGGAGGGGGCGCAATCCTCTCGTGGGTGTGCTGGCCGCGGCGGCCTCCAGACTGAGCAGGCCAGGTAAGTCCTGGTCCTTCCTGGAGGTGTTGGTAGGGACATACCCTCCGAGGCCAATGGGAGCTGGGGAAGGCTGGGGGGTCCCTCTCCGGGGGCGGCACAGCGGCGGCAGCAGCCCTCAGTTCTTCCCCGTGGCCGGAGCTCACCGCCCAGAGGGACTGGACTCTAACCTGGAGAAGTCCACAGCAGCGTGTCTCTGGGCGGCGAGGTCCCGAGGCCTCAGGGGCCGCACCCGCCATCCCCAGCGCGCCCTCCAGCTCCCACGCTGGGTTCAGTTAGTGGGCGCCGCCCCTAAACCAGCCCCGCATGCTTTCTGTGCCCGAAGATGCACCTGCTGCCTCCGAGTGCTGGGCTGTCCTCTCCTGCCAGCCCCGCGGCCGTGCACACCGGGCACGTCCTTGGCAGCCTGCCCGAGCGGGGCTGCCTGTGTCCTCCGTGCCAACTCGCTTTGCCAAAACGCATCGGAGGTTGGAAGTTAACTGCGAGGGGGGCCTGAGAGGCATTTCCAGGACAGGCAGCAGCCGCCCTCCCATCCAGAGCTCCCGCCTCCTCTCGGTGCGCGGCCTCCGCCCACGCTGGCACCTCCCCGCCCGCACTGTCAGATGCAGCACGTGTCCCGGGTTCCAACTGCGGGCCCTGTCCCGACAGAAGAAATACAGTTCAATCCGGCGAGCTGCGGCGGCCTCTGCCAGGTAAGCCGATCGCCCCGCCCAGACGCTTCCCTGCGAGGGCCGTCCTCAGAGGCATGGGGCGCCGGGCGGCCGGAGAGGGTGCTCTCCCTGGTGTGATCGCCTCCCGCCTGGCTTTCTTTTTCTGCTGCACAACAACGTGAAAACAGATTTGCCAGGTTTTCTTAATGAACGATTTACAGCGCTCAGACTAGAACGCTCTCCAGTGGTGACGCTGAGCAGAAAACCTACTACGTGTTCCCAAGAGCAGGTGGGCCCACACCCCCACGGCCTGTGGGGCCACTGCACATCCTGGTGACCTTGGAGCTGAGCAGGAGCAGCGGGGCAGCAGGGACATACTTCTCCACACGCTGCCGCTGGGCCGCTCACACTGACTGTACACACCGGCTGCACACCCGGCCGCACACACCCGGCCAAACACACCCGGCCAAACACACCCGGCCAAACACACCCGGCTCACACACCCGACCAAACATACCCGGCCACACACACCCGGGCCGCTCACAACCGGCTCACACACCCGGCTCACACACCCGGATACACACACCTGGTCGCTTACACCTGCCTGCACACACTCGGCCGCACACACCCACCTGCACACACCTGGCCAAACACAACCCGGCCGCTCACACCCGGCCAAACACACCCGGCCACACACACCCAGCTGCACACACCCGGCTCACACACCCGGCTGCACACACCCGGCCAAAACACACCCGGCCACAGACACATGGCTCACACACCCGGCCGCACACCCACCTGCACACACCCAGCCCACACACACCAGCTGCACACACCCGGCTCACACACCCAGCCGCACTCACCCGGCCGCACACACCTGGGACATATGCACCTAGAGGGACACACCCGGCTGCACACACCTAGCTCCTCGCTCCTTGTCTGTCCATTGGGGGCTCTGGAGTCTGCGGCAGGTGCAGGGCGGTTGGGGGAGGGGGTCAGTGCGGCTCTGCAAGCAGGTGAGATAGGGCCGCTGTGGGGAGCACATCAGCGTGAACTTCCCTGGGCCACACTCCATGCCCTTTAAGGCGGGAATCAGGACGAGCTCTGGGAGGTAATCCTCAGAACACACCTTCCCACACCTTCCACAGCCCAGCCCATTCCGGAGCCCCCGGTCTGAGAGGGGTGAGGGGGGTGAGGGGGTGAGGGGGTGAGGGGGTGAGGGGGTAAGGGGGTGAGGGGGCAGCGATGCAGCGGGGAGGGGCTTGGTGCTCTCTGGCGGTTCCTGTTTTGATCTTCTGTGAATGCCGTGCCTTAGAGAAAACCACAGCCATTGGACCATGTTCCACATAGAATATTTTATAAAACATGCGATTACACATTTTATAAAACATGCTTCTGTACTCAGGAATGCAGAGTGGGGTTTACAGGCATGAGCACATGAAAGGCTATCTTTGTATTGTCCTTTATTGTTTTATTTTTTCCCACTTGAACATCTGTAAACCTACCTCTGCCCACCCTGTGCACGACTTCTAGCTCAGTCACAGGAGGCGTGTACACGTGACCCCACGGTGTTTATGCAGTGGTGGTGGCAGTACGCACGGCCACAGAGATAGCCCTGCCCCCCCCCCCCCCCCCGGCCGCTGCAACAGGAGAGGTGGGGGGTCAGGAGAGGTGGCGGTAGCGAGAAGGAAGCCTGCTGGAAGTCTTGCAGGAATATTCCTGCAACAGGTGCCTAGTAGGCATATAAGTTCCCTAGTTAATCACTCTCCTCCTTCCCCCTCATCCCTACCTTCCCTCTGAAATTCGACAGTCTGTTCCATGCTCCTATATCTCTGGATCTATTTTATTCATCCACATATGATGAGGTCATGTGACACTTGTCTTTCTCTGACTGGCTTATTTCACTTAACATGACACTCTCCAGGTCCCTCCATGCTGTCTCAAAGGGTAAGAGATTCTTCTTTTTCACCGCAGCATAGTATTCCATGGTGTAGATGTATCACAGCTTCTTATCCACTCGTCTGCCGATAGGCACTTGGGCTGTTTCCGGATCTTGGCTATTGTAATTTGTGTTGCTGTGAACATAGGGGTGCAGATATACTTTCTGATTAGTGTTTTGGGATTCTTAGGATATATTCCTAGAAGTGGGATCCCTGGATCAAATGGAAGTTCCATATTTAACTTTTTAAGGAAACTCCATACTGTTCTCCACAGTGGCTGCACCAGTCTGCATTCCCACCAGCAGTGCACGAGGGTTCCTTTTCTCCGCATCCTCACCAGCATTTGTCATTTGTTGGTTTGTTGATGGTAGCCATTCTGACAGGTGTGATGGTACCTCAGTGTCATTTTGATTTGCATCTCTCTGATGATCAGTGACTGTGAGCATTTTTTCATGTGTCTCTGGATCTTCTGGATGTCGACTTTGGAGAAGTGTCTATTTAGGTCCTTTGCCCATTTTTTAATTTGATGTTTATCTTCCCTTTGTTAAGTTGTATGAGTTCCATATACATTTTGGAGATTAACCCCTAATTGGATGTATCACTGCAAATACATTTTCCCATGCAGTGGGCTCTCTTGTTGTTTTGTTGATGGCTTATTTTGCTGTAAAAAAAAAAAAAAAAAAAGCTTTTCATTTTGATGTAGTCCATTTATTTACTTTCTCCTTTGTATCCTTTATCCTAGGAGCTATGTTGGTAAACATATTGCTATAAGAGATGTCTGAGATTTAGCTGCTTATGGTTTCTTTTAGGATTTTTATGGTTGCATAAGTCTTTTGTCCATTTTGAGTTTATGCTTGTGAATGGAGTAAGTTGGTGGACTAGCTTTGTTTTGTTTTGTTGTTGTTGTTGTTGTTTTCACATACGTGTCCAGTTTTCCCAACACTATTTATTGAAGAGACTGTCTTGCCTCCTTTGTCAAATATTAATTGAGCAAAGTGGTTTGGGTCGCTCTCTGGGTTCTCTGTTCTGTTCCTTTGGTCTATGTGTCTGGTCTTGTGCCAGTACCAGGCAGTTTTGAGAGCAGAGGCTTTGTAATACAGCTTGATATCTGGTATTGTGATTCCTACAACTTTGTTCTTCTTTCTCAAGATTGCTGCAGCTATTTGGGGTCCTTTTTTGGTTCCATATAGATTTTTGGAGTGTCTGTTCTAGATCTGTGAAATATGCCACTGGTACTTTAATGAGGAGTGCATTGCATATGTAGATTGCCTTGGGGAGTATGGACATTTTAATGACGTTGATTCTATCAATCCAAGAACACAGTATGAATTGTTTTAGAAGTTTGAAAACATGTATCACCATACAGCAGAGTCCGATCCCGTCCTTTCACTTCCATCTCAGCACTCGGCTCTCCCGCTGGGTCAGACGTACCGGGCACATGGGCATGTTTGCATCGTCCCTGGGTGTGACAGGCGTACGTCATTCCCATGACCATTCTCCATTGCTGTGCGTCTCCCCAGGACGTCTCCCACCGCCCACCCCTACGCACCTGCCGGAGACAGATCTCACGCTAAACAAAACCTTTGTGCCGAGCTCCGCAGCGGGCACTGTCTTTCCTGCCCCCTGGACTAAGCGGCCTCCAGTGCTTCTTTCTGGGAAGCTCAGACACGGCAGCAAAGAAAACAGGACCATGAATCTCCCAGGAACATGAGGAGTCATTTCTCTCATTAACCGAAAGCCCAGTGTTTACAAACTGGGCAGAGGCTCCAGCGGGACAAACGGCCTAATTGTGGAGAATAATGCATGGCAGTCATTCGGGCAGAGCTGGAGGGATGTGTCCGGCTTCTCCATGCTCAGTCACTGGCTCCAGCCAGACAGATCCACCCAGACAATGCGCTGGGCTGCCTTAGGGTGGACAGCCTACCCATGAAGCGTCTTCCGTGCCTCGTGTCTGTGTGGTGCGTGGAGGGGGTTAGTCACAGCCGTGTTCTCAGGGAGCATGGTCCTGGGGAGAGCTATGTGACTAAGGAATGCTCCCCCAAACATCTCCTTTGTAAACATATTTTTTTTTTACTGATTTCAGAGAAGGGAGAGAGAAAGATAGAAAGGGCAATGATAAAAGAGAATCATTGATCAGCTGCCTCCTGCATGCCCCATACTGGGGATGGAGCCTGCAACCCGGGTATGTGCCCTGACAGGAATTGAATCATGATCTCCTGGTTCATGGGACGATACTCAATCACTGAGCCACACCAGCTGAGACCAAATATCTGCTTTTATAGCAGGAAATGATGCTGGAGGCAATAGCCTGATGGAAGAATTACAGTCCAGACAGACACAGAAGCAACTTTCATCACCAAATCCAGGTGCGGGATCCGTGTTTCTCCCTAATGCGAGCCTTCTGCGCAATTTCTCTTCCCCAGAGCGTCTCCCATCTCTCTTTCCAATCCCCCCTCGTCTTCCTTCTTAATCCAGAGTTTCTAAGTGACGCAAAGCATCACCTGACAGCAGAGAATGCTCGCAGCTTCATATTTTATAGTTTATTACGTTATGACGTGCAGAAACATTGATCCCAGGCGTCATCATTTTTCTTTTTCTAATTCCTCCTGTCCGCGAGCCGCCCTCCCCCATCCCCTCATTAATGGGAACCAATGGGCTCCGTGTGGGAAAGCTCTCCGTCAGTGTCAGCGTCAGCCCCAGTGAGCAGCAGAGGGGAGGTAATGAATGAGCAGAGGCGGCATGGAGGAGGGAGGGCAGGTAATGAATGAGCAGAGGCGGCAGGGAGGAGGGAGGGGAGGTAATGAATGAGCATGCGGTGAGGAGGCTGAGGAGCCGAAACTTGCTCCCTGCGAGAGAGAGGACAGGGAAATGTGTTGCCCTGTCAGGAGCGGCCCTTTAAGGTAACAAATGGCTGACTCGGCTCCCTGATTGCCCGGAATGAATCTGTGATGCACGGCCACGGAGAGCACAGCACCGGGACCGGCTGCTCCCGTTCCCATTAATTGGAAAATGTTGACTGGAAAATCGGGTACCCTCTAATGGATTGAGAGAAGTCATTCATCCCATGAGTGAACAAACAGCATTCATTCCATGGCTTGTTACACATAGTGGGGCTCCAAAAACGAGGGGTGAGGATCATTTTCAAGCACTTTGAGGTGTGTTATCCTTAAAACAAAAACAAACCTGCATGAAACCAGCCAGAACAGAAAACAGAGAGAAAGCCTGACAGCAACCAGCCCGTCTTTGTGCCTCACCCCGCAAGGCCCGGCACAGCCTGTCCCTGCGTTACAGGCATCCGACCCCCAGCCAGCTCTCACCCCGCTGGGAGCCGGGGCAGCGGGTGAGAAGTCCACAGCACATGACAGAGGCTGTGTGGCCACGGGAGGCGTTGTGAAGGGCAGTGCTGTCTGTACCGTTTTGTCAGGATGTGTGCGCCCCAGACGAGCTGTGTTCCCACAAGTTAGCATCCTGTAGGGGTCCCAGGGGGCACTGGGGAGGCTGAGGCTGAACGTGAGCCGCAGACAGGTTTATGGAGAGGAAGAGGCGAAGCCGTCCCGCCGTGCCAGGGCGTCTGGGCCGGGCAGGGAAGAGACACAGACACACACACACACACACACACACACACACACTCACACAAAGAGACACACACCCGCACACACAGAGACACACACACAGAGACACACACAGGTACACACACATACAGGCACACACAGGCACATGCACATATACACACACACAAAGAAACATACACAGAGAGACACATACACACACACAGAGACACAAAGAGACACACACATACATACACACACGCACACACACTCTTCTAATCATAATGGAATCCGTTGCGAGGGGCATCATATTTGGGAGATGCATTGGCCTGTGTATGGCAGTTTTAGGTGGTGGGTGTGCAGTAGAGCTTCTTGGCCAATGGGTGTTCCCATCACCAGGCACATGCTTACACAGAGGCGGACGGCATGCCAGGGCCTGAGAGAAGAAGCAAGTGGGCAGCCCGGACTCAGGGCGCAGCATGCTGCTGGCTTAGCGTTGTGTTTCAGAGCACAGGGCGCGGGAATGGGAAGTAGGGCATTATCACCTGCTGACAGAGCCACGTGACCGTCACTCACAACCCATCCACCCATCTGTGAGGTACATGAGAAGTGCGGACGGATCACGAGAATTCTTAGGAATTTATTATCAGTCACCTGTGAGGTCACTTTCCATCACTGAACTTGTCAGGTTTATTAGAGCCCCTTTCCAGTTCACAACACACACACACACACACACACACACACAGATACACACACACAGAGAGACACACACAGACACTAAGGCACACACACACAGAGACACACACATACACAGACACACACACACAAAGAGACAAACACCCGCACACACACCCACACACACACATACACAGACAAACACACACAAAGAGACACACACCCACACACACACAGAGACACACAGAGAGACACACACACATACACAGACACACACAGAGAGACACACAGAGACACAGACACACAGACACACATACATACACACACACAAAGATACATACAGACACACACACACACACACACACAGAGACACATACCCAGAGACACACACAGGCACACAGGCACACTGAGACACATACACAGAGACACACAAACACACAGACACACACAGGCACACACACATACAAACATGAGTGTGTGTCTCTTTGTGTGTGTGTGTGTGTGTCTGTGTCCGTCTTAACGGACAGATCACCAGAATTCTCGCTTCCTATTACAGTGTTTTACAAAGTATAGTAAAAGGATATTAGCATGTAAGAATATGTAATAAATAACTTCAAAATGCCCTTTTTGGTATTTAATTTTAAAGCCTGCCTTTAACGTCTATGTACAAAGCTTTTTGCATTCATTCAATAGAAACTTACCTGGCCACCGGGTGAGGCTGGCAATGAAACTACTGGTCCACGGCGTGTTAACGACCAACTTAAATCTACGAGTGAACGGTGGTTCTGTGGTGGTAAACATAAACATGCTGGTGAAGTTACAGAGACAGATAAACCCACTCTGCCTGAGTCTGAGAGGAGACATGCTAGTGGCACCAGGTAACGGAGCCTGTACCAGCCTGTGGGCACCGCCACGCGGCCGCTCACCGTGACGACGGCTCAGACCGTCTGTGTGGTGTCCGCAGTCGAAGATGGAAAGCGCCGGCCTGCTCAGGAGTGTGCGGAGGCGGACAGGTGCCCGGTGAGGCCCGCGGGACCCGGCGCCCGCCTGGCCTGCGGGTGGGCTCGGCGCCCCCCGGCCACGCCGTCCGCAGCGTCCGCGGTGCCCGGGCCCCCGGCAGCGGCGTGTCGGAGGGAGGAGGGCAGCGATGCTCGGTGTGAGAATCCTGGTGCTGGTGCTGAGGGAACAATGGGCTGTTCGCCTAAAACAGTGGTCGGCAAACAGCGGCCGTGGGCACATGCACCTGGCCAGCCGCCGTTTGCCACTCTGCTGCAGATGAGTTTGCTGACCACCAGACTAAGCTGAGTGTTCCCTATAGTTGGAGCTGTAAGCATTGTGGCATATTCTGTGCAGAGAGGTAAAAGATAGTATGTACTGTGGTCGCACACTCATTGGTCATCAGAGCGGCGAGTCTAAAACAAAAGCCCAAAGCGAGAGGCGGCAAGCGTTTCCCTTTGACCCAGGAGAATGGCCCAGGGTTTCCATTCGTGGGAGGGTGAGGAGCTGGGAGTGAGGGAGGGACGCAGCCTCAGCCGGGAGGAAGCGCTGTGCTGGGTGACCCCTCCAGGAGGGGCGTCTGCAGTGCTGACCTGCATGGCAGCAGCAGTCCAGCCAGCACGAGCTGGGAGCAGCGCTGCTCTCGGCCGCCCACAGGCTGTTCTGCCCAGCTTCAACTTCCAGAAGTCTGAGGAGCTGGGCTGGCAGCTCCAGCGCCATTTTTTAAAAATATGTTTTTATTGATTATAAAGAGAGAGGAAGAGAGTAGGGAGAGAGAAAGGAACATCCATAAGACATCAACCAGCTGCTTCCTGCACACCCCCTACTGGGCATGCAACCTGGACATGTGCCCTGACCAGAAGCAAACCAGCGACCTCTTGGTTCATCGATGACACCCAACCACTGGGCCACACCAGCTGGGCAATCAGTGGCATTTTGAAGTAGTTGCATTTACATTATTTTTCACAGGAGAAAAGGCAGAAGTAGAGGCCAGCCAGGAGCTTCCTACCGTAAAGCTAAGGAGACATAGAAAGGCTGCTTTAGAAGGAGGGACATGCAAACGGAAGGACAGGATTGCGCAAGAACAGAGCTATGGCTGAAGGGCAGGCCTGTGACTGCCAGGCTGGGGAGCCAGGGAGACCAGAGTCACAGACACAGCGTCCAGGTGGACGGTGAGGGGAGCTGGATTGGAGAGAAAACTGAGTTGAGAAGCATGTGAAGCGACCTAGAGACAGTCGTGGGGCGGGCTCAGCACCTCTGATGGCAAAGGAAGCAGAAGTAGAACGAGAAGGGCACACGGCCCAGAGAGACACGCCAGGGCCCAGAGAGACACACCAGGGCCCGGAGAGGGGCACCAGGGCCCAGAGAGACATGCCAGGGCCTGGAGAGGGGCACCAGGGCCCGGAGAGACACGCCAGGACCCGGAGAGGGGCATCAGGGCCCGGAGAGGGGCACCAGGGCCTGGAGAGACACCCCAGGGCCCAGAGCCCAGGACTTGGGTAGCGAGGGGGAAGGGTCAGTGAGAAAGAAGGAACGAGTGGACTAGGCTTTCAAGGTCAGAGGAAAGTCAACCTTGTCAGGCAGGGCCAGCCTGTCAGGGGTGAGGACCTTGGATTTTCCCACCAGAAGTTCTTAGGGGCTTTCAAAAGAGAGTTTTGTTTTAAAGGTCAAAGCCAAAGCCAGAGAGAAAGGCAGGAATGAGTCAGTGCCTGGGGGAAGGGAAGGAATTTAGAGAATGCGCTGGGGGAGGTGGGAAGGCCAGCGGCATCTCTAGGCATCAGAGTCCAAGGCTAATGTTTCATGTTTTAATATATTTTATTGTTGTTTCATGTTTAATATATTTTAATGTGTTTTTTTAATATATTTTTATTGATTTTTTTACAGAGAGGAAGAGAGAGGGAGGGACAGAAGTTAGTAACATTGATGAGAGAGAATCATCGATCAGCTGCCTCTTGCACACCCCCTACTGGGGAAGTGCCCGCAACCAAGGTACATGCCCTTGACCGGAATCGAACCTAGGACCTTTCAGTCTGCAGGTCGAAGCTCTATCCACTGTGCCAAACCGGTTTCGGCTATTTTATTGTTAATATTGTACTATTACAGGAGTCTCCCACCTTCTCCCAGCCACACCCCCTCATCCCAGCCACACCCCCCACCCAGGTCTTCCCCACCCTAAAGCCCGTGTCCATGGGCTGAGCCTATAAGAACATAAGGTCTTTGGTTTATCTCTTTTCATCTCCCCACCCCCACATCAAGGTATGTCAGTCTGTCCTGTGCCTCCCTGCTTTGGATCTCATTTTGTTGGTCAGTTCATTTTTGTTCATTAAATTCCACCGGAGTGGCTCAGTGGTTGAGTATTGACCTCTGAATCAGGAGATCATGGTTCGATTCCCAGTCAGGGCTCCATCCCCTGTGTGGGGCCCACAGGAGACAGCTGATCTATGATTCTCCCAAGGCTACTTTAGAAAAAGAGACCAGAAAACTACAGGCAAGCCCTGTGGAGGCAGGGAGAATAAACCCGCAGGAGGATGGGAGGGAAGCCCACGGACCCACGAGAGCACCACTCACAGTGAGGCCGGGCAGCGGGCTGTGGGTTCTGAGCAGGCAGAGGACCAGGCCAGAGCTGCTCTGACATGTGAGGAGGAAGTTGCTAGAGCCTCGCCATCTCTGAGCTCAGCTTCCTACACGAGGATTGGGGCACCCGCTGGAATGCCATGGGGAAGGTCTGCACTGTCAGCCATGTGGCTGTGAAGGTGTGGGGGACGGAGAGGCAGGGCTGAGGCTGGCGGGCAGGCACGGGCCTCTCCAGAGACCTCCCTGAGGGAGCCCTGCGCTCCCGACTCGGAACAGGCTTTGTGCCAGGGCCTGTGTGCCAGTGTTTGTGCCAACAGCCGACAGATCCCATTCTCCAGGCCAGTTGTCTGGGGACCCCGGGCACCCACCTCTAACGTGGGAGTGGGGGATGGGCAGCAGATAACGGGCACATCCCTGATGTGTCAGGCGCTGGGCCTGAGGGGCAGGGGAGGGCTGGGGGCTCTGGCTCGGGGTGCAGGGCTGGGGCCGGGGCTGAGGCGAGCAGACAGAGCTCAGGGCACAGCGCCTGGGAATAGCACCTGCTCCTGGCCTTTCCCAAAGGGAAGTAAGGACCATGGAGCAGTCTCCTCCGTGCTGATTGGCCACTGCGGCCACCAGGGTGAGGCTGGCTGGAAAAGCTGCATTTACTGAGATAGTAGAGGCCCGGTGTATGAAATTCGTGCAAGGGTAGGCCTTCCTTCCCTGCTGCCAGCACTGACTTCCCTCTGGCACTCGGGACCGGGGCTTCCCTCACAGCCCTGGCTTTGTACTGAAGGTCACCTGGTCTAATTAGCATATTACAATTTTATTAGTATAGATCAGTATAGATAACAGGAAGCCCAGGCCTTACCGATTCCAGTCCGAGGCATGTGCCTGGATTGCAGGTTGGATCCCCTGCCCCAGTCAGGGTGGGTGTGGGAGGCAACCAATGGATGTCTCTCTCTCACATCAATGTTTCCCTCTCTCTCTCTCTCTCTCTTCTCTCTCCTCTCCACCCCAACCTCCCAATCTCTCTAAAAATCCACGGTGGGGGGCGGGGGGAGGACATAATATGAAGACCACGAAAGAGCTCCGTGGATTAGGTATCAAATCGAGTGGTTTTTACTCTGGAATCCACGTGCCCAGCTCTCCCTGGTTCAGCGAGAGTCACACTGAGGAGCATGGGCCGCAGATGGGTCCGGTCACGCGAAGAGACTGCCTTTGCTTATGAAAGGCGTTCTTAGCTCCGAGTCAGACATCTAATGGCTTAAAGGCTGTGGAGTTGGTAACTGCTTGCTGGTCACTGCAGCTGGCCGGGTGTGAGGACGAGAGCTTCACACAGTGCTGTCCGTTTGGCAGAAAGTCCCCCAGCCCCCCAGCTCACGGAGTGTCCGCAGACTGGACACAGGTGGTCCTCAGTTATGGTAGAAAAGTCGGGTTTCGGGAGCCACTTGACCCAGGAACAGTCCTCAGTCCCCACATCTGGTCTCAGATTTCCTGCTGGGCTGCCCTACTGTGCACAAACCTACCGACTTGACTTGGGACAGGACAGCGGCCCAAAGTGGTTTTCTGGAGCTTTCTGACTCACACAGTCAGTGGACTCCCAGGATAACCTTCTTCTCTGTCCCTTTTGGTTTTTAAACTCTTTGATTAACGCTGTTTTCTTCACTGCACCCACTCCACATTAAAAACAAACGTTTGGTTCAGAGGCTAGAATGTAGGCCTGATTCCCTAGTATCACAATTAACACATTGCTATGTTCAAAACCTCTTTCTCCTTGGACTATATGTAGACTCATCATTACATGAGTTCATTCCACAGGTAACCATCTTCCCATAGTCGGCGCATGCGTCTCGCATCTGGCATTCAGAAATGCCTTACGTGTCTCATAAAAAATGAATTCCAGAGCCTTCACATTCTGTTTTCTGTTTCCGCAAGAGAAAGAGGGAGGATTTAGACTTGTTTTCTGTTTGGTAATAACAGAGCTGGGGGCAGAAGGTGGAGGGAGGGATGGGGTAGAGTAGGGGTGTCGAACTCAATCAGAGAAGGGACCAAAATATAAAATCCAGCCTAAATCGCTGGCCGAATGGTTTACTGAACAGTCATAAACTGTCATTGTGATGGAAACGCAGCGGAGTGCAGTGATGACAGCGCGGTGCGGGCCGCATTGCAAGGCCTGGCGGGACGGATTTGGCCCACGGGCCTTGTGTTTGACACATGTGGGGTAGAGGATTGGACCAGGGCAGCCCAGCCCGCGTGATGACAGAGAGTCTGGGGACCTCTGGTGGCCACCGCCGTGGCCTGCGGGTGTTAGCTCTGACATCTCATCCTGGAACTCTTCCACTGGGCATGACGTCCCCGCTGGTTTTGGTCGCAGAAGAGATAAAAGCTCACGTCTGAACAACTGCCTCTGCGCTGCAGTAATTCCAGGTCCTGTGAGCAGCACCTGCCAACAGTGGCACCACGTTAGAGGGACACCTGCTCCAGATGGTGCTTTGGGAGGATTAGATTCAAAGTAAATAGGAAAGAGAACCAAGATGGCACCGTAGGCAAAGAGTACTCACCACCTCCCACACCACATCAAAATTACAAGTAAAATACAGAACAACTGTCACTCAAAACCGCCTGGAATCTGGCTAAAGCAGGCCCTACAATCAGAGAAATAGAGAAGAATGTCGACTGCAGAGGCCAACCCTGAGGAACAAGGGGTCCCAGCCCCACACCAGACGCCCGCTCATGATTCCAGAGCTGGGAAGAAAAGCCCCCATAACTTCAGGCTGTACAAACCAGTGGGGATTGTGGCTGAGTGACAGGGAGGCTGAAGAGTCCCAGCAGTTCCTCCTAAAGGGCCAGTGATGGACTTCCTCAGAACTCCAGCTCTGGGACAGAAGGGTGGGGTGGCCCAGGGGCATACCAAGAGGAACTGGATTGGCTGGCATTGGGGCAAGAACTCGAGGGCACTTTCTCCCTGACTAAAGAGCTAGCAGGGGTCATTGTCCCTCTGCTGAGACCTCCCCACTACAGCGCTGACTGGCAGCCTATCTGAGTCTCCATCAACCTGGCTCACACTGGTGGTTCTCTGAGACCACCCCAACCCAATTTGCAGCCCCACCCAAGCTGTTTGCATATGAATGACCTGGCCTGGTTCAGGCTTCAGACTTTGCTAAAATCTCTCAAACAAGAAGATACTAGCCTCAGCCAGCTCCATACTCACAATAAGAGGTACCAGGTCTGGCACCAGCAGCAGCTTGCCTTCACAGCTTGGCCTTCATGGGCACTTCCAAGCCCAATGCAAGTAGCAGCCTTCTGCAGATTTCTCTGTACCTTCTGACAGGTGGCCCCAGGCAAGGCACAGGCAGTGGCTGACTTTGTACCTCCCAGGAGGTCCCAGAGCCTGTGCACCCAGAGGACAGCTGTAGCCCACTCCAGACTGCGATCCTATCACATCCACCAGTGACACACCCAAGGGGCAGACTCAGTGAGCACCAAAGCCCCACTGAAGCAAGTCCTGCTCCATAGGGGAGTCTCCTGCACAGCAGCATTCTCCTACTGTAGTTACAGCTGGCCCTCACAACCAATTGGCCTGGAGGTCAATTCCTCCAGTGACACCAACAGCAATCAAGGCTCAACTACAACAAGACTGTACACACAGCCCACAAACGGGGTCACCTAGAGTGCCCAGCTCAGGGAACTGGGGAGTCTGAGCCACTGGACCCTACAGGACACCTATTACACAAGGCCACTCTACAATTCCAGGAGACCAGCAGCTCTACCTAATATTTAGGAATAAACACAGGGATGCAGGCAAATGGGGAGACAAAGAAACATGTCATGGTCCCCGTGCAGCAGGGCTGGCCCCCGTCATGGTCACGGTGCCCAAGTCTTTTCTCAGCCAAGGGTCATTAGAATGGACGCACAGGTCTGCTGAGACCCACAGGCGGCCATGGCGGCTCCCGGGCCCTGTCCTCAGCTTACATGGCCCTCTGAGCCCAGCTCCCGCCTGAGGAGACTCGGGAAGGATGACTTGGAAGGAGTGGCCGGGAAGCTTTGTTAACACCTGATGAACGTAATGTGCACCTGGCTTTAATTCTCTCGGTAGTGGTCTCATTCATACTTTTGTCAGATTCCGGAGAGTCTTGGTGCCTTAAATCTCCACCTTGAAGTCACAGCCCAGAGGCAGGTGGTGGCGTCCGGGGATTTCACTCTGTGACTTAGGGTTCGCCGCAGCCGGTTCCCAGAACGATTCAGTCATGAGGCGCTAACTACCCAGCATCCCTTGCTCTCACGGCCTCACTTCTCCACCACAGCCGTGACGGGAGGTGAGGGCAGAGGCTGGGACTAGGTGCATGTTCTTGGTGCCGATCATAAAGTTCTCCTGAGATCAACGGCAACTCCATGGTCATGGACTCGTGACACCACGGTACATTCTGGAAACTCCGGAATTTAGTCTTGCCCAGCGGGCACTTCCTGAGAGAGACAGACAGACATTGGCCCACACACAGCTCAGGGGCAGTGTGGCGCTGGCATCGGGCATTAATTTAAATTTTTATCTGTGCGTGCTGTGGGAAGGCTATGTCTCAAAGGGCCTTTCTCTGCTGACCTTTAGGATAAAGGGGACGGGGAGGTAGGGGGGCGCTGAGGCCGATGGCGTGAGTCTGCCTTTGAGATACGTTTGTGTCTCTCCGTAATGTCCCTCCAGAACACTGGCTCCTTGTCCTGGAAGCTCTCTGTCAGGCTTCAAAGTCATGTCTCCTCTGCCATCCCAGTTTGGGAGAAAATGTGAAACCTATAGGCACCGAGATGACCCTTACGGGGATTTGCACCTCCTTCTGTAGACAGAGACCTACAAATCTGTCTGTTTCTATAAAAAGGAGGAAGGAATAGCACTCCTGTAAACTCCAAGCTGTGTGGGGAGGTGTCAGGTGTGTCACGTGTCTGACGTGGGACTCCAGCTGCCACGCTTTAAGTCCTGTCCTGTAGTAACCAGACAGGGGACTGGACAGGTTTCTTAACTGTGCCTCAGTTTCCCCACTCGAGAGAGCAGCGAGGCCGTATCTCCTCTGGGACGCTGAGAGGGCTTTATCATTGCACCCAGGGAAGGCCTGGATTCACACCCCACGAGCTCAGTGCTGTGTGCCGTTCAGTTATTATTTTATTATTTTATTTTATTTTATTTTTATTTAAACCAATCTTTATGTTCATATTATTACAAAGGTTCCTCATTTCTTCCCCCCCCCCCAACCAGGTTCCCACCCCACCCTCTGCCCTTTCCCCACCACCATTATCCTCATCCATAGGTGCACAGTTTATGTTCAGTCTCTTCCCTCATCCACCACTCCCCTTCCAAGCACCCCCCCCACACCCCCCCCCCCCAGAATTGTTAGTCCACTCCCCTCCCGTATCTCTGATTCTATTATAATCAACAGTTAATATTGTTCATCAGGTTTTTTAATTTCCTTGGTGTTTTTTTTTTTAATTAATAAACGTTTATATTTTTAAGAATAAATTTTAAAATCTAATAATTTTAAACCTTGTTTTTTCTGCCCTGGGAACTGAGAAGCAAACTTGTTTACATGTAAACTTGCCCTTAGGCTATCAAAAGGCGTAGCCATTCAAGTGTAAATGGGCACATTGTTTAAAGATAGCTGCTGGCTGGAATTGGATTACCTGTTCTGGGTGGGAAGGGCTTGTCCTCCCCTTTCTCCATTGAAATTAAGGTGTTAGCTTTCAACCTCTTTTTTGGCAAGAGACCTTAAACTTTCAGAACTTTAAATTTTTCAGGTAGTAAATCAATTACTTAGTATTTTCTCAAATCAATAATATCTCCACATGCCCAAGGATACACTTCACATAAAAGACATTTCCAAATAGATCAACCAACCTCATCCAGACCCCACACAAGGCACTCACAGATCAACACCCCAGTGCTATAATAACTTAACACATCAAATATAAGCTTTCATCACTTGATTCAGCAGACCCTCAAGTTCTCACAAAAGTTTCCAGCCATGTCTGAGAGGCAGCCCTGGAGCATGGGCAGGCGAAGAGCGAGCTGTTCTGGGCCTGGCTGCTTCGGGCCTGGCCTCCGTTGCTCTGGTCTGTTCCACAACCAGCTGCTCCGGGTCTGGGCGCTGCCGCTCCGGGCCTGGCTGCTGCTGCTCCTGGCCTGGATGCTGCTCTGAGCCTGGCTGCTTTGGGCCCGGCTGCTCAGTTATTATTTTAGATATTGTTTTAACCCTCTGCTGCCTGCCTCCTGCTGGGAAGAGTGTGTCTAGCCTCCCCCCGCCCCCCCCCCCCCCCCCCCCCCCGCCTTCAGCTTCCTGTGGAATGGGGGGGGGGGGGTGGGGGGGTGCCCAAGGTTAAAAGGTCATTCCGGCCCCGATGCCTTTCACATGCACCTAGCAGGACTTCATGTTTGTAAGACAAGGGAGTGCTAGCTGGTGTGACTCAGTGGATAGAGTGTCGGCCTGGGGACTGAAAGGTCCCAGGTTGAATTCCGGTCAAGGGCATGTACGTTGGTTGTGGGCACATCCCTGTGGGAGGTGTACAGCAGGCAGCTGATCGATGTTTCTCTCTCATCAATGTTCCTAATTCTCTCTCCCTCTCCCTTCCTCTCTATAAAAAAATCAATAAAATATATGTGTTAAAAAATAAATAAAGGACAAGGGAGTGCCTTTGAGCCTGGGACATGGGTCTGGGGACCATGCTTACGCGTGCACATCTGTGACTGACGGCGGCCGTTACACAGGAGCAGACAGCACGTCGCAGTGGTGACCGAAACCCCATGTTCGTTTCCGAAAGCCACATGCCCCACATGCGCACATGAGAACACGAGCCTTAGGGATCATGTGATACTTGTCTCTCTGACTGGCTTCTCTCACTCAGCATGATGCTCTCCAGGGCCCTCCATGTTTGTGTTTCTGGGTGGGGTGTTTTTGTTTGCTTGTGGCCTCACCGAATCTGCCTTTGTTAGCGTTCTGTGCCCCCGAGGGGTGCCCCCTGGGTCAAGTCGGGTCACACCAGCTCCTGATGCCCTTCCGCAGTGCCAGTCTGGCCTCCACTCTGCCCTGTCTCTGGCCACAGAAGCCCAGGACATAAGACAGGCCTTTAGCGTTGGTGTGAGGTCAGAACGTGTGGAGGGTTAGCGGGTGTGAGAGGGTTTGGGGCTAAACGCAGTTTTGTGCAAACACTCAGCTTCCTCCCGTCAATCACAGTTCCCCGTTAGCCCAGAAGGAGACTGTCTCCGTGGGCCCCTGTGCCTCCCCAGGAGAGGGCTGGGCAGGCGTCCGCCCCAGGGCCGGGACCCTCTTGCCGCTCGCTCGCCTGGAGGTTAGACCATTGGGTTTGATTGGGTTCGAGGCCCTGGTGCCTCAATGGGGAACGCTGATTCAGAAAGAGGTATCACTCATTCAGTGAACACTGAGGGGTGCCGGGCCCAACTCCAGTCTTAATTTTTTTAAATACATTTTATTGGTTTCAGAGAGGAAGGGAGAGGGAGAGAGAGAGAAATATCAATGATGAGAGAATCATGGATCGGCTGCCTCCTGCACGCCCCATATCGGAGATCAAGCCCAAAACCCGGGCCTGTGCCCTGACCAGGAATCGAACCCTGACCGTCAGGTTCATAGATCGACGCTCCACCCCTGAGCCAGGAGGCCGGGCCCATCCTAATGTTCAGAGGGACCGGGAGCGAGGTATTTGAAGCAAAAATCCCCGTGTGGTTCCCGCCGGCATGTGTCTGCAGAGCTGCCCCAGCAGCATACCACTGACTGTTGTCTACCAGCTCCCAGCTCTGAGGCCGGAGTCCCTGATGGAGGCCCCATCCACCAGTACACTATCTCTTTTTTTAATTTTTAATTTTTTTTCTTCTAAAATATATTTTATTGATTTTTTTACAGAGAGGAAGGGAGAGGGATAAAGTGCTAGAAACATTGATGAGAGAGAAACATCAACCAGCTGCCTCCTGCACACCCCCTACCGGGGGAGTGCCCACAACCAATGTACATGCCCTTGACCAGAATCGAACCTGGGACCTTTCAGTCCTCAGACTGATGCTCTATCCACTGAGCCAAACTAGTTTCAGCTCTTTCTTTAAAAAAAAATAAAATAAAATAATCTTTATTATATATGCCCCCCCTTGCTCTCTCCCCTCCCCCTGCCCCATGAGGCCTCTCCTTCAGGCCAGACAGCTGCGTTCTGGCTGTGTCCTCACCACCTCCTCTCTGTGCACTGACGGGGGTGAGGGAGAGACGGAGTGACAGAGAGAGACTAAGAGAGAGATGGAGGGACAGAGAGAGCCACCACACCTATCAGATCAGGGCCCGCCCTATGACCTCCTTTAACCTTTGTTCCTCCTCAGGGCCTCACCTCTCAGTGCAGCCACATTGGGCCACAGTTTCGACATAGAAGTGGGGGGTGGGGCTCACCCATCGCACCAGCTGAAAGGATGGCGCTGCTTCTCAGGAAACCCCAGGGGGCGGCACTGTCAGGCTGGGGCTCCTTTGCACATGAGCTTCCGCACAGGCTCGGTGCTCATCCTCGCTCCTCCTCCAGATCAGCATCTTCATGACCCACCTGTCCAACTACGGCAACGACCGCCTGGGCTCCTACACCTTCCTGAACCTGGCCGGCTTCCTGCAGAGCTGGACCCACCTGCGCCTGCGCACGCTGCCGCCCCTGCAGCTGGCCCGCAAGTACTTTGAGCTCTTCCCGGAGCAGAGGGACCCGCTCTGGCAGGTAACGGGGGGCAGGGAGCCTGTGAGTGCGGGAGGTGGGGGACTGTGAGTGCCGGGGGAGGCGCTCAGCCGCAGAGGACACCGGCGTGTGACACCGCGTCTTTATCCAATGGTTTATCCTCCTCGGTGCCACGGTTGGTTTGTGATGGGCTGTTGCGTTTTTCTGTTGTGCTGTTTTCTGAGGTTTCGGCTGTTGGTCCGTTGGTTGGGGACTTCTGCCTCGAGGATGTGGTTGGATGGTTCGTGTCTTCTCAGGGGGAGGGCGTCTCTCTGGGAATGGGAGGGAACAGACACCCAAGTGCCATAATCTGAGACCTCGAGACTAGACTGCATGGGTGTGAACTACCCAGGGCGGGGGCGGGGGCGGGATGAATATAAAAAGCAAGGAGCCTTTTTCCACCTCCTGCTTAATACAGTCCATCTTTAATGCGCTGCTAGTTCCTGTAGATCTAAGAACGCTTTGCTGGGATCCTATCTATTAATAAAAGAACCACTGCCCAGCCAGCGTGGCTCAGTGGTTAAGTGTCAACCTACAAACCAAGAGGTCAGGGTTCAGTTCCTGGTCAGGGCACAAGCCCAGGTTGCAGGCTCCACCCCCAGTGGGGGGCGTGCAGGAGGCAGCCCATCCATGATTCTCTCTCATCATGGATGTTTCTTTCTCTCTCTTCTCTTTGAAATCAATAAGAATATATTTAATAATAAAATAAAATAATAAAACAATGACCAGCATAAGGATTGCTTTTACACACAGTGGGAGCCTCCCACCCTTAATGCCTGGAACACAACCCTCTGCTGTGGGCCTCAGCTAGAAAAGTCTCCTCTCCCCACCACCACTACCACACACACACACACACACACACACACACACACACACTCTTCCCGATGCACCAGCCACGGGTGAGGAGCCGGCTGCCGGGCAGGTCCGAGGGCCTGAGCCGAGCTGGAGGCAGGGCGCAGCATCCCTCGGGATGCATCCCTGCGAGACGGACTGCGTCCTCTCCCCTCCTCGGACCCCGCTCCGTGTCCACTGAGCGGCCCCACGCGTGAGGCCAGGCGGCTGCTCCAGAGAAGGCAGGGCGTGGAGGACAGACCTCCCCAAAAGGGGGTACAGACCTCCCCATAAGGGGTACAGACCTCCCCATAAGGGGGTACAGACCTCCCTGATAAGGGGGTACAGACCTCCCCATAAGGAGTACAGACCTCCCCATAAGGGGTACAGACCTCCCCATAAGGGGTACAGACCTCCCCATAAGGAGTATAGACCTCCCCGATAAGGGGGTACAGACCTCCCCGATAAGAGGTACAGACCTCCCCGATAAGGGAGTACAGACCTCCCCATAAGGGGTACAGACCTCCCCATAAGGGGGTACAGACCTCCCTGATAAGGGGGTACAGACCGGGGTGAATAAAGGCGAAGCAGGTGTCGCACACACTGTGATGCTGACAAATCATGGGGAGTGAATTACACCTGTTCTCACACACGTCTGCTTGTGAGATACCTACAATTCACGGCACAGTCACCAGAAAAAGCAGCGACTTAAAGAGGGGAGAGACAGCTGGCATGGCAGTGCCCACCTCTGCTCTCCCCTCTGCGTTAGGAAAGGTGAGACGGAGAGATTTTCAGGCAGGCTCGTTGTGTGGGTTTTGTATCAGGGACACTATGTATTTGCTAAGGAGCGATGTCATGAGATTGGGCCACATGATGATTCTGAATATTGCGTGTTGTTCAGTGTGAAACACGGGGCAGGTTGGCGTTAGAAACGGGAAGTGGAACGGTATTTCCGGGACCAGTCGCTGTGGAGGACGCCCAGCAGCAGCGGCAGGGCCTGAGCTTTCGGGTGAAGATGCTGGGACGTGCTTCCTAAAGGACAGAACTCGCCGGGAAAGGCTGCGGAGGCTCGCACAGCCCCTCGCCGTGGCTGCCGTTCACAGGCGTTTGGCAATGCTCAGCCATCACCACGACGGCCTGTGTGAGAGCATCTGAGTGACGGAGATAAGAGGCTCCACTGCGGGAGGAGCATCGCTTACGTGGCTTCTGTGGACGGAGGCCAAGCTGCAAACATCTCCGTGAACCGAAGCCACGCCTGCTCCGAGGAATTCAGAGCCGGCGAGGCCGGAGCGAGGGCGGGAGGCCGGGGGTCCCTCGGCCCAGCCGTGGGCAGCGCTGCCGCGTGGAGAAAACCTGACACGTCTGGGCCATGAGCTGCGGAAGGCTCTGGAAAGACAAGCAGGACACGGCCCGCTCCTTCCCGCTCAGAGTGACCGCGGCAGCACACCCGCTGTGACTCGGCCGCAGCCTTCACACGGTGTGCACCGTTTCATGAAAGCATACACTCAGCCCAGCGGATGTGCCTCAGGGGTTGAGCATCCTCCCCAGAACCAAGAGGAGGGGGTTCGATTCCTGGCCAGGGCACATGCCTGGGCTGCAGGCTCAACCCCCAGGAGGGGGCGTGCCGGAGGCAGCTGCCAGGTGTCTTTCTCATTGATGTTTCTCTCTCTCTCCCTCTCCCTTCCTCTCCCTCTACGCCAATAAGAACATATTTTTAAAAACATAGACGCATAACTAGCACCAATTAAACACGGCCTTGCGGTCAGGGCAGACTGGTCTTAGTGGCTATCCCTGCACAGTCTCACACTCGGTGTGTGGGGACTTGCTTGTATTGGTAAGTGTTCATTCCTATGTCGCGCGGTTCCCTCTTAAAAACTCAGTCAACTGTCATTTTCCATTAGACTTTTAATTCACACTTTATTACCACAAATAAAAAGAAAGCATGCGCGGCGATAATCATCACGTCTGGTTTTTTAACTTTATTCGTATTGTTGACAGCCTTCACATCTGTTTAACCTCCTCTGGTTCCTCATGTACATTTTCATTAGCACTGGGCATGCGGCCTGACTGCCGTGTGAACTACTTGTGGCCTCATTAAAAAGTGCCGGAGTGTCTGCCCCGGACAGCAGCGGGGCCACCGGTGCTGAGCGTATTCAGGGGCTGTCTCTCCACAGCTCTTCCCGGGGGCGGGCGCCCACAGCGGGCAGACATCTGCCCCTCGTGTGCCCTCCTCGCCTGCCCCTGGGATGGCCCTGGTAATTCACACCCTTTGTTGTGATAGAATATTCCTAAGGAAGCATGATGGAGGGTTTCCTTTTTTAAAAATATATCTTCATTGATGTCAGAGAGGAAGGGAGAGGGAGAGTGGGAGGAACATCAGTGATGAGAGAGAATCACTCACTGATCGGCTGCCTCCTATACACCCCTAACTGAGGATCGAGCCCACAACACGGGCCTGTGCCCTGACCAGCATCGAACCTGGGACCCTGCAGTCTGCAGGCCGGTGCTCAATCCACTGAGCCAAACCAGCCAAAGCACTGGTTTGATGAGGAAAATGTGGACTGTGGTAGAGGAACACCACCACCACCACCATCACCATCTCCACCACTACCTCCATCTCCAGCACTACCTCCATCTCCACCACCACCTCCATCTCCACCACTTCCACCACCACCACCACCTCCACCACCACAACCTCCACCACCACCAGCACCTCCACCACCACCTCCACCACCTCCACCAGCACCTCCACCACCTCCTCCACCTCCACCATGACCACCACCTCCACCACCACCACCTCTACTACCTCCTCCACCTCCACCACGACCACTACCTTCACCACCACCACCTCCACCACGACCTCCACCACCTCCACCACCACCGCCACTGCCACCACCTCCACCTCACATCTCCACCGCCACCGCCACTGCCACCGCCTCCACCACCACCACGACCACCACCTCCACCACCACCATCACCTCCACCACCACCATCACCTCCACCACCACCACCACCTCCACCACCACCTCCACCACGACCACCACCTCCACCACCACCTCCACCACCACCACCACCTCCACCACCTCCACCACCACCTCCACCACAACCACCACCTCCACCACCACCTCCACCACCACCTCCACCACCACCTCCACCACGACCACCACCTCCACCACCACCTCCACCACCACCACCACCTCCACCACCTCCACCACCACCACCACCTCCACCACCACCTCCACCACCACCTCCACCTCCCATCTCCACCGCCACCGCCACCACAACCACCACCTCCACCACCACCTCCACCACGACCACCACCTCCACCACCACCTCCAACACCACCACCTCCACCACCACCTCCACCACAACCACCACCTCCACCACCACCTCCACTACCTCCACCACCATCGAGACGCCATCCTTGCCACGTTCTCTGTGGAGAAACAGCAAGTGGAGGCCGAGGCAATTGCGTTTCTACTGCTCGGCATCTGAAACCACAGAGGACTCATGTGTAGTACTTTCAACAACAAAGAATCATTGATGAAAAAATAGACCCAGAGTAAAAAAAAAATAAATAATAAAATTCCCTGAGGAAGAAAGCCTTCACAAAGCAGTGCGGGGAGCAGTGGGGGAGCAGCGTGAGGAGCGGTGTGAGTCGGAAGTGACTGTGAGCCGCGGGGCCAGCGCGGGGCCACCGGGAGAGCCGCCGGAGGTGGTGTTCTGTGGGAAGCGGAGGGGAAGGGCCACGCGGTCCCTGTGAGGTGGGAGCACGTGCAGCCCCCGCCGCCCATCAGTGCTGCTCCCGCGCCTCCTGGCAGCCACACGCCGTGAACGGCCCTCGCTCAGGCCCTGCCTGCTTATCACTGGTTCCATTGCAGCCACGAGGGTCTCCAGGTCAGCAAGCTGGCTCCAGAGAAGGCAGAGTATTAGCAATATCATGATACTGTTACGTAAATCAAGTAAAGTAAGACAAACTCATCCTGAGAAGGTAATTCCAGTTCAGAAATGTGGGGGAGTGGCTATGGCGGGAAGTGCCAGAGACAGGAGCCAGGGACAGCAGTATACAGGGCCCTGGGTTACCACAGTGAGTCCTCTGCAGAAGCCCAGCTGGTTCCTTGTCCGGGCACCCCAATCCCAGACGCCTAGTCCTCCAGTGTGATGTCTGACTGCCATTACTTTTGAATTGGTGACATAATAAAAGCCAATTGCCAGCCAATGAATATTTCAAAAGTGCATGCATCTCCTGGAAGGGCCCTTGAATTCTCAAAAGCAACCTGGTTTGGGTGAGAATCCTGGATCGTGGCCACACAAAGGGGCGGGAAGGTCAGGATGGAAAGGCCAGGATCAGGCAAAGTGGGGCAATGGTTTGGGTCCGGGTTCCCTGCCTGTGCCACCCAGCAGTGACCCGGGGGAGGAGGGACAGCGGTGACCACAGGTCTGATCCTACCTGCCACCGACTCTTCGGCAGGGCCCCACTGGGGCTTGGCAGGGTCCGAGGCCGGCACACAGTGTGAGGAGAGGAAAGGAGGCCACAGCCACGGCTGGAGTTCCAGGCCGGCCTCCTAGCCTCCAGGGGGACAGGAGAGAGCAGGGCTGAGTGCCCAGTCCGGATGCCACCCGGAAATTGGACTCGGACTGAAGTTTAGCGATAGGTTAAAGTGTTGCTCAGAAGTCAAGTTTTTGATAACTTTGAATTTATGTTCTGCTGTCTGGTATTTATTTATTTATTTATTTAAAATATATTTTATTGACTTTTTACAGAGAGGAAGAGAGAGGGATAGAGAGTTAGAAACATCGATCAGCTGCCTCCTGCACACCCCCTAATGGGGATGTGCCCACAACCTAGGTACATGCTCTTGACTGGAATTGAACCTGGGACCCTTCAATCCGCAGGCCGACACTCTATCCACTGAGCCAAACCGGTTTCGGCAGCTGTCTGGTATTAAATTTTTGCTTTGTGTAGCTTTGCCTAAATTTATGGTCGGCAAACTGCGGTTTGTGAGCCAAATGCAGCTCTTTGGCCCCTTGAGTGTGGCTCCTCCACAAAATACCATGGCCTGAGCGAGTCTATTTTGAAGAAGTGTCATTAGAAGTTTAAGTTTAAAAAATTTGGCTCTCAAAAGAAATTTCAGTCGTTGTACTGTTGATATTTGTCTCTGTGGACTAATGAGTTTGCCAGCCACTGGCCTAAATCATTCCTGGATTCAGTTATTTTATAAACCAACTTCAGACAGTGACACAGGTGCACAGACAGGAAACAGACACTGCGGGCGGAGCCCGGGCAGCGGGGCCCACGCCCCTCAGAAGGGCTGACCCTGCACGTCCCAGGGCCAGGACGGGACGGGGCCTGACCTGGGGTCGGGGGTCAGGCACGCGTCTGATCCCATCCTCTCTGGCGTCCTGCTCTGCGGCCGGAGCTCATGGCTCTTCCTCCCGCAGAACCCCTGTGACGACAAGCGGCACAAGGACATCTGGTCCAGAGAGAAGACCTGCGAGCACTTGCCCCGCTTCCTCGTCATCGGGCCGCAGAAGACAGGTGAGGTCCTGTCTGTGTCGGGGGCCGTGGTGTCCGGTGTTGCTGGGCTGGTGGGCGTGTGACTAGGAGACACGCAGGCACGGCCTCACTGCCGGGGTATCAGCTCCACACCCTGGCCCAGATGCTGCCTGGGAACTGGACTCAGGGACTGCATTGTAGCCACAGCTTTTAAAATAGTTGCACAGACGTCACATTTTAAAAAATATATTGTTATTGATCTCAGAGAGGAAGGGAGAGGGAGAGAGAGAAACATCAACGATGAGAATCATGGATCGGCTGCCTCCTGCACAGCCCACACTGGGGACCAAGCCTGTAACCCGACCATGTGTCCTTGACCAGGAATCGAACCGGGGACCCTTCAGCCCACAGGCCAACACTCTATATCCACTGAGCCTAACGGGCCAGGGCAAGACCAAATTTTGGACAAGGCTGAGATTACGCCCTACTCTCTGGTGTTTAGTCCTCCTTCTGTGCTCTGCCTGAGCAACCCCTCGGCCGCCCTTTGACAAAGAGCTCCGGGCAAACAGGGTGCGCCCTGTCTGCCTGGACGGCTCCGTTAGAGCCGCTGGCTTTGTTGCCTGGAAATACCAGTGTCTGGAGGTCGGGGGGAGTTGCGGGGGAGGCTCTCATCCTCAGTGTAAGGCCTGGGCTGACTCCCTCAGGCACCGGGCTCCTCCGGGGCGCCCTCCCTCCGACTCCCTGCACCGACGAGGGAGTCAGAGTACCTCAGCGGCCAGGACACTTGTAAATAGAACATCTTCCACTTCCGCTGGACGTGGCAGTTCTATGTGCGGCACTCCTGTCCTGCCTCTGAGCGTCCCACTGCGTGCCCCTCAGGGTCCTGTCAGCGGGCTGCTCAGCTCTCATCACACTTGACTGCCCCCCCGCCGGGGCCGGACGCTCAATGCCGTCTTTCCAGAAGCCTGCCCCTGCTTTACCCTTCCGGGGACACCCACGTTTCTGAGGTCCAGCCTCAGAGCACGCCTCCTCCAGGGAGCCCGCCCGACTGCCCACTTCCTCATGGGCAGGAAAGCTCTCCTCTGCTCTCACGTGGGCCTGCCTCCCGGTGTGGTAAGGCCTGTCCTGTGACCCACGTCCCGCACACCCTTCCGCTCGGGCCAGCACTGCAGGGCTGTGCACAGACCAGCACAGTCAGCGTCTGCCGAGCAGTGCGAGTGTATCAAACTGACCTGGGTACGATACTGATCAGGGACCCCGCAGGTCCGGTGCCAGCCGCCCCTGATGCTGTGGCCACGCGCCCGGCCCAGGGGGGAACTGAACCCCGATTTCTGAGGATTCCCAGATGTTTCGCCCGCCTGCCTGCTTTGGCCCGTACTCAGCACTGACATCTGATCACGTGTTGAGGTCCACAGAGCCGTGGACACGAACGAAAACACACTTGGGTTGCTGTCGTGTGCAACGTGCCTCACTGGTTTTAGGGAAGTTGCTTTGACTCTTTAAAGAATTGAATGTCCCGCCCTAGCTGCTATGGTTCAATGGCTACAGCACCAGCCTAAGGATTAAAGGGTTCCAGGTTCAATTCCAGTCAAGGGCACGCCTCATGCCCAGTGGGGGGCGTGCTGGCGACAGCTGATCCATGATTCTCTTCATTGATGTTTCTCTCTCTCTCCCTCTCCCTTCCTCTCTGAGATCCATGACAGTAAATTTTAAAAAGAAGAT
>NW_023425520.1:12784259-13129259 GCF_014108245.1 Pipistrellus kuhlii | reverse complement strand
GATGCCGGTTAACCCGCTGGTTCTGTCACCGATAGTACACACATTCCGTGTGGTGCCGGTTAACCGGCTGGTTCCGTCACCAGGCCCAGGAGGCAGCTCAGCCTAGTTGACTTCGCTCTGTTCCTCACGAAGTGGCTGTTCCTGCCTCTGCAGCTGCTGATCGTTGATGGGCAGCAGCTGAGGTCTGACCCGGCGGCCGTGATGGACGGCGTCCAGAAGTTCCTGGGGGTGACGCCGCGGTACAACTACTCGGAAGCTCTGACGTGAGTCTGCCTCCTGCTCCCCCAAGCCCATCAGTGGCCATCATGGGTGACCCTGGGACGGGGGTGCAGATGGGCCCACACCATCAGCACGAGAGACCCTTTTACACCTCACAGTGCCCTTCAGGAGCTCTCAGGGCAGCACCCTCCTCCTCCACGGAGTGTGTGCCTTCCCTGACCTCCTCCACGGAGTGTGTGTCTTCTGTGACCTCCTCCACGGAGTGTGTGCCTTCCCTGACCTCCTCCACGGAGTGTCTGTCTGCCTTCCGTGACCTCCTCCACAGAGTGTGTGCCTTCTGTGACCTCCTCCATGGAGTGTGTGCCTTCTGTGACCTCCTCCATGGAGTGTCTGCCTTCTGTGACCTCCTCCACGGAGTGTCTGCCTTCTGTGACCTCCTCCATGGAGTGTGTGCCTTCTGTGACCTCCTCCACAGGGTGTCTGCCTTCCGTGACCTCCTCCACGGAGTGTCTGCCTTCCGTGACCTCCTCCACGGAGTGTGTGTCTTCTGTGACCTCCTCCACGGAGTGTCTGCCTTCTGTGACCTCCTCCACGGAGTGTCTGCCTTCCGTGACCTCCTCCACGGAGTGTGTGCCTTCTGTGACCTCCTCCACAGAGTGTCTGCCTTCCCTGACCTCCTCCATGGAGTGTCTGCCTTCTGTGACCTCCTCCATGGAGTGTCTGCCTTCCGTGACCTCCTCCACAGTGTCTGTCTGCCTTCCCTGACCTCCTCCATGGAGTGTCTGCCTTCCCTGACCTCCTCCATGGAGTGTCTGCCTTCCCTGACCTCCTCCACGGAGTGTGTGCCTTCCGTGACCTCCTCCACGGAGTTTCTGCCTATAATGAGCTCTTCCCAGGGAAGTTTGGTTAAGGGCACTCTCTCCATCCCCAGGAGTGGAGGCTGTAAAGGTGAAAGGTCAGCCTCTCCTCTGCAAGGTCTCTGGGGCAGGACAGAGCCCCACAGGGTCTGCGGGGCAGGAACAGAGCCCCACAGGGTCTGAGGGGCAGGGACAGAGCCCCACAGGGGCTATGGGGCAGGGACAGAGCCCCACAGGGTCTGAGGGGCAGGGACAGAGCCCCACAGGGGCTATGGGGCAGGGACAGAGCCCCACAGGGTCTGAGGGGCAGGAACAGAGCCCCAGAGGGTCCACGGGGCAGGAACAGAGTATCACGAGGTCCATCACAGTGGGCAGATTCTTTTTTCTTTTTTAAAAACATTTTCATTGATTTCAAAGAGGAAGGGAGAGGGAGATAGAAAATCCATGATGAAAGAATCATGGATCGGCTGCCTCCTGCACGCCCCACACTGGGGATGGAGCCTGCAACCTGGGCCTGGGCCCTGACGGGGAATTGAACTGTGACCTCCTGGTTCTTACCTGTAGGTTGACATTCAAACACTGAGCCACGCCTGCCAGGTGCATTTTGGGTTTACTCTGTGTTCATTCAACGAGGTAACCAGTTCAGAGAGAATCGTGGCTTATGTCCAATGATCTGCTGCTGCAATGAGGGGTCATTTCTAAGCCCACTGGTATGGAGCCATGGCCACGTATTGGCTTGTGGATTCTGTGGGCTGGGAAGGAGACAGCTTGTCTCTGCTCATCATACCTGGGCCCACCGTTGGGAAGACGTGGGTTTCTGAATGTGACCTGGATGTCTGCGCACTAGAATCTTCTGAAAGATACCTTTTCAGTGTACAGGTCGCTCACCTCCTTGGTTAAATATAGTCCAAAGTATGTTATTCATTTAGATGCAATAATGAATGGGTTTGCTTTCTTGATCTTTCCAATGGCTCACATCTGTGTACAGAAATGCCACAGATTTCCAAATATTAATGTTGTATCCTGCGGAGTGCCCGTGTGCCTGGGCTGGTTCGTGGTGTTTCGGTGAAGTGGCACGGCCTGTGAGGGTCGGACCATCCTTGTCTCCCAGGACCGAGTCCCGCTTGCTCCTGCTGTGGCACTGGTCCTGCACACGTCCTGTGGATTTGTTGGGGATTTCTGCACCTGCACTCTCCGGGCACACGGCCTGTAACTCTGTGTCTCTGTGTCCTCGCGGGTTTGAGGTCGGATCATGTGAGCCTTGTAAAGTGAGCACGCTCTCTCCCTTTGATGCTGTGGGGATTTGAGAAGGATCGGGGTCTTCTTCGGTAGAATTCGCCAGGGCAGCTGTCTGGTCCGGGACCCTTACCTTGGCCCCAAGGTCCCTTCAGGTCTCTTCACGTTTTTGACGTTTATTTGAATGTGCTGCTCGGGGAGTTTCATTGCTTTGTCTCCCACCTTATCTACACATTCCTCCCCTTCACCGTCTGCAGGCCGCCTGCCGGGTGTCAGGCCCGTGTGTCTGCCCCCAGCCAGAGTGTCTGCTGTCCTCCCCACCCCCGTCCCTGCAGAGGGCGTTATCCCCAAGCCCTGGAGGAGGTGACTCAGGACCTTTGCCACCTTGAACCTCCTTCATGTCCTCACATCTGTCTGGTGGGTGGGCGTGGGTCAGAGGCCGAGTTCGAAAGGAGGCCCGCGGTAGAGCACGGTGTTTGCTGGATTTCATTAACTCTCAGGCCAGCTCTCTGCCTATGTGTGGGTGCGAGGGGCACGTCCCCGAGGGAGGCCCCACGCCGAGGCCCATCCTTCGTAACCCGTCTCTGATCACGTCCTGTGCGGTCTTTGGCAGGTTCGACCCCCAGAAGGGCTTCTGGTGCCAGCTGCTGGAAGGAGGGAAGACCAACTGCCTTGGGAAAAGCAAAGGCCGGAAGTACCCGCCCATGGACCCCCAGGTAGGTCTCCTGGTTTTAGAGCCGTGGGGTACAGCGAGGCAGACATGCTCACTGGACAGGAGCCCCTCCAGACGTGTGAAGTACTCGCATGGGTTACCAGGCACGTGGCTGGATAACATGTGTGAGCATCACACTTACTAGTACATGTTAATGCGCACCCTGTGCCTGCTCTGCGCACTGGCTGAGCTAAGCGTGGAGGCCCCACCGAGACAGGGGGCTTCTCCCCGCCGACAGGCAGCCGGCCCGGCCGGTGTCCACAGCCCACTCCCTCCACGCCGTCCATGCCGGGCTCACCTGTGCTTCTGACTCACCGGCTGTAAGTCAGCGGTCCCCACGCCCCCTGGGAGCAGCTCCCAGAACTCAGAGAAACACTGGACTCGCTCATTTATTATCCGAGGGCCGGCAGATGGGACAGGAGCACAGGGCCGCGTGGGGAGGGCAGGCGTCCATGCCTCGGGGCGCCCCCTCGCCCACGTGTCCCCACTTCACCACCCAGAGCTCGCTGGTCCCTCACAGGCAGGACTGGGGCCACCCCTGGCCTTGGGGACCTGTGTCCCCTCCCCTCTCTCCTCCCAGGGGCCGGGTGGGGCTCCAGTTCCACATCCTGTGCACCCGGGTTGTCCTGGGAGCCAGCCCCTTCCCGGGTGGGACGGAAGACGTCACTCTCACCTGGATGGTCTGTTTTAGGAGCGCTGTGTCCGAGCGCAGCAGAGACCACGTGTCTGTTTCTTACTCTGCCAGCAGCCATGGGCCACACTGACGGGGAGGAAGGGGGTGGCGCAGGGGGGAGGGGAGTTAGTCATGGCCCCTGGTCTGTGATAAGGAGGCAGGGAGCCTCTGGGCCGAGGGCCGCTCTGAGGAGGCTGGGGATGGGGAAGCAGCAAGCGTCCGGAGCTGGGACCATGGGCTCCCGCCCAGGCAAGGTGGGCACGGGAGGGAGGGAGTGATGTGATGCGGGCGTTAATGGAAACAGAGGCACCCGGAGGCCCTCAAACTTGAACTTGAGAATGTCCATGGGCTTCTGAAATCACTTTAACCTGCAAGATGTCAGTATGACATTCCCAAGTCTGCTGACCCCGAGGTGAGGGTGTGCCTTCGGGGTCCGGGGAGGGGAGGGGTGTGCCCTGGGGGGTGCCCTCAGGTGGGGAGGCAGTGCCCTGGGGAGAGGGGTGTGCCCTGGGGGGGAGGGTGTGTGCCCTGGGGTGTGCCCTCGGGGGAGAGTGTGTGCCCTTGGGGGGGTGTGCCCTAAGAGGGGGGGAAGGTGTGTTCTCAGAGGGGGGGGGAGGGTGTGCCCTCAGAGGGGAAGGGTGTGCCCTCGGGGGGGGGAGGGGTGTGTCCTGGGGGGGGGGGTGTGCCCTCAGGGTTTGTGCCTGGAGGGGTGTGCCCTCGGGGGGAGGGGTGTGCCCTGGGGGGAAGGGTGTGCCCTCGGGTGGGTGCCCTCTGGGGGGCGGGAAGGGTGTGCCCTTGGGGTCAGAGGAGGGAAAGGGTGTGCCCTGGGGGGGTGCCCTCAGGGTGGAAGGGTGTGCCCTGGAGGGGGAAGGGTGTGCCCTCAGGGGTGCCCTGAGGGGTTGCCCCTGGGGGGGAGGGGTGTGCCCTGGGGCGGAAGAGTGTGCCCTCGGGGGGTGTTCCCTGGGGGGTGCCCTGGGGGGAAAGGGTGTGCCCTCGGGGTCAGGGGAGGGGAAGGGTATGCCCTGGGGGGAAGGGTGTGTCTGGGGGGGTGCCCTGGAGGGTGCCCTCAGGGTGGAAGAGTGTGCCCTGGGGGGGGAGGGTGTGCCCTCGGGGTCAGGGGAGGGGAAGGGTGTGCCCTGGGGCGGAAGGGTGTGCCCTCGGGGGGGGAAAGGGTGTGCCCTCGGGGTCAGAGGAGGGGAAGGGTATGCCCTGGGGGGTGCCCTGGAGGGTGCCCTCAGGGTGGAAGGGTGTGCCCTGGAGGGGGAAGGGTGTGCCCTCGGGGGGTGTGCCCTGGGGGGTGCCCTGGGGGGAAGGGTGTGCCCTGGAGGGGTAAAGGTGTGCCCTCGGGGTCCGGGGAGGAGTGTGAGGAAACACCAGCGCGCATGCGCCAGAGTGTGGCCGCCCTGAGTCCTCTCCCAGCGGACACGGAGGCACGCGGGGAGTTTGCGTGAAAAAAGGGGTTCATTTGCGGTGAATTACTGGGACGGGCTTAGGAGGGAGGGGATTTGGCCAGAGGAAAACAAGGCTGCTGGTGCCTGAGCTCAGCTGTCCCTCCTGCCCTCCCGCCAGCCATGCCGAGCTCCGGCATAGGCTGAGGCAGCAGCACCGGCAGGAGCCCAGGGGTTTTCCAAAAACAAAAGAAAGCATAGCGAGGGCGGGGGCTGTGGGGTCACCTGGTGTGTGGCCCTCGGTCTGCGAAGGCCGACCCCACGGCCGACGAGGAGCAGGCCGGGAGCCGCGGCCGGTGGTCTCCGTGACGACCCTGGCATCCTTTGGAGTAGAATGTTGTTGGTGATTTTTGAAAATCTATTTGGGTCCCAATAAAGATAGGAAATGTTTTTGTAACATCACAAGTGATTTCTTTACACGTGGATTTTCGTGTTTAGGATTTTGTGTTTATGCCACGGCCCCATGGCACAGAACGTGACACATCCCACGCGAGTGTCTGTGCTTGTCCAGGCGGCCTGTGGAGTCGGCACAGACCGGTCCCATCCCTGGCTGCTCTGCAGCGTCAGAGGACCCCAGGCTCCCCGTGGCCGGCACCCCTCCCGCCCTGAACGGCACCCTGGACCTGGTCTCATCTCCGGCTGCGCGTCCACCGGTGCTTTTGTCACCACAGCCGGGGCCGGGCCTGTCCCTCCTGGCTGGGTCCTGTGGGAGCGCTTATCCCAGTCCTGCCGGCAGCAGGGGAGCAGCGGGCACCCACAGACACTGCTCTGCCCACCCGCCCCCATGAGCTGGGTGCTTATCTTGGGTAGAAGGACAGAGATGGCATGGGGAAGTAGGAGTTACGGGCATGGGGAAGGGACCCGGATAATCTTACAGGTTACAAGTCCTGCGGACTGGGGGTGTGGGGGGTGTGGAGGGGGTCACATGGGGCCGGCACCTCGGGGCTGGGGGTAGGGGGGTCGCAGGGGGCGGGCACCTCGGGCACAGGGACCAGATCGCAGGCCTGGGGCTGGGGGTGTAAGGAGCAGGCGCCCCCAGGACTAGGAGGTCTTAGCCCCAAAGCGGGAGGCCTCTCTCTCGCAATAGGCGGTTCTCAGAAAGGGCAGTTCTCGGGAGGAGGGCAGTTCTCAGAGGGCAGTTCTCAGGAGGAGGGCAGTTCTCAGAGGGCAGTTCTCAGAGGGCAGTTCTCAGAGGGCAGTTCTCAGAGGGCAGTTCTCAGGAGGAGGACAGTTCTCAGAGGGCAGTTCTCAGAGGGCAGTTCTCAGGAGGAGGACAGTTCTCAGAGGGCAGTTCTCGGGAGGAGGGCAGTTCTCAGAGGGCAGTTCTCGGGAGGAGGGCAGTTCTCAGAGGTCAGTTCTCGGGAGGAGGGCAGTTCTGGGGAGGAGGGCAGTTCTCAGAGGGCAGTTCTGGGGAGGAGGGCAGTTCTCAGAGGGCAGTTCTCGGGAGGAGGGCAGTTCTGGGGAGGAGGGCAGTTCTCAGAGGGCAGTTCTCGGGAGAAGGGCAGTTCTCAGAGGGCAGTTCTCGGGAGGAGGGCAGTTCTCAGAGGGCAGTTCTCGGGAGAAGGGCAGTTCTCAGAGGGCAGTTCCCGGGAGGAGGGCAGTTCTCGGGAGGAGGAGGGTCGCGTTCCCAGGGGAGCCCCGTCCCCAGGGGAGACTCCAGCTGGTGGGGAGGTGCTTTCCACTCAGAGCAGAGCCTCCGGTGACAGGGGTCCCACAGCTCTGTCATGCCGCTGGGCAATACTCCATTCTGCCCCGAACACTTTCAAAGGTGAAAACGATGACATCCGAGCAGACAGAGACACATCTCTGCAGCTGCCGGATGCCACAGCCCAGGGACAGGCTGTGCGGTCTCTCACCTCTCTCTCCCTCTGCCCCAGGCCAGAGCCTTCCTGTCCGCCTACTACCGGGACCACAACGTGGGGCTCTCCAAGCTGCTGCACCGGCTGGGGCAGCCCCTGCCCGCCTGGCTGCGCCAAGAGCTGCAGAAGGCCAGGTAGCACCGCAGGAGGACCAGGCATGGCCGCTGCCAGAACGACGCCGCCCGCCCCCGCACACGCCCGCCGGGAGGGGCTGGCTGAGCCTCGGTCCTTCCCGCGGCGAAGCCTGCGTACACTGTCCAGGTGACTAGCCCAGCTGTGCGAGCTTCGGGCAGTCTGGTTCCGGGCGGGAGCCAGCGCGGCCGTGCCTCTGTCCGCCGCGGCGTCTGGACTCCTGACCCAGAGGCTGCCCGCGGGCGGCGATGGGGAGGTCCCGGCGGGAGGAGGAGCGGGGCTGCTGTGAGCTGGTCTGGGTGAGGACTCCGCTTCCCGCTGTGCGTGCTGCGAGAGGCCGGCGGCCCTGTCTGCTCTGAGCAGCGGTCACTCTGGTGTGGGCCGCCCCTCCTCCTTCAGTGCCATGGCTCGCTGACCCGGAAAAGCTGGAGCCTCCTGTGAGGACGGACCGGCTGCAGCGCCCTCAGGGGCAGGACAAGCTGACCCTCCGCATGGCATCCCCGGAGTCGTGGGTCCCCAGCGCCCGTCGGAGATTCGGGAAGCACAAGGAGACCGCAGACAGCTCAGTGGTCCATGTGCGCGTCTCCACGTGGTGCAGCCGTCCTGCTGTCAGCCAGGCCGCCCGCCAGACGGACAGGGAGGGGTCCGTGGACTCGGTGTACCAGAGGAACAAGACGCACAGATGAGCCGAGGGAGGAGTGCAGCACGCTGCGGGTCCAGGAGGCCCTGGTGCCGTGGATGCCCAGCGTGGCCGTGGACGTGTGGGCCTTCTGTGCACCTTGTGGGCCTGCTGTGTGCCTGGGCCATGTCCGTCCCGCCGATGTACAATGTACGCTGAGCTGAAACTCCCCTCTCCGTCAGCTTCTGACCCTACAGCCCTGCTCCCCCGGTCACCCGCACGGGGTTCTGGGAAGGGGCCTTCCCGTGGCCGTGGCAGGTGTCTCTCCATGCAGAGGGCGGGCTCACCGTGGGGTTTGGCCCTGTTTTGTCCCGAAGGCATGCGGCAGCCTCTCGTCACTCAGTGGCACATCAGGCGACGGTCAGCAGAACACATGTCACAGGCCCGCTGGGACCCCCGCCCGCCTCCGGGACTGTTTGCGGCTGGAATAGCAGACCGGTCCCTGCAATCTGAGGAACTGTGCTGCACAGTTTCTATTTGTGCTCTTGTTAAGCTGCAATTCAAATCAGATCTAAAAGAGAATCAATGATTTCTACCTGTTTTATTTCAGAATTCACTCAGATTCTCCTTCCTGATCGTCCCGCTGCAGCCAGAGGCTCTTATCTCCCCCGCCCGCCCCCCCCCCCCAAAAAAAGAAAGAAATGTAAGGTTTCCCTTGGGCACAATGAACAGAAATCACCAACTTTCCTTTGCTGCCCCTTTGTCCACCAAGAGACCCCAGTTCTCAGCCTGGCCCCTGGGGGAGCCATGCCACCAGGGCCAATGCCCACAGACCAGTAAGATTGTGGGCCAAGAGCCGACACTGCATTGGTTAGTTCACTGGCTCCTCCAGTTTACAGTCTGACTAGAGGCCTGGTGCACAAATCCGTGCACCAGTGGGGTACCTTGGGGGGAAGGACCGTGGGAGGTTGGCCAGCTTGGAAGGTTGGCTATGGAAGCGCACTGACCACCAGGGGGCAGCTCCTGTGTGAATTGTCTGCCCCCTGGTGGTCAGGGCACATCATAGCCACTGGTCAACTGGTTGTTCGGTCATTATGTCGCTTAGGCTTTTATATATATAGATTCCTTTCTTTCCGGAGCTAGAAATTAAGGTGTTTTTTTGTTTTTGTTTTTGTTTTCCAAATGGTATATCAGATATATTTATAGAAGACAGGAGATATTTTTCATATTAAGTGACACTCACCTAACTCAAAGCACAGTTCATCACTAGATTATTTAAAAATAAAACTCATTTTACTCACTTTTTCATTTTTTTGTCTAAATGATGTAAACAGTATCATTCACCTACCTACAGATATCTGGGAGTGAAATTCTCCCGAATCCAACCAATCCATTTCAATGGTTCTTTTCAATCAGCATCACATTCCTTTATTCAGGTTGGTGATGGAGACACAGAATAAAGTCTAACTATAAATTCTCTTCATCTCAGTGCTTAGTGGGGCCCTGGACCAGAGAAAATAATGATACATCAGGAAATTTTCAGAATGTTTTGATTTTTCAATTTTTGCTCACTAGCTACTTCAGAATTACAGATACGTTTAATATATGCAATTCTTTGAAATTTTAAATAAACTCTAGCCCTAGCCAGTTTGGCTCAGTGGAAAGAGTGTCGGCCTGCAGACTGAAGGATCCCAGGTTCTATTCTGGTCAAGGGCACATGCTTCTCTCTCATCATTGATGTTTTAATTTCTCTCTCCCTCTCCTTTCCTCTCTGACATCAATAAAAGTATATTTAACAAATAAAATTAAATTAATTCTGTCTCGCAGTCTGCAGTGGCATGCTTTTTAACCTTGTGAAGAACTTTGTAAAACCTTTAAGCAAGCTGGTGGCTTCTTTTCCCTGCTTTGTTCCAACTGTCTGACTCACAAACACAGCCCCTGACTCCTCACGCGGACAGCGGCAGAGACAGCATTTCATGAACAGCATCGTATTATAGCAGATGTTTGTCCAACAGCAGCCTCTAAAGATTATCGCCCAGCCCTGGCCGGTGTGCTCAGGGGTTGAAACGTTGGCCCACACACTGAAGGGACTTGGGTTTGATTCCTGGTCAAGGGCACATACCTGGGTCACAGTTTCGATCCCCAGCCCCAGCCCCAGTTGGGGCAGGTATGGAAGGCAACCAACCAATCAATATGTTTTGATGTGTTTCTCTCACATTGATATTTCTCTCTCTCTCTCTCTCTCTTTCTTCTCTCTCTCTCTCTTCATCCCTCTTTCTTTGCTTCTTCCCTCCCACTCTCTCTCTCTCTCAAAAAAAAAGGAAAAGTACCCCAGGGGAGGATTATGAAGTTACAAATCGCACTCAGAACCACATTTTGTTTGTACTGAAACAATGGCCCAGAAAGAGTTAAGTGGGCAGCGAGGAAGTGTGCTGGCAGGACAGACGGACACTCCTCCTATAATAGCAGCAGCATCCGAGCTCTCCATCCAGGAAGAGCGTGGACTCGCCTGGTTTCCCCAAACCCGAGTGTACAACCATAGCTGTGGGCTTCTCTCTCACGGGTTACCCGGAAGTGACATGCTACCAGGATGTCACTGACCCGCTTGCTCACCGTGAGTGATGACTTTTTTCAATGGCACACAGTGTTTCCGGGAACGCTGTCCCAGAGGCTGCCTGGGGACTGCTGGGTACAGAACGGGCCACCACCCGCTGCAGGGAGAGCCCGCCACCACCACGCCGGCCGTGGTTTCCCCGAGAAACCCACGTCTCCATGTGGACGGCAGACACCTCCACGCAGGAGCCCTGCTCAGGGAGCCGGCAGTGCATTTAGGTTCACAGCAAAAGTGAGCCTGTGGAGGGGCTGGAGGGGGGGGAAGGCAGGAAGGGCTGCCTGGCCGCCACAGCTGTGGGATCAAGGTCTGGATCTCCTTCAGAAGGAAAGCTGCCACTGGCGTTGCCGAGAGAGGCCTGCTCTCCCACCGCCTCGGCTTTGCTGGGTGCCGAAGGATGAATGCCTCCCCGCTTCACCTACTTTCTCTGTGCACACCTCAGTCCTCTGTGCACACCTCCTTCTCTGTGCACACCTCCTTTCTCTGTGCACACCTCCTTTCTCTGTGCACACTTCCGTCCTCTGTGCACACCTCAGTCCTCTGTGCACATCTCCTTCTCTGTGCACACCTCCTTTCTCTGTGCACACTTCCGTCCTCTGTGCACATCTCTGTCCTCTTTGCACACCTCCTTTCTCTGTGCACACCTGTCCTCTGTGCACACCTCCTTCTCTGTGCACACCTCCTTTCTCTGTGCACACCTCCTTTATCTGTGCACACCTGTCCTCTGTGCATACCTCTGTCCTCTGGGCACACCTCCTTTCTCTGTGCACACCTCCTTTCTCTGCGCACACTTCCTTTCTCTGTGCACACTTCCTTTCTCTGTGCACACCTCCTTTCTCTGTGCACACCTCCGTCCTCTGTGCACACCTCCGTCCTCTGTGCACACCTCCTTTCTCTGTGCACATCTCTGTCCTCTGTGCACACCTCCTTTCTCTGTGCACACCTCCTTTCTCTGTGCACACCTCCTTTCTCTGTGCACACCTCCTTTCTCTGTGCACACCTCCTTTCTCTGCGCACACTTCCTTTCTCTGTGCACACTTCCTTTCTCTGTGCACACCTCCTTTCTCTGTGCACACTTCCTTTCTCTGTGCACACCTCCTTTCTCTGTGCACACTTCCTTTCTCTGTGCACACCTCCTTTCTCTGTGCACACCTCAGTCCTCTGTGCACACCTCCTTTCTCTGCACACACCTCCGTCCTCTGTGCACACCTCTGTCCTCTGGGCACACCTCCTTTCTCTGTGCACACCTCCTTTCTCTGTGCACATCTCTGTCCTCTGTGCACACCTCCTTTCTCTGTGCACACTTCCGTCCTCTGTGCACACCTCAGTCCTCTGTGCACACCTCCTTCTCTGTGCACACCTCCTTTCTCTGTGCACACCTCCTTTCTCTGTGCACACTTCCGTCCTCTGTGCACATCTCTGTCCTCTTTGCACACCTCCTTTCTCTGTGCACACCTGTCCTCTGTGCACACCTCCTTCTCTGTGCACACCTCCTTTCTCTGTGCACACCTCCTTTCTCTGTGCACACCTCCGTCCTCTGTGCACACCTCCATCCTCTGCACCCCTCCCTGAGCCGCAGCCATGCTGAGGTCACCAGGAGGGCACACAGGTGCTGGGCCTGCGACTCCGCCTCTGGCCGCTGTGGGCCGGGACATGGGGGGGGGGGATTGTGGGGGTCACTGCGCCCTGTTCTATAAAATAGAGGTGGTGAAATGTCCCTCATGGATGATTGCAAGCATTCAATGAGGATACAGTTAAATAGCCCAGCCCCATGCACATGATTCCGTGCCTGAGCATCCACCTATGAGCCAGGCGGTCAATGATGGATTCCCGGTAGGGGCACAGGCCCAGGCTGAGGGCTCAATCCCCAGTGCGGGGGGTGCAGGAGGCAGCCGATCAATGATTCCCCCTCATCATTGATGATTCCGCCTCTATCTCCCTCTCCCTTTGGGTCTGACATGAATAAAAGCACATTTAAAAGTAAATGAATAAATAAAAGTCACTCAGCCCAGGCCTGAGGCAGTGGAGTTGGCTCGTGTGCTGAGCAGCAGGTACCGCCCTCACCCCTCTCCCTCCCCGGGCGGATGTGTCTCCTCCTTCAGGAGGAAGATCTGCGGTCGTGTGTCTGAAACGTGGTCAGAGCGGGAACCACTGCCCGAGGTGAGCATGTGCTCCCCGCCGTGGCCGACCACAGGAGCAGGCCTGCCCTCCAGCGGTCTTGTCCGCCTCCCGCCGGCACTTGCTGTCCACTCACAGACCGTGTGCACCTCACTCCTCGTCTCTGTGGCTCGCTCTCTCCACTCCCCACCCCGACTGGCTCCGCGGGACTCCTGGGGTAGGGGCACAACTCCCTCGAACCACAGGAAAGTCCCCCCACGCAAGGAGCCCTGTGTCTGACAAGGAATCGAGACCTGACGACGCTCCATGTGTGAGAGCCCCGAGAGCATGTCCCCAGGTCCCAGTCCCCGCCTCACCTGCCCCAGGGAGCGACTCCCAGCCTCCCAGCGACCTGCCCCGCGGCCTCACAGTCTCTGAGGACTCCGTCTCAGCTCCGAACGGAGGGCCCACGTCTCGCCGAGTCATACTTCACCCTCCCGGCCTGACCAGGGGCCTGGCACGTGGTAAACAGGACCTCAAACTCGGCACGTCCCAGGCCCAGTAGACGTCTCACCCTCTGCACCCAGGCCCAATGGGAGACGGACGTCTCACCCTCCGACCCTCCGCACGGCCAGGCCCAGTGGGAGACGGACGTCTCACCCTCCGCACGGCCCAGGCCCAGTGGGAGAGGGACGTCTCACCCTCCGCACGGCCAGGCCCAATGGGAGACGGACGTCTCACCCTCCGCAGGGCCCAGGCCCAGTGGGAGACAGACGTGCTCACGTAGCCACATCGGGCCCCGGTGCCAGGGAAGAAGAGCGTTGTGTCCTGCAGCTCACGCCACTGGGAGGGGAACGGTGGTCTGGGTTACAGGTGGGCGGCTGATGTGCAGTTCTGTGCTGAGCAGACCACCCCCAGCACTGACTGTCTCCAGTGAGCACCGAACTTTACAGCCACAAGGACCGAGTCCCTTTCTGAGGAAGTAATCCCGTTAACACACAGGGCAAGGCCCTGTGCCCAGGCTGCCACCTGTAGGACCCAGGACCTTGACTCTCCCACAAACCTTTTTTAAAAATATATCTATTAGAGGCCAGGTGCACGGAATTCTTGCGCTGTGGGGGAGGTCCCCTCAGCCGGCCTACGCCCTCTGAGTCTGGGAGCCCTTGGGGATGTCCAAATGATGGCTTACGCCTGCTCCCCGTGGGCCTCAGCCAGCAGTTGGACAGGCTTAGCACTGCCATTGAGGCGGAAAGACTCCCACCACCGCTGGATTCACCAGCACTGAGCCCGGCTTCTGGCTGAGCAGCGCTCCCCTGTGGGAGTGCACTGACCACCAGGGGGCAGCTCCTGCATTGAGAGTCTGCCTCCTAGTGGTCAGTGCGTGTCAAGTGAAGAGTTGTTTGGTTGATTTGCATATTAGCCTTTTATTATATAAGATTGTTTTCAAAGAGAAAAGGAGAGGGAGAGAGAGAGATAGAAACATCAATGATGAGAGAGAATCATTGATCAGCTATCTCCTACATGCCCCACACTGGGAACTGAGCCTGCAACCCAGGCTTGTACCCTGACCGGAAATCAAACTTCGACCCCCTGGTTCAACCACTGAGCAATACCAGCCAGGCCCCACAAATATTTATCAACAAACTGTTCGGACTCCAAGAACATCTGTCCCATCAGTAGCCCCTGGTATAGCCACTCTCCTATTCAAGGGGCCAACCATTTCCTACTTACAAACGGGCTCGTGGCCTGTCCCCCGTCAGCCAGAGCCGTTCCCAGCGCACTCCCAGCCTCCTCGGTCCCCCCGGCCCCTCCTGCTCTCTGCGGGCCATTGAGCTCCCGCCAGCGTCCTCCGCTCCCGCTGCCCCCCAGGGACCCGCCTGAGCCGGCAGGTGCCTCTCCTGAAGGCGCGTGAGCTCCTCTCTGCTGCAGCTCTTCCACAAATGTCAGTGCAGAACGGGTTCCGGAGGAACCATGGCGGGGGCGAAAGGTAAACCCTAAGAAGGAAGGGCGGTGTGGAAGCTGAGAGTGTTTTCCGGGGGTTGGGGGAGGTCAGGAAGAAGCCAGGAAGATGGAGCAGGGAGCAAGAATAGGGCTGGGAACCTATTTGCCTCAAGCACCTGTCGCAAAAGAAGGCAGACGTCACGGAAAGGTAGATTTCCCATTAATAGTTCCTATTATTAGATAGACAAACAACATTTTCAATTATTAGGTGGATAAATATTCAGAAAATGTTTTTTAATAAATGGATTGGCATGAGCTATTGGAGGATCAGGAGCCTTCACGTGTGTAAGTGGTTCAGAAGAGACTGAATTAAAGCACGGCCCAGTGGCCCAGTGGGTGAGCGTCCACCTATGAGCCAGGAGGTCAGGGTTCGATTCCAGTCTGGGCACATGTGCGGTGTGGCTCGATCCCCAGTGTGGGGCATGCAGGAGGCAGCCAATCCATGATTCTCTCTCATTAGTGATGTTTCTATTCCCCTCTCCCTCTCCCTTCCCCTCTGAGATCAATTAATACGTGTGAAGAATAGACTGAATTGAAATTTCAAAGAAAGTCATACATTCGGTCTGATCCCCGCTCGCCTTCCTTCTGATTCTGCAGCGGAGATGTCGGTATAACAGAGAGCTGCGCCTGGGAGGCAGCGAGCGCCGGCTGGCTGGCTGGCTGGTGGGTAGGAAGTTGCTATTTGTCCCATGTTTACTTTGTCCTTTTGTTTAGAACGCAGCCAAGCACGTCGGTCTCACCTCTGGGTTCCAGGAGGCGCGTGTGAGCAGGCCCATAGCCACCGCTGTGCTCCTTCCAGGGGCCAGACCCTCTGCCCTCAGCAGGTCAGGCGTGGTATATGTTACCTATCGCACATGGTATTCTATGTGTAGAAAACATCCCCCACATACAAGCGCATGCATGTGTGACACAGCAATACAGGCCAGCCTGCCGCGCCTGTGAAGTCCGAGAACCTGAGGCACGGCGGGCGGCCCTGGGCACACAGCCCATGTCTGTGGCGGTCCCTCCTGGAAGCAGCGCCCACGCCTGTGTCTTATCGGCAGCATTGCATTCCTGGCGCAGGACACCGCTCCTCGCCCAATCCCTCCTCCCGGTCGCCATGCCATTTGCCTTCTGCAATAAGCTTTATGGCGGGAGTGGAGCGGCCCCCCAGGGAGGAGAGCGAAACGCCCATTTCAAAGCGCAGGTCTGGGCCCCAGCTTTCCCGGGCCACGGCCGAGCCCGCCCTGCTCAATGCACAGCCTCCCTGTTACCCTGTTCTCATTTTTATTTATTTTTAATACACTTTTATTGATTTCAGAGAGGAAGGGAGGGGAAGAGAAACATCCATGATGAGAATCATGGATGGGCTGCCTCCTGCATGCCCCACACTGGGGATCGAGACACAACTTGGGCCTGTGCCCCAACCGGGAATCGAACCCTGAGCTCCTGGTTCACAGGTGATGCTCAATCCCTGAGCCACACCAACCAGGCTACAACAGAGACGGAGAGCTGAGCCCGCCCCCAGCACCACAGGAGGCCGCGGACCACAGGGAGGCCATGCAAGAAAGCTGCTGGGATCCCCCATGAGCACCTGAGAAGCGGCGTCTCGGTGGGTCTAAGGCAGCCTCAGGGCAGGGCTCCGGAAGCCTGCGTGGGACTAGCCCACGGAAAACAGGATGACCACAGGAGTAAGCCACTGCCTGGACCACGGCGGGGCAGGGCTGTGGCCACCCTGGCCGGGCGGGTCCCTGGCTCAGGAGGCCCAGGAGAGGTGCGCCCAGGAGTTCAGGCTGCAACGCCCCGCTCGGAGCCCAAGGTGGCCCCTCAGAAGAACGGGGCTCGGGGTGGTCTGTGGTGTCAGTTCTAGAAGGGCTGCTGCTTTTGCTGCTGACCCCAAGGAACGGGGAGATTGGGAGGTGACCGGGCACTTGGCCCCAGCCCGCTGATGCGAATTCACTGGCCAGTGGCCATGTGGCTCTGCATGCCTGCCCTCTAATCATTCAAATAAGGAAGGGAAATGGACTCAAACCACTGGTTCATCGGTAAGATAAAGCAAAAAGTAGAGAAAGAATTAAACCTAGCACTTACCTGATTGAGGGAATGCCACTCCCCTTAGTTGGGGTAGGTGACACTTATTCCCAAACATAATTTATCACGTCATAACTTAGCAACCGATAATTTAAAGAGATTCTGAATGTAAATGAAACAAGTGAAAATGCAAAGGAAAGGTTGCTAAAAATTCACTGTTTTTCCTTTTTAACATGTTCAACTCTTTTTTCAAGCACATAGCAAAGTTAGTTTGGCAATTGGTAATTTTTTTAAAATATATTTTTATTTGTTTCAGAGAGGAAAGGAGAGAGAGAGGGGTGGGGATAGAAACATCAGTGATGAGAGAGAATCATGGATCAGCTGCCTCCTACACGCCCCCTACTGGGGATGGAGCCCACAACCTAGGCCTGTGCCCTGACCAGGAATCGAACTGTGACCTCCTGGTTCATAGGTTGATGTTCAACCACTGAGCCACGTTGTCCTGACTGGTAAAGTATTTTGATAAAAATGATGATTGTAGAGATCCACAAATGAACAGGAAACAATAAGCAAACACACATTCTAGTAGAAATAGCACTTTTTGAAGTTGAGCTATATAACAAAAACGTTATCTGTTCTTAACACTCAAACACATAAAGGGATGTTTCTGCTCATGTCGCCTGTTACAGGCTGGTCTATGTATGATTAGCAACATTTTGAATTGAAGATAGATTTGTGTGTATTGACACTACTTTGCATGTATGTGGTACAGGAAATATCAAATTAATGAAACAAATTAGTTTCCATTCATATCAACAAAATCGATGCACGTGTGCCATATTCTACCTGGTTCCAGTGGTTTGTTCAGGGAGAGGCTTCTTTCCCCCTATTTCTGCTGGAGGGAAGGAGCGCCTAGCCACAGGGCCACGCCCACTCGCCAAGGGGTGCTCAAGTCTGAATTTCTCCCCTTCATTCCCCACACACACTCGGGCCATTTTTTATCAAATATTACTTTACATAAACTAGGCTATCCACTTCTACTCCATGCCAATATCAGGCTTTGTTAATCACTATAGCTCTTGGTTTATATTACTAGAATAATTCTTAATTTTTTTTTAAACTTCACCCAAGGATATTTTTTCATTGATTTTTAGAGAGTGTGAGGGAGGGAGAGATACAGAGAAACATCGATGTGAGAGGGACCTGCAGCCCAGGTATGCCCCCTTGACTGGAACTGAACCTGGGACCCTTCAGTCTGTGGGTAGTCGTTCTATCCACTGAGCCAGGGTGAATCATATATATATATATATATATATATATATATATATATATATATATATATATATATATATATATAGTTTCCACTGCAGACGGGGGCAGCCCTCCTGTCAGGTGTCTCTGGCTGGACTGCAGAGAAAGCTGGTCTGGGCACAGACACCCCGATGCAGAGATCAGAGACAACACAGGAGGGGCGCCCGCCGACGGGTGGCATTGCTGCCTGTCCCAGAGTCTCTGCTCTGCGTTTGATCGGTGTCTGTGCAGTGGAGGCCACATGTGCTTCGCGTGTCTGTGTGTGGAAAATCCTTGCAGTGTCAATGGCAACGTGTGTCTGCACCAACGTGTGTCTCCGTGATCGACAGCCGCAGCGCGTCCGCAAAAGCCCGAGGGTTTTCCAGGATGCGTGGGGCATCACGTCGGTGCATCTTGTTGATAAAAAACAGTCATTTTACTCAAAAATAAACACATGCTCAAGTAAAGGTCAACTTGATTTTATTGCCGGATCCAAACGCCTGGTCAGAATTGCAGATCAATGATAAAACAACAGCTTGATTTCAGAAGGAATGAATTGAGCGTGAAGACTAGAAAGACCAGTGGTATGCCCGGCTGGCATGGCTCAGAGGTTGAGCTTAGACCTATGAACCAGGAGGTAAAAGTCAGATTTCCAGTCAGGGCACAGGCCCAGATTTTGGGCTCCATCCCCAGTGTGGGGCATGCAGGAGGCAGCCGACCAGTGATTCTCTCTCATCATTGATGTTTCTATCTATCTATCATCTGTCTATCTATCTATCTATCTATCTATCTATCTATCATCTATCTATCTATTTATCTATCTATCTATATCGTCCTTCCTCTTTGAAATCAATAAAATATATATTAATAAAAAGCCCAGTTGGTATGACAGGTTTCTGTCCCACCCTCGGAGGTGGACTGGGAGGTTAAAAGCAGTTGGTTCTTGTTCTGTTTCCGAGGGAGGAAGTATATTTCTCACAGGATATACAGTTCGCTTCCTGCTGGAACAGATGAAGTGGGCCCCACGGCACAGCGTCTCTAAGTCACACAGATCTGTGACCCCCTCCTGTCAGAAAGTAATCCCCTCCTCCCAGCGAGACGCCCCAATCCCTGCTCACGGGGCACAGACACCAGGAAGTCACGGGTGTGGGACTGGTTAAGCCCCATGAAGTGCTCCGGTTTAGTTGTCTGAGGTGGCATTAAAGAGAACACAGCGTGAAGAGCAGAGAACAACTGAAATCATAGTCTGCCCCCTGATAAGAAATGGCCAATTTTAAAGAAAAGAACGAGCATTTTTAAAGAGAATTGCTTACATTTTGCTTAAAGTTAACATATCTGTCCCTTAAACAAGCACATTGACCTGTTTTCAATGGAACCAAGAAAGATCCTATCCTATCCTAATTAGCAAATAGGAAATATGCTAATTGACCATCACACCCTCATAAAGATGGTGGTACCCACAGCCAATAAGGAGAGAGTATGCTAATTAACTGTCACACCCTCAAAGAAGGCAGCACCCACAGCCAGAAGGGCAGCACCTAGTCCCCCAGTCCTCTTAGCCCCCCAGCTGCCCAGGGCCAGCCCAAGGTGCAGGCAAGCCTCAGATGGCAACTGCACTGCGGGCAGTGGCAGCAGCAGAGGTGTGATTGGGGCCTTGTCTTCCCCTGATCGATGAGTCACCTCCCACCCCTGAGGGTTCCTGGACTGTGAGGGGGGAAGGCTGGACTGAGAGAACCCCCTCCCGTGCATGAATTTTCATGCACTGGAAATAACTGTATGGATTTATGGGAAATAACTGTATGGATTTATGGGAAATAACTATGGATTTATGGGAAATAACTATGGATTTATGGGAAATAACTATGGATTTAGATTGGAAGTGTTGTCTGCTCAGCGTGAGCAAGGGCACCAGGAGACCCGTGCCCGCCCAGCGAGGTTCCTCCAGTTTCCACTTGTCCACGGGGTCTGTTCTCTGCTCAGTCACTAGAACTCAAAATGCCCGGCTACTAGGAGGGAGGCTATTTGGGCAACTGAGAGCTAAAATCCCTCAGATTCCAGAGCAGACAGGCACCAACCAGGCTGGCTTTGAACCTGAAAACCCCACAGAAAGGAAGCAAAAGCGAGAAGGAGGGCGGGAGGCCACCCTGACCCCTCCAGACGGTCCCCAGGCTTGCCAGGCGCCATTATTACAGGTTTCTCCAATTCTGCTTTTAAACTCAGAAGCTGTCCTGAGCTTATTGTCTGCAGAAAAGAGTTAGACTGAAGTCATCTTGGGAAGTGCTACATCGTCCAGTTCATGGAGGGTCACACTCCCATTAGCAGCCCCTCAGCCTCAGGTACGCACCCTGCTCGAAGCATTTAGTTAATCGGTTTTCACAATGTGATCGGGTAGTTTCCTTAGTTTGCAGTCGGGAAAGCTGAGACTCGCGATGCTGGTGACCGAGTATTAACACTAAGGAGCCTCGGAAGCGACTGTGCCCCCTGCAGGGTGATACCGGGGTGCCTCCTGGCGATGGCAGGCGGTGGGCTGGGAGTCTCAGGGCTCATCGGGCTCCAATGATGCTGCGGCAATCCTGGAACCGGGGTCGCTCCGTGGCTCCACTCAGTGTCTGACAGACTCGCCTCACACGTGTTACTTGGAAGGTCTTGCAAGGTTCATGCTTTGTGTCCAGCGCAGTCCTCTGCAGACTGAAACAGGACAGGGCCCATGGGCGGGGCCGTGGGCGGGGCTCAGGTTGTTTGTGAATATCATTGGCTAGAAATCACCCCCACTTGCTGTGACTCCAGGGTCCTTGGGGAGATAAACCTGTGCCCATGGGACCTCAGCCCTCAGCAGGTGAAGTGACACTGCAGACACCGTCTCGGGTTGGCTTCAGCCTCCGTGGGCGGGGCCTGCAGGGCAGTGACCCCCTCAAGAAAGGCCCTCCACAGCCATGCGAGGCCCTCTCTACCTCCACCTCCACCTCCACCTCCACCACCTCCACCTCCCACCTCCACCTCCACCTCCACCACCACCTCCCATCTCCACCACCACCACCTCCACCTCCACCTCCATCTCTACCTCCACCACCTCCACCACCACCTCCCATCTCTACCACCACCACCTCCACCTCCACCACCACCTCCCATCTCTACCACCACCACCTCCACCTCCACCACCACCTCCCATCTCTACCACCACCACCTCCACCTCCACCACCACCTCCCATCTCCACCACCACCACCTCCACCTCCACCTCCATCTCTACCTCCACCACCTCCACCACCACCTCCCATCTCCACCACCACCACCTCCACCTCCACCTCCATCTCTATCTCCACCACCTCCACCACCACCTCCCATCTCTACCACCACCACCTCCACCTCCACCACCACCTCCCATCTCTACCACCACCACCTCCACCTCCACCTCCATCTCTACCTCCACCACCACTACCTCTACCTCCACCTTCACCTCCACCTCCACCTCCACCTCCACCTCCACCTTCATCTCTACCTCCACCACCTCCACCTCCATCTCCACCTGAAACTGCCATCTCCACCTACACCACCTCAACCACCACCACCTCCACCTCCATCTCCACCTCCACCTCCACCACCACCACCTCCACCTCCACCACCTCCTATCTCCACCACCACTATCTCCACCTCCACCTCCATCTCTACCTCCACCACCTCCACCTCCAGCTCCACCACCACCTCCACCTCCACCTCCACCTCCATCTCTACCTCCACCACCTCCACCTCCACCACCTTCACCACTACCTCCACCACCACCTCCATCTCCACCTTCCATCTCCACCACCACCACCTCCACCTCCACCTCCATCTCTACCTCCACCACCTCCATCTCTACCTCCACTTTCACCTCCACCACCTCCACCTCCACCTCCACCTCCATCTCTACCTCCACCACCTCCACCTCCACCACCTCCACCACCACCACCTCCACCTCCACCTCCACCACCACCACCTCCACCTCCATCTCTACCTCCACCTGCAACTGCCATCTCCACCTCCATCTCCACCTCCACCTCCACCACCTCCACCTCCACCTCCACCTGCCATTTCTACCTACACCTGCCATCTCCACCTGCACCTGCCATTTCCACCTCCATTTCCAACTCCACCTCCATCTCCACCTCCACCTCCACCACCTCCACCTCCACCTGCCATTTCTACCTACACCTACCATCTCCACCTGCACCTTCCATTTCCACCTCCATCTCCATCTCCACCTCCACGTATAACTCCACCTCCACCACCTCCACCTCCACCTGCCATTTCTACCTACACCTACCATCTCAGCCTGCACCTTCCATTTCCACCTCCATCTCCATCTCCATCTCCACCTCCACGTATAACTCCACCTCCACATATACCTCCACCTCCACCTGCCATCTCCACCTCCACCTCCACCTCAATCTCCACCCAGGGCTGCTCACCGGAGCTTCCTGGTGAGCCAGGCAGTGCCAGAGCCAGGTGGATGGGGCCGGGGTTCTCAGCAGACACGCCCGCAGGGTGCAGTTCCTCCCAGCGCCTCGGGGTTCCACTGCTGACCCTCTCACTGCCTTTGCAGGGGGGAAAGAGCCGGGGCTTGAGCGAGTGAATGCCAGTGACTTCCGAAGGGGCAGTGCACACAGGCCTCCTCCCTCACAGGCCTCCCTCCCTCACAGGCCTCCTCCCTCACAGAGCACTGGTTGGAGATCTTGGTGATGTCAGCTTCGTGCACGAACATACCCCAGCACCTGACCAGCTGCAAAAGAGCTCAGGTCCAACCCGGCTGCTGGAGGGGTCCCCCCAGCACCTTGCAAGCCTTGCCTCGGGCCCTCTCTGAGGCCTGAATCCCTGGGGGCAGACATGCAGGCACCGGAAAAGACTCGAGAATGTCCTCACACCTTGGAATGACCTTCAGAGTCTGGTGGCTGCCGCGTGAGGCCGTTCATTTTAAAGCAGTGATTCTGTTTTAAAGGAGGGCATAAAGGGCAGAGAGAGGGCACGGAAGGGCGTTAAGGGCAGAGAGGGTATGGGAGAGTGTAAAGGGCAGAGAGAGGGCACAAGAGGGCATAAAGGACAGAGCCGATGGCATGGGGGGGGGGCGTAAAGAGCAGAGAGAGGGCACAGGAGGGCGTAGAGGGCAGAGAGAGGGCACAGGAGGGCGTAAAGGGCATAGAGAGGGCACGGGAGGGCGTAAAGGGCAGAGAGAGGGCATGGGAGGGCGTAGAGGGCAGAGAGAGGGCACGGGAGAGTGTAAAGAGCAGAGAGAGGGCACGGGAGGGTGTAAAGGGCAGAGAGAGGGCACGGGAGAGTGTAAAGGGCAGAGAGAGGGCATGGGAGGGCGTAGAGGGCAGAGAGAGGGCACGGGAGGGCGTAAAGGGCAGAGAGAGGGCACGGGAGGGTGTAAAGGGCAGAGAGAGGGCACGGGAGGGTGTAAAGGGCAGAGAGAGGGCACGGGAGGGCGTAGAGGGCAGAGAGAGGGCACAGGAGGGTGTAAAGGGCAGAGAGAGGGCTCGGGAGGGCATAGAGGGCAGAGAGAGGGCACGGGAGGGTGTAAAGGGCAGAGAGAGGGCACGGGAGGGCATAGAGGGCAGAGAGAGGGCACGGGAGGGTGTAAAGGACAGAGAGAGGGCACGGGAGGGCGTAGAGGGCAGAGAGAGGGCACGGGAGGGCGTAGAGGGCAGAGAGAGGGCACGGGAGGGTGTAAAGGGCAGAGAGAGGGCACGGGAGGGTGTAAAGGGCAGAGAGAGGGCACGGGAGGGTGTAAAGAGCAGAGAGAGGGCACGGGAGGGCGTAAAGGGCACAGAGAGGGCACGGGAGGGTTTAAAGGGCAGAGAGAGGGCACGGGAGGGTGTAAAGGGCAGAGAGAGGGCACGGGAGGGTTAAAGGGCAGAGAGAGGGCACGGGAGGGCGTAGAGGGCAGAGAGAGGGCACGGGAGGGCGTAGAGGGCAGAGCCGAGCCCTGGCGTCTGACTGGTGCCCAGTAGCATCTCAGGAGATGAGGTGGTTACACATCACAGCCTCCTCCCCACCAGCACCGCCAGGTCGGCGTGGGCGAAGCTGCCACAGCAGAAGCGGGGTTGGGGGGGGGGAGAGGAAGGAGACAGCCCCCAGAGCCCAGTGCTGCCCGGGGGCCTTAGTCAGGAGCCGCCCTCCCGGGGGCAGGGGGAGCGTGGCTCAGGCCCTCACACACAGGAATGGTTCGAGAAAAGAAAGAGTGAGGAGCAGGTGACAAGTGACGGGCTAGAGCTCACCGCCCCCTCGGGAGGGGTCAGGAGGGGCATCAGCCACCACGGAGAGCTCACCCGGAGAAGAAGGGTCAGAAAAAGTTAAACCGAGGCACGCGGTGGAGGCCAGTGACCCGGGAGCCACGCTTCTGCCCAACACACCAGCTCATGGCGACCCTAAAGCACTGGCACGTCCTCAGACAGAAGCTGCCCAAGGCCCCTTTGGCGAGGAAGTGACATCAGAAGGAAATGGAGGCCTCAGCCAGGGCACCGAAGAGGGAAAGCCAAGTCCCTTCCTCACCTCGTGAGGGGGGAGCCAGCGCTGCGACCCCGTGACCCCGAGGCCTTGGACACTGGCCACAGCCACGGCCCTCCTCCTGCCTGACCAGCCACGGCCACAGCCCTCCTGCTGCCTGACCGGCCACGGCCACAGCCACGGCCCTCCTCATGCCTGACCAGCCACAGCCACAGCCACGGCCACGGCCCTCCTCCTGCCTGACCAGCCACAGCCCTCCTCCTGACTGACAGCCATGGTGCAGTGTGGCTTTCTGGGTAGATCATACCAACGTTCCACAAGCACACACACAAGCATGCTCCTGAAAGCATTTTCATAACGGTGAGTGGGAAAGACACAACACAGTGCACACACGTCATCAGACACACGCAGTGGCTCAGGCAGCCCTGACGGATTCGGTGGGGCCAGCGCTGGGGCCACAGCCTCAGCCATGTGCAGAGCGAGTGCAGAGCGTGTGCAGAGCGTATGCACTGCATGCTGGTGGGAAAGTGAGACAGACAGGATATTATGTGCGCGCACTGCTGTGAGCTACATGGATGAGGAAGGGGCGGACCCTTCAATATGAGGAGAACACGTGTTCTGACCCTACGGCCTTGTTCTGGCAGCTCTGGGGTTTGGTTCTGTTGTCTTCTTTCTCCGGCTGCTGGCTGTTCGTCCCGGCCTCCCCCCCGGCCCCTGCCTCACTCACGCTGAGGGGCGCACCCACTGCCAAGGGCGCACCCACCGCCGAGGGCGCCCACAGCTTCAGAGGACAAACTGCCGGTGTGGCTCAGTGGATGGAGCGTTGGCCTGCGGACTGAAGGGCCCGGGTTTGAGTCTGGGTCAGGGCACGATCCCAGTGTGAGGCGTGCAGGAGGCAGCCGATCAATGACGCCCTCTCATCACCGATGTTTCCATCTCTCTCCCTCTCCCTCTCCCTTCCTCGCTGACATCAATTCAAACATATTTTTTAAAAGAGACATGAACTCCCCACCTCCCAGCAAAGGGAGAGGCCCGAGAACCACAGAGGATGAGAAGCAGAGAGAAGGGAAGCAGGACAGAGGAGCCGGAGAGCTGACACGTGGGGGGGGGGCGACATGACCTCCCAGCCCCCCCCCCCCCCTGCAGGGACCCGAGGCCCCAGGTCTCCCCTCTGCCTCAGGGGAGCTCTCCCATCGCTCCCACGGGACAGAGGGCAAAGCCCTGAGAATTCTGGAGGCGCCAGCACCGCGGGTAAAGCCACGTTACTCACATTGTAATCTCCGCGCTGCCACCTCCCGGGGTGGGTCCTCCCCCCAGGCCTGGCTGAGAGCCGCCGCCCCCTCCTCACAGTGTGTGACACCAGCACGAGGGAAATGCCTTTGGATGGATTAATAAAACGACAGCTGGTCCTGAAATGCTGACTACATGTCTCAAATAGGTTATTGCTCATTCATGCTAATCTGACATAGAAAACAGCGCTGGCTGGTGTGGCTCTGTGGACAGAGTGCTGCCCTCGGATTGAAGGGTCCTGGGTTCGAGTCCAGTCCAGGGCACACGCCTCGGTGGCAGGCTCCATCCCGGCCCAGGCCACGTGTGGGAGGCAACCAATCCGTGTCTCTCACGTGGATGCCTCTCCTACTCCGTCTCTCAGTAAATACATACATACATACATACATACATCCTTAAAATTATGATTAAAAAATGAAAACACATTTCCCGAGAAACCAAAGTCACCCACACCCTTTCCCGCCCCCTCAGGCCCGGTGAGTCCTCAGCCCAGGGCAGCCTCCCCTGGCTCAGGCCAGACCCCAGAGCTGCAGGTGCGGCTGGAGAGTGCAGTTTGGACCTAACTGCCTGAAGCAATGAAGCCGACTGGACAACCAGCACAGCTCCCTCCCTCTGGCCATACGTGAGCACGACGGCATGTTCTCCTACTCCGGCAGGACCCTACAAGGTCCTAAAACTCACAGAAGGCTGGGATTCGGAGGGAGCTTTGAGTTTATCTGAGCCAATATTTCTTTTTAATTTAAACTCTTTATTCTTTAAAGTATTCCCTATGTCTCCTTTTCCCCCACTGGCCTCTCCCCAGCCACTCCCAGCCCCAGCTCAGGCCCTCACCCCTGCTGTGTCCATGGGTGTGCTCAGATGCATGCACCCAAGCCCGTTGGTGGATCCCTTACACCTCCCGCCCCCACCCACCCCTCCCCCTGCCTTCCAGCCGATGTCTGATAGTCTGTTCGGAGCTTCTGTGACTCTGGATCTGTTTCTGTTCATTAGATTCCACAAATGAGTGAGACCACCTGATATTTATCTTTCTCCAACTGGTTTATTTCGCTTCGCATGATGCTCTCCAGATCCATCTGTGCTGTTGGTAGGGCCGATATTTTGTTAAAATGTATTTTTTTTTTTTGTCGATTTCATGAAGGAAGGGAGAGGGAGAAATAGAAACATCAATGATGAGAGAGAGTGGCTCTTTAATCGGCTGCCTCCTGCACACCCCACACTGGGGATCAAGCCCAAAACTCAGGCCTGTGCCTGGCCAGGAATCAGACCATGATCTCCTGATTCATAGGCTGATGCTCAACCACTGAGTCCCACCAGTCGGTCTAAGTGAATATCTTTATTCTGAAGATAAGGTTGAGGTTCAATGTACTAAACGGCGTACCCCGATTTCTGTTAGACTTACATCTGTGCACAGGCTCTGACGTCTCCAGCACCTGTTTCTGCTACGGACTCAGCTCTCAGCGGGCTTGTGCACTAAAGTGTAGATAATCTTGTCCCTCCCAGCTTAGCAAAAAACAAGACTGTTAGTTGACAAATAACGTAAGATGGAAACCAGCTGGAGAACATCTGCCACCCCAATTATGTCTTTAGCCCGTCCCCACCCCCCACCCCCCGACAGATCGTGATGGCACTGAAATACAATGGCTGAGGGAGCCTGAGCCCATGGCGGGCCACCCGCTGGGGGAGGGTGCCCAGGCCTGGAGCAGACCGCGCCCCGGACATCACGGCAGAGAGCACAGCCGAGGAACAAACCCTGTCCCTTTCATTCTCCACACTTCTCTCACCGTCTATGGTAATAAAAGTGTAAGGTGCTAATTGGACCGGACAACCTTCCAGACGAAGCCGGGTCTGGAGGGAAGCCCGGGTCCCCAGAGCCTGCCGGGGCCAAAGGGAAGGCTGGCCCCGGGTGCCAGAGGGAAGCTGGTGCCGGCAGCGGGGGAAGGAAGGCCTGCTCTTGCACAAATTTCATGCATCGGGCCTCTAGTTCGATATAATAAAAGGCTAATATGCAAATTGTGCCCTTGACTGGAAGTCTGACCATGAGCAGGATTGGCTGGCCAACAGCCCACGGCCCCTCCCCCTGGCTGGCCTGACCTGATTGGCCCCGAGTGACCCCACCTGTACACAAATTCATGCCCCAGGCCTCCAGTAAAATACAAACATCTGCAGTAAGAGTTGCTTTTTCCCCTTTCTGCCTTCCCCCTTGTTCTCAACCAGTCTTAAAGTGTTTTATGTTCTGAAGAAAAGCAGTTTACTAAGTTTCTTCATTTTGTCCTAATCTCTAATTTATCTCAGCCTGACTTGATTGCCTGCAGTAGTGGCTTCCTCACACTTTGGAAAAAGGAGACAAGCAAACCTCTATGTCACCACCAGATGGCACCAAAGACTCACTCATAGCTCCAGCTGCCCAGCCTCAGCCTCAGCCTCAGCCACCAGGCTCTGGGGGAAAGTGCTTGTTCCGATTCTCAGCGCAGCCAGGAAGCCATCACCTCAGTGGCGTGTTCCTTGCAGAATCAAACCCTCGGTGCTTAAGTGATGTGTAACCATAGGCAACGACACCTTTAAAATATGTACAAATCACTCAAGGTCATACTCATGCCCTTGCCACCTGCACGCCCCCTACTGGGGACTGAGCACACAACCCCCCGGGCATGTGCCCTGCCTGGGAACCATGGAACTGTGACCTCCTGGTGCATGGGGCAATGCTCAACCACTGAGCCACACAGGTCGGGCAGGATGGGATAAACACATCCTATATAATAAAAGCCCAATATGCTAAGTGTCCAGTTGGCCATTCAACCAATCAAAGCATAATATGCTAATGACATGCTAAGTTTGCTCAACAACTCGCTATGATGTACACTGACCACCAGGGGGCAGATGCTCTGACCCATAGGTTAGCTTGTTGCTGGGGTTCAGCCCATCGGGACTGAGAGAGATGGGCTGGACACGCCCTGGAGCCCTCCCACATCCCTCCCTGACCCCGATCATGCACCAGTGGGGTCCCTCAGCCTGGCTTTCACCCTCTTGCAATCTGGGCTGAGGGACCCCCTACTCAAGTGCAAAAATTCTGTGCACCGGGGCCTGTAGTCAACAATAAAACCAGATTTTTGTTTTAATCCTACCCAAGGGTATCTCCCATGGATCTTAGAGAAAGGGACATGTCAGTTGTGTACCCAGCAGGGCTGTTCCCAGCACCGTGAGGCCCGCGGGAACCAAGCATTGCCAATACCACCTCGGACGTCCACGCTGGCTCGGTGCCCTCTGCCCCCGGGGGCAGGGCTGTTCCCCACCGGCTGGGCTGTGGTCCACCCCAGCCCGTCTCTGAACGACCTGAGGGCTCACTCCAATGTCGGCGTGTCGTGTGCCTACAGCTAAACCCACACCCGGTTCTGGCGTTTTCCACCGGCCCCAGCACAGCCAGCGGGACGGGTGCTCGCTGTGTGGGGACCCGGGTTTGGGGTGTCCACGGCTCCTTCTCCCTCACATGGTGTGAAGACATCGTCCGTCAGCCGGTGAGGTCTCTTCTGCCCGGCCCCGCAGGCCCCTTCCTGCACTCAGCCCCCCGCCTCCTGCTGTGCTGACAGCCGAGTCTCCCTCTGCGCTAACCTGGATGTCCCCTGTGCGGCTGCCGTACTCACACGTGATCAGCTGTGTCTTCATTCACAGCATCAGCCCTGTCTGTCCTCTCGTCAACCCGGGGCCTGTCCTCAGCATGCCCACCTGCCCTGCCCTCAGCACACCCACCTGCCCTGCCCTCAGCACGCCCACCTGCCCTGCCCTCAGCACGCCCACCTGCCCTGCCCTGCCCTCAGCACGCCCACCTGCCCTGCCCTCAGCACACCCACCTGCCCTGCCCTCAGCACGCCCACCTGCCCTGCCCTCAGCACGCCCACCTGCCCTGCCCTCAGCACCGCCCACCTGCCCTGCCCTGCCCTCAGCACGCCCACCTGCCCTGCCCTGCCCTCAGCACGCCCACCTGCCCTACCCTCAGCATGCCCACCTGCCCTGCCCTCAGCACACCCACCTGCCCTGCCCTCAGCATGCCCACCTGCCCTGCCCTCAGCATGCCCACCTGCCCTGCCCTGCCCTTAGCATGCCCACCTGCCCTGCCCTGCCCTTAGCATGCCCACCTGCCCTACCCTCAGCACGCCCACCTGCCCTGCCCTTAGCACGCCCACCTGCCCTGCCCTCAGCATGCCCACCTGCCCTGCCCTCAGCACCACCCACCTGCCCTGCCCTCAGCACACCCACCTGCCCTGCCCTCAGCACGCCCACCTGCCCTGCCCTGCCCTCAGCACCACCCACCTGCCCTGCCCTCAGCATGCCCACCTGCCCTGCCCTCAGCACACCCACCTGCCCTGCCCTCAGCATGCCCACCTGCCCTGCCCTCAGCACACCCACCTGCCCTGCCCTCAGCATGCCCACCTGCCCTGCCCTCAGCATGCCCACCTGCCCTGCCCTGCCCTTAGCATGCCCACCTGCCCTACCCTCAGCACGCCCACCTGCCCTGCCCTTAGCACGCCCACCTGCCCTGCCCTCAGCATGCCCACCTGCCCTGCCCTCAGCACCGCCCACCTGCCCTGCCCTGCCCTCAGCATGCCCACCTGCCCTGCCCTCAGCACGCCCACCTGCCCTGCCCTGCCCTCAGCATGCCCACCTGCCCTGCCCTCAGCACGCCCACCTGCCCTGCCCTGCCCTCAGCACGCCCACCTGCCTTGCCCTCAGCACCGCCTGCATAACACACAGCCTGAGGAGAGGGACGGCCTCAGGATGGGGGTTTCTGTGCTGCGGGCAGTGCTGTGTGGGGGGCGGGGGCGGGGGTGGGGGTGGAGGAGGTGGGTGGAGAGGCACACCTACTTCCTGGGGGGGGGGGATGCCCAGGGAGCAGCCAGGGGCGGGGGAAGGGGATGTGGCAGGCGGACAGCTGCCCTCTGAGCACAGGGCTGAGGGGACCGTCTCCTGCACCATTTCGCTGTTACAGGAGCAGAAGCAGAGGGTGCAGGGGGCTCAGGGAGGCGAGGTTCAGACACAGGCACCCGCTGACCAGCGGCCGTGAGCACAGGCCCCAGGTCACAGCCAGGCTCCAGCTCCTGCCGGTGACCACGGACGTCAAGCACGTCAATCCCAAAGGCTGCACAGGCCACATACACGGGGCATGCGGCCCACGCCACACGTTTGACGTGCTCAGCGTACATCGTGGCTCCTCCACGGAGAAACCCAGCATCTGGCAAGTTTCTGGCAGGCCCAGGCCAGCCTGCTGTCCGGTGGACACGCCCAGCAGCCCGGCCCAGCAGCCTGTGGCCCAGAGGATAATCCCTCTTCAGTTCCCTCCAGATGTGGGTGTCAAACAAGGCACCCGCTGCTCATACACGCGAGGCCCACAGCACCCCCTCCTCCGGTGACCCCAGGCCGCTCTCTGCCCCGGAGTCTGACTAGCGGTCAGACCGGCCTGGGGCCACTCGCGCGGCAGGGGCCCGGGCAGGCAGGACTGTGGGGTCTGAGCACAGCACGGCCTCGGCAGGAGCAGACGAAGGGCCGGGGTGCCCGCCTGCCCCCCACCGCGCCACCCTGCCTGGGCAGAGGGGCAGGCAGGTGTCTCCCCACACTGGTCTGGAGGTCCAGCACCGAGGGGCCGGCCTGTGGACAGGGAGTCGTGTGTCCCCACCTGGCGGAGGTGCCAGCATGGGGGATGTGCAGAGCCGATTCCCGGGTTACACCCAGGCTGAGCCAATGAGCACGAGACTGTCCCGGAGCACGGTCCCCGAGGCCGGGCATCTGAGGACCCCATCCTGAGGCCGTCCCTCTCCGCCAGAGCCGCTAGCTTCCCTCACTCAGGCAGAACCTGCGGCCCGGCCGCCAGCGTGCTCAGGGATGACCTCCACCTGAGCCAGGAGGTCCGGGTTCCATTCCCGTCAGGGCACAGGCCCAGATGGCGGGCTCCATCCCGAGTGGGGCATGCAGGAGGCAGGATCCATGATTCCCTCTCACCCTTGATGTTTCTCTCTCTCTCCCTTCCCCTCTGAAATCAAGAAAACATATTTAAAAAACTCCACTGTGGTCCCCGGCGTGGCCCCCAGGCCGGACTCCCGCCGCCCTCCCTGAGCAGGGAGCCGAGTCTCGCTCTGGGCGGCAGCGTGTTGGCGTTGTGGTCCCGTGTGGCGTGACCATGACCAGCCGTGGGGTATCCGCCCAGGCGCCTTTTAAACACAAATGAGTGGAAACCTTCTTGAAAACGCCGTTTATTAGAGAATCTAGTGCACGTGTGGGACATGAAGCCCACCTCTTCATCAGTCCCGGCTCGCATCAGCCGCCAGGAAACAGCCACACGTGACAGTTCTGGGTCTGGACGAGGTCCGGATCCGTGGCGGGACCTCAGGGCAGCAGGTCCCCGTGGTGGTAAACATTCCCACGCGTGACCAACACACCGCTTCCCACGCGTGCGCACACACAAACCTCGGGGCCCGTCTCAGACACACGCTGGTCACACATGTATGTGGCGAAATAAAACCTGAATAGAAATTGTTGTAAAACGGAACCTGAATAAAATGTATCCCGACGCCTGTCTCCTGGTAAGTCGCGTTTATTGTTAGCTCTGTCACAGCGCGGTCCGGCTCCGTCCGTCCGGGGCGCTCGCTGACGCTCTCCGGTCCCCGCAGTGCGGCCTCAGCCCCGCGCACTCGGGCCCCGGGGCCGTGGCGGGGCCGTGGCGGGGCCGTGGCGGGGCCGTGGCGGGGCCGTGGCTGCGGCGGCCGCGTGGGGGAGGCAGCGCGTGGTCCTGCGTGCAGCGGCGGCTCCCGGCGGTGAGGCCGTCATGGCGCCTGCGGAGGACGCGGTCAGGCTGTCCCCGTCCTCCCGCGTCCGTGAGCGTCATCGTGGCCCCGCCGTCAGACACGGCGCCAAAGCGCCCAGAAAGGGAGCCACACGCAGTGCAAACGCGACGTAAACAGACGACTGAAGCAGCGGGAGTGGCCGGGGCGTCACCGCTCCGGGTGAGGATGTCGCCGTCGCTGTCCCTGCGCGCCGGCCGCAGTGGCCAGAGCCCGGGGCGTGGCAGGGGGGGGCGGCGGGGGCAGGAGGGGCAGGAACTTGTTCCAAACGTGGCTTCTAAGGAGCCTGAGTCTGTCCCCTCACCGCCACGTGGCGTCTGCGTGAACGGGGCAGACGGAGCGAGGACAGAGGGACCACGCACCTGGCCCCTCCGTGGCAGCCTGTGGCCGGGCAGCGAGGGCGACGAGGGCGGTCAGTGACCGTTCTGGAGTCACAGCTGAAGGCGGCTTCGGCGGCAGTGGCCAGGCGCCAGGCTGCCGCCCGCCCCGACCACTCCGCTGACCGCTCCGCTGACCGCTCCGCTGACCGCTCTGGCTGCCACCGCAGCAGCCCCAGCCGCTCCCCGCAGAGGACGGAGCGTGACGGCCATCCACATGCTCCCTGAACGGCACGCTTTCCCCAGAGCGTCCACAGCCCGGGGAAAAGGAAGACAAAAAAAACAAAAAAACCTAAAGTAAGCACGAAACACGGAGTGCAAACCAGGCGCTCTCCCCTCCCCTCCGCCTCCTCCTCGGGGGCGAGGGAGGCTGCTGCGTGTCCTGAGTTTGGCTTTCGGCTCCGGAGGGAAACGGTGCTGGGGCCCTTCATCTCACTCCGGATGCCGCGCCCTGAACACATGCCCGCGCCGGCCACACCCCTCGGGGAGCACACGCTCACACGCAGGCACACGGCTCAGGGGAGCACACGTGTCAGGGCTCGGAACTGCACTGGCCTCCGATCACTCAGGCCCGAGCAGTCTGGGCGGCGGCATGGGCATCGGAATAAAATAGGTTTCGCTCGAGGTGGGTGCTCCCACGGCCGCCCGGCACGCAGGTCACGTTAGTGGATCAGAGACAGGTTAGAACTGCTCGCTGACGGCTCTCGGGTTAGACTACGGGCAGCAGTGACACGGGCGACGGGGGGGCCATGGGCCACGGGGGGACACGGGCCATGTGGGTCATGGGCCACGGGCCACGGGGGCACGGGCCATGGGGGACACGGGCCACGGGGCCACGGGGCCACGGCTGCGGTCACTTGGACTTCTTGTCCTGCGGGACGTGGCCGTTCCTCTTGCACCTGCCGTTGAGGACGCCATTGGCGTGGTGTCCGTCCGCGGCGCCGGGCCCGCGCCAGGCCCAGCAGCGGCGGGCCCGCCTGCAGGCGAGGGGCACGGCCCAGGTCAGCAGGGCGGCCAGCAGGGCGGCGGCCAGCAGCAGCACGGCGACCACGTCCAGCAGGAAGTACTGCCAGAAGGACAGCTGGTAGACGGCGGCCTGCAGGTGGCGGGCGCCGCGGTGGCGCAGGACGTACTCTATCCAGTACACGGAGCGCTCCACGGGGTGGCCGGGCTGGTCCCGGTGGATCTCCGACAGCTGCCGGGCCCGCCTGCGGAAGCTGCGGGAGAACGGGGTCACGGGTCCGCCCTGGCCGCCGTGACCGAGCGGGAGGGCAGCCGCGGGCACCCCGGTCCGGCCGCTCCGGGCACCTCCTCAGGCCACAGCCCGTGCCAGAGCAGCGAGGAGCACGGAGGCCGGGCCTGGCTGTGCTCACAGCGGCTCTGGCGCACACCGAGCACCCACCCCCCCCGCAGGCCCTCCTCTTGGTAAGGGGCCCTCGTGACCCCCACGGGCCCCGGGACAGAAGCGCCCCCGGTGGAGCCGGTGCCACAGGCTGTGCCGCGAGGACTCCCTCCCGGCTCCCCCACCGCCTGCTTCACATAGTGAACCTCCGGGTGCAGAGGGGCCCCCACACAGAGCGGCTCAGGACCCCACCGCGGCCTCCGTCACAGGGTGAGGAAGTGGGCGCCTCCTGGGCACCATGGCCGCCCCTTTAACTGGAGCCCCGAGCTCACGGTGCCGCTGACGCCAGCCAGCTCTTCCGCAGGCCGCGGGGCAGTCCCTCCCGGCCACGGCCAGTGGCCAGCAGACACGGGCGCCCGGCCACGCCTCCTGCACAGGAGCCTGGGGCACTGCTCCCCGCCCTCACACTGTGCGGCAGGAGCTCGCTCACCGCACAAACGCTCTGCCGGCCGGCAGCCGGCATGCTGGAGCCGCCTGGTTTTCGCAGAGCAGCCGCCTGGCTGGCGGGCTCCGTGGCTGAGCTCTGACCCACGCCCAGGAGGTCACAGTTCCGTGCCCGGGGTGAGGACTCAATCCCCAGTGCAGGCAGGTGGAGGCAGCGGCCGTGGCTGCCGACCCAGGATTCCCTCTCATCATGGATGTTTCTCTCTCCCCTCTCCCTTCCTCTCTGAGATCAGTAACAATACGTGTTGTTGTTTTTAACAGGGGGGCTGCTGTGATCCCCTCTGAGGCCGCGGAGCTGAAGCCCTGGGGAGAGCGGCCGGCCAGCGCACAGCGGCGGCTCAGCGACAAGATGGGCTCTGGCAGCCCGGGCTGCGTGGGCGTCCCTGAGGCCCCACGGCCCCTGCGCGGCCCCCGGAGTGTGGGCACCAGGGCTGTTCTCCCTCCGGCTCAGGAGGCCCTGCGGGAGGCGACCCGCCGGTGCCACGGGAGGCCACGCCCACAGGAGGCCTCGCTTAGTGAGGCCGCGCCTGAGGCCACGCCCACGGGAGGCCGTGCCCACGGAGGCCGCGCCCACACTGAGGCCACGCCCACGGGAGGCCGTGCCCACGGAGGCCGTGCCCACACTGAGGCCACGCCCACAGGAGACCACGCCCACAGGAGACCGCGCCCACGGGAGGCCGTGCCCACGGAGGCCGTGCCCACACTGAGGCCACGCCCATGTAGGCCGCGCCCACGGAGGCCGCGCCCACACGGAGGCCACGCCCACGGAGGCCGCGACCGGAGGCCGTGGGCCCGCTGCGCTCACCTGGGCTCGGCGATGACCCGCACCAGCGCGGCGTGCAGCTCGGCCTCGGTCAGCGTCTTCCACTCCAGCAGGAGCCCCATGCCCTTGGCCTGCACACGCGTCATGGTGTCGTAGTGGTCGCCGAAGAGCGGGATGCCCACCACGGGGACGCCGTGGTACATGGTCTCGAAGATGCTGTTGAGGCCGCCGTGGCTGAGGAAGGCCCGGGCGTGGGGGTGCCCTGGGAGCAGAGAGCGCGGCCGGTCACCCACGCCGGGCACTCGGGCCTCCAGCCTGTGCCCTGTGCGCACCCCGCCGCCGGTCCCCTGGCCTCCAGCCCGGAGGCCTCTGCCCGCACGGCAGCCACGGCGGCTGCCTCCACCTTAGGCCACGTCACCACGAGCCACACGCTGCCGGGGTGGCTGGGTTACAGCCCGTCAGGTACAAAAGCCTGTTTGGAGCAGCGAGGCTGCAGCTCTGAGAGGTGTACCCCACGCTCTCCCAAACACAGACACCCGCCCCGCCACCCACGGAATCCCACCGCGTGGGAGCTGGAAACGGCAGCCTGAGCTCCTGAGGGCAGATGCGGCCCTCTGCGCCGGCGCTGCCCACTGAGCCATCCCGTCCGTGAGAACTGCTGCGGGGACGGGGACTGGGGCTGGGGCCCCGTGAGCCAGGACACCGACCCACCTGCACACCCTGCACAGGCCACGTGGGCAGCCCCTCCCCCACAGGCCACGTGGGCAGCCCCTCCCCCACAGGCCACGTGGGCAGCCCCTCCCCCACAGGCCACGTCAGCACCCCTCCCTGACACCAGGCCATTTGGACAACTCCACTCCCACTCCCTTGGCCACGACCAGGCCACGTGGGCATCCGCACTCACCATTCAGGGTCACTCAGGGACAGACAGATGGGACACTGGTGACAGGGCCGCCATGGGGATAAGAGCGGGAACTGACCAAAGTGAACGGGGTGCTGCAAACCCAGCGCCACGTGGACAGGGCAGAAAAGACGTGCCCTTGTCTTCTGAAAACAGCAGGCACAGGGGCCCGTGGCCTGGGACTCGGGGGCCCTCCCGCGCAGCCCCAGCACCCGGCGGGCGGTCCCACGGGGCCTGTCCCTCGACCACAGGACCCCCTCTCCCTGAAGGGAGCAGGCGGGGCTGGGTGCACGCCTCGCCCCCTCTGACCGCAGCCGGGAACGGCGTTCACAGCGCCTGGTGATTAGGGGGCGTTTATGCGGATGATCCAAATAAAGTCAGGATAAGCGGCTATGTCCTCGGCCTCTGCTTGTCTTTGGTTTTCAGCTAATGAATAATTCTGTGTCTCTGTAATAAACTGTGACCCAATCTACATTTCCACTGTGTTAATTACGGCTTCAGGCAATTAGTCTAATGAGGTGTAACTTCACGCCTGCTGACCTGTAGTCACGTGGAGTATGTGCCTGTTTAAGTGTATTTTCCAGAAAATCAACATCATGACCGATCAGGACTCCACACAGGCCAGTGACCAGCCTCCGCACGGCCTCCCGGCAGAGGGGAGCGCAGGTGCCAGATGATGTCACTGCTGCCTCCTGGGGCAGCCCCAGGTGCACACTGGTGCCGAAGCCTGGGTCAAGGTCACACGGCTCGTTAGTGTCGGAGGGCCTGGGTCAAGGCCGTAGATATCAGCAACAGCAGGGTCTGAGCCTGGGTCAAGGCCGTGTGCGCACAGCAGGGTCTGAGCCTGGGTCAAGGCCGTGTGCGCACAGCAGGGTCTGAGCCTGGGTCAAAGCCGTGTGCACACAGCAGGGTCTGAGCCTGGCCGAGGCTGGTGTGCACAGTAGGGTCTGAGCCTGGGCGAGGGGCACAGCAGGGTCTGAGCCTGGCCGAGGCCGGTGTGCACAGTAGGGTCTTGAGCCTGGCGAGGCCGGTGTGCACAGCAGGGTCTGAGCCTGGCCGAGCGTCCGCGGGGCACAGGCTGGTGTGCACAGCAGGGTCTGAGCCTGGCCGAGGCCGTGTGCACACAGCAGGGTCTGAGCCTGGCCGAGGCCGGTGTGCACAGTAGGGTCTGAGCCTGGCCGAGGCCCGTGTGCACAGCAGGGTCTGAGCCTGGCCGAGGTCGGTGTGCACAGCAGGGTCTGAGCCTGGCCGAGGTCGGTGTGCACAGTAGGGTCTGAGCCTGGCTGAGGCCGGTGTGCACAGCAGGGTCTGAGCCTGGCCGAGGTCAGGGGGCACAGCGCCCGGGCGGGGACTCACCCAGCAGGTCATTCTGTGGCAGCCACTCCAGGAGCTTGGTGTTGTTGCCCAGGTTCCTGGGTCTGGCTCCGGAAAACCTGCAGGGCAGCAGACAGGCCCTCAGACACCCCCCACGGCCCCGGCGACGGCGCCGCGCTAACCCGGAGGGGCCATGTCGCTGTAGAGCCATCTTCCTCAGCAGCATCGATCGATCGGCTCCTCCTCACGTTCTCACCGGCAGGGGGGGTCCCGGCTTACACCGAGGCCTGGCCGCCGCTTCTCGCCGTGCGCGGAGCGGCAGGAGCGCCCGCAGGAGCCGGTGGTGGAGCCCAGCCCCCGGACCAGAGATGGACCCGGGGGCCAGCTCCGCCCCGGACCTGGGCTGGGAGGCAACAGGATGTGCTGTCCCCCCTCCCCCGGGACAGGGTTCGGGGCGGCTATTGGGCTGGCCTGCCTTGGTCTCTGCAAGGAGAACGTGGATGGTTTACTGGATGTGAAGTGTCCCACACCAAGCGGAGGGCACTTTCCGAGGAGCGAACAGGAAACCCCGCGGATGGGTCTGGGGGCCGGCCCGCCATTTCCTGCCAGCTGGGAGCTGGTAGAGGGCACGCTGCGCCCTCTGAGCCAGCTGTCATGGCGCCAGGTCACCACTGGGTCCCAGGGCCCATGGGGGGCAGGGGGAGGGGGCACTGCCCAGCTAACACCTGCCCAGGGTGGCGGCTCCAGGGCAGGTGGGGCAGCACCTGCAGGGGGCGGGGTGCCTCTGGGCTTCATCACACATCAGGGCCTCGCACGCCGCTGTGCCGTCCGGCCTGGCCTCAGGGGAATGCTCTACCCACTCACCACCTCCCACGGCCCCTTCCAGCCCTGCCTGCGGCACAGAAAGGACAGTGAGGACAGTGGGTGAGGGGCCACCCCCCCCCCTGCATCCCCACTGGACCTCCCAGCAGAAGGCCAGCAGAGCCCGCCCCCGGCCCCGGCCCGCGCAGAGTGGAGAGGGGAGAAGGGGTGTCGCCGCGCCGTACCTCCAAATCACCTTCTGGGGCAGCCGCGCCAGCGCCCCGGCCAGCTTGTGGGCGATGTCCTCCGACAGGTACTTCACGCCGGCGCCGAAGGACACGAGGACGAAGCCGTGCTGGCCGGCGCCGTCCACCCAGCTCTGCAGGTCCTGGAAGAGCCGTGCGCGAGTGTGGCCGGCCAGCTCCTCGTCCGCCCGCCCGCCCGCCCGCCCGCCCGCCGACGGAAGGGCCTGGCTCAGGCCCGGTGGGACCCGCTCAGAGCACCCGGGCCTCCGCACCCCTTTCTCCCTCGGGGGCGCTGACTGCACCTCAGAGGCGTCGGGGCCAGAGGAGGCCCCCAGGAGGCCACCTTCCCAGGATGACGTCCCACTCGCAGCAGGACCGTGGCCGGAGCCTCCTTCCGCGGAGAGGAAGGAGGACGGGGTGTGGGTGCTCTGCACAGGTACTTTACACACACACCCACACCCGCACTGGTCTCACATGCACACACCCACACACACACTGATCACAGACACACACTGATCTCACCCACACACTGATCACAGACACTGATCTCACACACTTTACACACACACCCACACCCGCACACTGGTCTCACACACACACACACTGATCACAGACACACACTGATCACACACACACACACACACACTGATCACACACACCACTGATCTCACCCATACACTGATCACAGACACTGATCTCACACACTTTACACACACACCCACACCCGCACAATGGTCTCACAAACACACAGTGATCATAGACACACACTGATCTCACACACACACACACACACACACACACTGATCACACACACACACTGATCACATACACACACACTGATCTCACCCACACACTGATCACACACACACACACACACACTGGTCTCACACACATACACACACACACACACACAATGATCACAGACACTGATCTCACACACTTTACACACACACCCACACCCGCACACTGGTCTCACACACACACTGATCACAGACACACACTGATCACACACACACACACACACACACTGATCTCACACACAGAGACACATTGATCACACACACACACACACACACACACACACACACTGATCTCACACACACAGACACATTGATCACACACACACACACACACACACACAGCATGTGCACACAGCGTCAGCACTCACAGCGTCAGCACGCCCACTGCCCTGTCCCAGAAGGCTCGCCGTTTCTAAGTGCTTTCCCCGGGGCTGGCAGTGGCCTGCGGGGCGGCCGGCCCCGGCGAGGGCGGCGGTGGGATCAGCTCTCAGGGACCGTCCCACAGGGCCTCTGGAGAGGCTGCGTCTCCCTTTCCACGAGGCCTGGCATCTTGGCTCTCCATTTGGCTGTCTCTTCGCGGGGCAGTGACTGGAAAGGGAAGCGGAATCCGAAACCCCGGCCGGAAGGGAGCTCTGTTTCAAGGCTCCTAAGACCTCCAGGAACCACAGGGCCGACAGCACACGGCCGTGACCGCAGGCAGAGGCACCCGGAGAGCAGTGTGGGGAGTAGCCCCCCGGCGGGAGAAGCTGACAATCCCACCAGAAGAAAAAAACAAACGCCAAAAGGTGGAAAGATGGGCTCAGATCCGCCTTCTGCTGCAGGAAAGCTGCTGTCCAGGGAATGAGGGTCCGAGCTGGTGGGCAGCGTGAGCTGGGGGGGCGGGGTGCGGCGGTGAGGCAGCCACGCTTGCTGCTCGCCATGGATCCGTCGCCGACCATTCCCGGTTCTGCTGAGAACAGGCCGGCGGATGGGACCCAAGGCCCAGCGCTCCGGCATATCAGGTCCACCCAGGACTCAGCAAACACCACCCAGCACCGACCTCCGACTCCCCGGCCCCAGGCGGACAGGAGAGCCAATGAATGAACTCGGCTCTCAGAGAGAAGACCCCTCTGGCATGGCCTCAGCGCCCGGGACTGACCTCCTGTCGGTCTGACCCCTGTGCCGCTCATTCCCCACAGCCCTGCCACCCCGTCCTCCTCCATCCTCACTCACACGCCCTCCCATCCTCCTCCATCCTCACTCACACACTCTCCGTCCTCCTCCATCCTCACTCACACACTCTCCGCCCTCCATCCTCACTCACACACTCTCCGTCTCTCCATTCCTCACTCACAGCCCTCGTCCGCCTCCATCCTCCAATCAACGCCCTCCTCCTCCTCCATCCTGCACTCATCACGCCCTCGCTCCTCCACCATCGACACGCACACTCCATCCTCCTCCATCCTCACTCTCACACAACTCGCTGCTCCTCCATCCTCACTCACAGGCCCTCCTGTCCTCCTCCATCCTCACTCACATGCCCTCCTCCTCCTCCATCCTCACTCACACGCCCTCTGTCCTCCTCCATCCTCACTCACACACTCTCCATCCTCCTCCATCCTCACTCACACGCCCTCCTCCTCCTCCATCCTCACTCACACGCCCTCTGTCCTCCTCCATCCTCACTCATGCACCTCTGTCCTCCTCCATCACTCACTCACTGCCCCTCCGTCCTCCTCCTCCATCCTCACTCACACGCCCTCCTCCCTCCTCCATCCTCACTCACTCGCCCTCTGTCCTCCTCCATCCTCACTCACACGCCCTCCTCCTCCTCCATCCTCACTCACACGCCCTCCATCCTCCATCCTCACTCACTCGCCCTCCGTCCTCCTCCATCCTCACTCACTCGCCCTCCCCTCCCGCCTCCCTCCTCATCCTCACCACGCCCTCCATCCTCCCTCCTCACTCCCTCGCCCTCCGTCCTCCTCCTCCATCCTCACTCACACGCCCTCCGTCCTCCTCCATCCTCACTCACACGCCCTCCTCCTCCTCCATCCTCACTCACACACTCTCCGCCCTCCATCCTCACTCACACGCCCTCCTCCTCCTCCATCCTCACTCACACGCCCTCAGTCCTCCATCCTCACTCACATGCCCTCTGTCCTCCATCCTCACTCACACGCCCTCCTCCTCCTCCATCCTCACTCACACGCCCTCCTCCTCCTCCATCCTCACTCACACGCCCTCCGTCCTCCATCCTCACTCACTCGCCCTCCGTCCTCCTCCTCCATCCTCACTCACACGCCCTCCATCCTCCATCCTCACTCACACTCCCTCCTCCTCCTCCATCCTCACTCACAGGCCCTCCTCCTCCTCCATCCTCACTCACACGCCCTCCTCCTCCTCCATCCTCACTCACACACTCTCCGCCCTCCATCCTCACTCACACACTCTCCGTCCTCCTCCATCCTCACTCACACGCCCTCCTCCTCCTCCATCCTCACTCACACACTCTCCGCCCTCCATCCTCACTCACACACTCTCCGTCCTCCTCCATCCTCCCTCACACGCCCTCCTCCTCCTCCATCCTCACTCACACACTCTCCGCCCTCCATCCTCACTCACACACTCTCCGTCCTCCTCCATCCTCACTCACACGCCCTCCATCCTCCATCCTCACTCACACGCCCTCCGCCTCCTCCATCCTCACTCACACACTCTCCGCCCTCCATCCTCACTCACACGCCCTCCTCCTCCTCCATCCTCACTCACACGCCCTCCTCCTCCTCCATCCTCACTCACACACACTCTGTCCTCCTCCATCCTCACTCACATGCCCTCCGTCCTCCATCCTCACTCACACGCCCTCCTCCTCCTCCATCCTCACTCACACGCCCTCTTCCTCCTCCATCCTCACTCACATGCTCTCCGTCCTCCATCCTCACTCACACACCCTCCTCCTCCTCCATCCTCACTCACACGCCCTCCTCCCTCCTCCATCCTCACTCACTCGCCCTCTGTCCTCCTCCATCCTCACTCACATGCCCTCCTCCTCCTCCATCCTCACTCACACGCCCTCCTCCTCCTCCATCCTCACTCACATGCCCTCCTCCTCCTCCATCCTCACTCACACGCCCTCCTCCTCCTCCATCCTCACTCACACGCCCTCCATCCTCCATCCTCACTCACTCGCCCTCCGTCCTCCTCCATCCTCACTCACTCGCCCTCCGTCCTCCTCCTCCATCCTCCATCCTCACTCACACGCCCTCCTCCTCCTCCTCCATCCTCACTCACACACTCTCCGCCCTCCATCCTCACTCACACACTCTCCGTCCTCCTCCATCCTCACTCACACGCCCTCCTCCTCCTCCATCCTCACTCACATGCCCTCCGCCCTCCATCCTCACTCACACGCCCTCCTCCTCCTCCATCCTCACTCACACGCCCTCAGTCCTCCATCCTCACTCACATGCCCTCCGTCCTCCATCCTCACTCACACGCCCTCCTCCTCCTCCATCCTCACTCACACGCCCTCCTCCTCCTCCATCCTCACGCACACGCCCTCCCGTCCTCCCAATCCCTCACTCACTCGCCCTCCGTCCTTCCTCCCCATCCTCACCTCACACGCCTCCATCCTCCCATCCTCACTCACACTCCCTCCTCCTCTCCATCCTCAATCACAGGCTCCCTCCTCCTCCCCATCCTCACTCACACGCCCTCCTCCTCCTCCATCCTCACTCACACACTCTCCGCCCTCCATCCTCACTCACACACTCTCCGTCCTCCTCCATCCTCACTCACACACTCTCCGTCCTCCTCCATCCTCACTCACACACTCTCCGCCCTCCATCCTCACTCACACACTCTCCGTCCTCCTCCATCCTCACTCACACGCCCTCCTCCTCCTCCATCCTCACTCACACACTCTCCGCCCTCCATCCTCACTCACACACTCTCCGTCCTCCTCCATCCTCACTCACACGCCCTCCTCCTCCTCCATCCTCACTCACATGCCCTCCTCCTCCTCCATCCTCACTCACACGCCCTCCTCCTCCTCCATCCTCACCACGCCCCTCCTCCTCCTCCATCCTCATTCACACGCCCTCCTCCTCCTCCATCCTCACTCACACGCCCTCCTCCTCCTCCATCCTCACTCACACGCCCTCCTCCTCCTCCATCCTCACTCACAGGCCCTCCTCCTCCTCCATCCTCACTCACATGCCCTCCTCCTCCTCCATCCTCACTCACACGCCCTCCTCCTCCATCCTCACTCACACGCCCTCCTCCTCCTCCATCCTCACTCACAGGCCCTCCTCCTCCTCCATCCTCACTCACACGGCCTCCATCCTCCATCCTCACTCACACGCCCTCCTCCTCCTCCATCCTCACTCACATGCCCTCCTCCTCCTCCATCCTCACTCACATGCCCTCCGCCCTCCTCCATCCTCACTCACACGCCCTCCTCCTCCTCCATCCTCACTCACACGCCCTCCTCCTCCTCCATCCTCACTCACACGCCCTCCTCCTCCTCCATCCTCACTCACACGCCCTCCTCCTCCTCCATCCTCGCTCACACGCCCGCCGGGACCTCCGCTCCCCACCCTGCGGCCCGCCCCGGGACACGCCTCAGGCCGCCAGCCCTGTGACCGGCTGGTGAGACGGGCCCTCCTGCCTAAGCTCCCAATGGCCGCCCGTACAAACACCACCCGCACATTCCTTACCGGCCTCCCACTCACTGGGAAAAGGAGAGGGGCTTCTCGGAGCAGCTGAGCTAAGGGCGTGTCCTGGGCGTTTTAAGGAACGCCAGTCCAGCTGCGAGCCTCGGGCCTCCTGGAGGCAGCGCCTCTGTCCCAGCACACGGCGGACTTCCTGTGACCCCTGAAGCCACGCCACGGCGCGGCTGAGGTCGGAGACAGCGGCTCGGGTCCGAGCCCCCGCGGGACACGCGCTGGTGTCTGTCCACAGCTCTAACGAGAAGCGGCCGAGGCAGGCGCTGGGCCCGGGGCCCCCAAAGGCGCCGGCAGCCTTGGCTAACCCGCTCCTCCAGCAGCACAGGGCCACTGTGCAATCTCCGAGCCACACCGCTGATGCCAGCGCCGCCCCCCTCCTCCACAGCCTCGGGCACGGAGCCCCTGCCGGCCCGGCCGCCGGCATTCCAGGCAGGAAGGGCTGCTTGTGAGTCCCACCCACACCCCGCACAGGCCCGCAGGCCCACAGAGACCTCCCGACCCAGAGCACACCCCCCGAAGCTCTCAGTGTCCCCACAGGCCCCGTCCGCTCAGCCCTCCACGGGTCCGCGGGGCGGACCTGTGAGACCCGCAGCTGCAGGGGCGCGGAGCACGGCGGGGACATGACGCCTCCCGCGTAAGTGCACCAGGCAGGTGGGAGCCCGGCTGGCGTGGCTGGTGGCCGAGCGTCAACCTATGAGCCAGGAGGCCACGGTTCCATTCCCCATCAGGGCACAGGCCTGCGTTTGGGCTCGATCCCGTGGGGGGCCTGCAGGAGGCAGCTGATCCATGATTTGCTCTCATCATTGTTTCTGTGTCTTTCGCCCTCTCCCCTCCTCTCTGAAACTAATAATAAAAATATATTTTAAAATAATAGAAAAACAACAAATAAAAAGACAAAAGGCACGTGGCAGAGGCCTGGAGGATCTGGCATCTCCCAAAGGCCTCGGCTCCCCGGAGCCCCGCCAGGCCCAGCCTCCCACGTCCCAGGACCTCGTGGGCGTCACTCTGTCCCAGGGGGCTCGTCCTCGATCCCGTCCCAGGCGCTGCTGACGACAGACCCGGAGGCGTGTGGCCTCTGAGCGGGTCCGGCGAGCGGACAAAAGGAACCTGCGTCCACAGAACCCGCCTTCGAGCTGGACGGTCAGAACCTGCCCCAGAGCTGAGGCGGGCGATGGAGAGAAACGGCCAGAGAGAGAGGCGTCGGGCGGAGGGGGCAGGCTGGCGGCAAAGGGGCGAGAAGAGGCGCCGGCATTCCCATGGCTCACGCCGCCGGCCCTGGAGACTGAGTGTGGCCCAAGAACACCGGGGTGCCCCCCCCGGGGTGCCCCCCCCCCCAGCGAGCACAAGGTGCAGGGCCATCCCTCGGGAACAGCGGCGAGGGGCCTGCTGGCGAGGCCTCGGCCCCTGCAGCTCCGACAGCCTCACCCCCGGGCCGGGGGCCACAGGGAGTGGCGCTGGCGGTCGGTGAACGTGGCGAGGCCACGCTGGACCCTCCTGGGCTGAGTGGCCGGTGGGAAGGTCCCGGCGTCAGAGACAGAAGAGGAGGCGGCGGGAGAGCCCTGGGCGGCTGTCCCTCTGCCCACAGAGAAAACCGCCAGGATCGAGTGAGGAGCATGGCCAGGGGCGGGCAGGGCCAGGCCAGCGGGAAAGCAGAAAGAGACCGAGTCCGCCTGGCGCCTTCACCTGCCAGGTGCTTCCACAAGCTGAGTCCTCAACGCCACGGAAGCCACGCACCAGGTCACGTGCCACAGCAAGACCGGCCCTGGAGGGGCCTCCTCCGGGGCACAGGCCCTTCCGCAGTGCCACCCACAGCCATGGCGCCCTGAGCCGCTCACCCCAGGGAGCCCTCACCGGGACAGGGTGGGCCCCGGGCAGCCAGCGCCCAGCCAACCCTCAGCGCCCCCCCCCCCCCGCCCGCGCGCAGCCTGAGTCACCCGCGGGGGGCCCTGCAGCCCTGACAGCCGGTCACCCGGCTCAGCCAGAGACCCTGGGGCCAGTCCTGAGCGGTAACACCCAAGTGACCGTCCCCGCCGTCTGAGTCAGTGGCTCTGACTCTCCCTCCGTGACACCCGTGCCCCTCAGAGCAGAGCCCGAGGCAGGACAGACCCCGTGGGCCCAGGGAGTCACGCAGTGGCTCGTGGTTCTCGTTCCTCCTCACCTGACAATAATTTTCCACTGATTCCGGGGAGAGTATAAGGGAGGTGGGAGGGGGAGAGAAAGAGGGAGAAAGAGAAACATAAGATGTGAGAGAGAGAGACATCAATTGGTTGCCTCCCCACACGTGCCCCAACTAGGGCGGGGAACCTGCAACCCAGGTACCTGCAGGGGATCAAACCCTAGACACCAACGCTCTAACCACTGAGCAACCGGCCCAGGCACAACACGGCTTTTTAAATAAATACATGTTTCTCCTGTACCTACAGAAAACGAACAGCAAACGTAAATCAGTTGCTCACAACCTCAGGAAGCCACGGGAGAGGTGACATCGGAGGGGACGTGACGTCTCGTTGGCTGAGCTGCGGCCAGGTTGCCGCCGGCCGCCCTGAAGGCGATGAGCTGGTCTCACTGTGCGGCTCAGCGAGTGGAACTCACGAGAGGAATTCAGGAAGCAGCGCACCCACAGCCTCGCAGGCCGCTCAAAAAGCAAAAAACAAGCTTACAGAGAACCTCGTACAGAAAAAGTACAGAAAAGACACACTGATCAGGTGCTAAGGAAACAAATGACGACAGGACGTTCTCTCCCCTCTCCCCGTGGCCCCGCTGCTCGCCCCGTCCTGTGTTCCCGCCACCACCCCGCAGTGGGAGCCCAGCACACGGGGGCCCGCAGCTCAGGCACAAATGCAGAAACGTCCCCGGGGCCGATGGCGGTGAGGAGCGGTCTCCCGCCAGCCGCACGCGCGCCGGGCTCAGCGAGGGCGTCAGCGCGCCTTCCTCCGGCCGCAGCGGCGGCTCTAACTGAGACACGACGGAGCGTGTGGGCAGCTCCGGGCCCGTCTGCCCCTCCTCTCCCTCAGGGAGGCCTGTCTTCCCTCCGGTGGGAACGCCTGGTGTCTCAGAATGTCTGACCTGCACCTCGCCACGGCCCAGCCCCTGTGTAGTGACTGTTCTGCGGTCATGCCGTGCACACGGGTGGATGGGGATTGGTCGCTTTTGTCTGTCCATTTGCAGAGGAAGAGAAGACTCTCTCAGTAAAGGGAGAAATTGCACTCTATAATTCCTTCGGGTTTAAATGCATGTGTTTTATGGTCTCTAATCGAATAAACCCACGCAGGCAAGGCCGTTCCATTGCTGGTTAAAAAATAAGTTAATAAAGTTAATCGCAAGCTAAACCCCGTCCATCCCATCAATACGCTCAGCAGAAACGCCTGATGACATCTGACCCCCCATCATGAAGCTCAGCCAGCCAGGAAGAGCCCAGCTCCTGGACGCAGTGAGTTCACCGGTGACACCGGCGGCTGACCCAGTGCCGAGTGGGAGGAGCAGGTTTCCCACCCCAATCCGGACGGCAGGACGCCCGTCACCACGGCGCTCAGCACCGCACGGTCTCAGTGCAACAGCAAGAGGAGGAGAGAACCCTGAACCACTGCGAAGAGAGAGACCGAGAAACGATCGTCTCTGAGGAAGTGGGAAAGAATCGGCAGAAACCTCCCGCACGAAGCAGCGACAGTGGCAGGTCACAGGCCGTGAGGGCCAATGACAGGGCGGCCCCTGCCCGGGACCAGCTGTGGACAGCGGGGCCTGACCGTGAACACAGCCCCGCTGAGCTGGCATCTCCAAACGTGCGATGCTCAGGCAGCACCTAGCAAACACACGGGCCCTGACCCTGAAGCCGGGAGAGGCGAGTGCAGGAGAAAGCCCACAGCCGGGACAGGCGGAGGCAACACTGCCAAGGCCAGTGCCTCCCCTCCACCTCCACCTTCAGGCTCACACCTGGCACCAAACCCAGCGAGCACACTGTGACCCCACAAACAGAGCCACGGCCATCTCCCTCCTGCCGAACAGAGCGGAGGGCTGGCCAGCCCATGCTGCCTGACGCTAGAGGAAATGGACGGGGCACTGATGTGAGAACAGACCACAGAACAGTGGATGGACAGAGCGCAGAAACAGGCCCATAGCCACAGCCAACCCACCTCTGACACAGGAGCCAAGACCGAGCGCTCACCAGCAGTGCTGGAGCCACTGGCCATCCACGTGCAAAACATGAGGCTGGACAGACCTCACAGCCTTCAACAATATGAAGTCAAAACGGATCACAAGCTGAAATATAAAATGCAAAACCATAAAACCGCCAGAAGAGCACGACTACACCTGCACACAGCGCCTGCACGTGGGCGGCCCCTGCATGTGGGCGGCCCCTGCACACAGCACCGTGTCCCAGCGTAGGCGGGACCTGCAATGGCACCTGACCCAGCATGGGTGGCGCCTGTGCATGGAGGCACACAGCAAACAGTGGTCACTAAGGGAAGGAACCAGCACATGGTACAGGCCATGACCAAAGTGATGAAGGAGCTTTGGAGCCTGAACCCAAATCCAGACCACATCATCACGGATGGGTCACGTGATGGGTGGATCACATGACTGGTGGATCACATGATGGGTGGACCCAGGGCAGGAATTCCTTGTGAAAGACCCCAGCCGCCTTCCTGGTCACAGCGCAAAGCAGAGACGGCCTCAGGCCGCGCACTAAGTGCCCTCTCACATAAAGCTGTCCTCCTTGTCCGTCCTGTCCTCACACGGTCACTCCGCATGGAGCCAGGACATGTGTGTGCCGTGAGATGCAGTCAGAGGGAGTCAGCGCCGGGGGCGGCCTCACGGGGTCCACGGTGAGTCAAGGGCACGAGCTGGCCTGACACCCGGGCATGTGCTGTGGCTTCTCGGATGCCTTTCCACTCGCTCCTTCTCTCTGGCCGTGGTCCAGAGGGAGAGGCCAGGGAGAGCCGTGGTCCTGCGTTCCCGGGAGGAACGGCCGAAACCCCGAGCTCCACCAACACAACCCGGCAACCAGCCCCGAGTCCTTCTCACGTTCTGTCTCACGTGGCATGACCGACCTGCAGCTCTCCACTGCGTCCAGTCCCCCAGGACTTTACAACACGCTCCACACGCTTTACAACACGCTCCAGACGCACGTGTCCACACGCTTTACAACACGCTCCAGATGCACGTGTCCACACGCTTTACAACACGCTCCAGACGCACAGGTGTCCACACACTTTACAACACGCTGCAGACGTACAGGTGTCCACACGCTTTACAACACGCTGCAGATGTACAGGTGTCCACACGCTTTACAACACGCTCCAGATGCACAGGTGTCCACACGCTTTACAACACGCTCCAGACGCACAGGTGTCCACATGCTTTACAACATGCTCCAGACGCACAGGTGTCCACATGCTTTACAACACGCTCCAGACGCACAGGTGTCCACATGTTTTACAGTATGCTCTAGAGCACAGGAGTCCACATGCTTTACAACACGCTCCAGACGCACAGGTGTCCACATGCTTTACAACATGCTCCAGACGCACAGGTGTCCACACGCTTTACAACATGCTCCAGACGCACAGGTGTCCACGTTTTACAGTATGCTCTAGAGCACAGGAGTCCACATGCTTTACAACACGCTCCAGACGCACAGGTGTCCACAAGCTTTACAACATGCCCCAGACCAGTGGTTGGCAAACTCATTGGTCAACAGAGCAGCAAACCGTAGCTCACGAGCTGCAGTTTGCCGGCCACTGCTCCAGAAGCACAGGTGTGATTGCAATCCGCCTTCCCAGAGCCTCTGATGCCAAACACCCTTCTCCCCGCACGGGCACGCAGTGGCCTGAGACGGGCACCGGCCGGCAGGGGCACCGGTCTCGGCGTGGGGCTGGCGTGCCTCCAGCCGCTGCGGTGGGATGTCGGCTTCATACCGGGGAGATGGGTGAGCAGGTCCCCGAGGCTGGCCCAGTGTCACCCTCACCTCAGACCTCGCGGGCGCTCACCCTGAGGGAGGACGGTTTCCGGCAGGCCTGCCATGTGACACGTGACGTGCAGGCGGTGCCTCCTGCTCCCAGCGTCTCCGGCTGCGGGTGCCGCTGCCTCCACTGGAGCGCAGGGAAGGCACCCAGTGCGGCTGCCCGAGTGGGGCCAGGCCGACCCCTCGCCTCGGCCACGGCCTCGGTGCCGGCTGGGAGCAGTCACACGCCACGTGTCCCGCCTTCCCGAGAAGGGCGGCTTCAGGCACGGCTACTCGTGTGCGCGGGCGGCGGGGCCGGGCTGTGCCCGCAGCCTGGCGCTGCCCCTCTGCCCTTCACTGAGCAGACGGCCCGGTATTGATTCTCTGACCCGTGTCTCCTGCCTCGGCCTCCAGTTTCAGCATAAAATATTCAGCACCGGGAAGCAGCCGGCGCTGTCAGCACCGCACTGCGGCCGCGGCGCTCTGCTGAGGCCCCGGCTCTGGGAGAGGAAGGAGGGGCCCCGAGGCAGGGCGGCGGGGCCAGGCAGGGGCGGGGGCTCTGGATTCGGGGGTCCGTTTGGGGCTGACGGGGAGCAGAAGGAGGGGAAGGAGAGGTCGCAGAGGCCATGCATGCACGGCACTGAGAGTCACTGCAGATTAAAGGACAGCGCTTCGCAGAGACCGCCCACCCACCCTCGCACAGCTGCCCCGAGCCCTGCCTGTGCAGCCCTGCCTGTCCCTCACACAGAGCACGCTGTGTCCGGCCTCATTGCTGAGTCCGGGCACGAGGAGGCGCGGGCACAGCTGTGGCCCCAGCTGGCAGCGACCACAGACCTGCTCTGAGAGCCGGGGCTCGGGCCCGCCGGCTGAGAGGGCAGAGTTATCCACGTGGATGGCCGTTTCCATCCACATCATAACCAAGCCGGCCTCAGCCGTGTCACCGCGGACGTCGGCAGACAGGCTACACTCTGCGTCAGGCGTGACTGCAGGCGGCCGCGTCCGTCCGGAGGCAAAGGTGTGTGTGATCAGCACGCGAGTCGCTGCCCGGAACATCCACGTTCCACACGGCTGTCTGCACACGGCTGCCCTTTCCGTGGGAGCCCGTGAGTCCTGTGTAAGGTTTCCTCACGGGACAAGGCACTGAGACTTAAACAGCCGTCAGCTGCAAAACAGAAGCGAAGAGAGCGAGTGCACTGAGGAGGAGCGTGAGGGAGAGCAGGTGAGCCGCTGGCGCCTCGCCTCCCGTCATCGGTGCCCCAACACCCCACCCCCGGCCCAGGAATGTGTGCTGGGAACTGCGCCAGGTTCGGGCACCGCAGCTTCTGGCAGAGTGGAAAATTCCCGACTTCCTACTGCTCTCTCTACTGTCCAACTCAGCGTGAACGTCCCCAAAATGAAACCGAATCTGTAAAGCCTTTAATGTTTGCCTTTAGCAAAAACATATTTTATAAAATCTATTTAAAAACCCCATAGAACCAAAAGGGGAAGCCACAACTTTAAGGTGATGAAACCAAACTGTGCATCTGGCTTGTGTGCTTTGTGATTCTCTGTAAGATTCCAAGCCGAGAGGAAAACATTCCCCCCCAGAAGTGGCAATTCAATTATATTCTCTGAAAACGGCATTTTCCGTACCGTGCCAAACCAAACCACACGCTTTTTAGGAATCAAATACGGCGTGAACAGCCTTCTGATGACTGTGCAGGCTGCTGGAGTCCAAGCTCGCTGTCTGGAGGGACCCGCCAGAGCGTGGGTCTGGAGCCCAGGGAGCGGGGACGGGCGGAACCCAGACCCCCAGACGAGAGTGAAGGACACGAGAGCACACTCCACGGCAGGGCATGTGCGGGCGCAGCCAGCGAAGAACCACACAACCCCCGGAGGAAGTAACCACAGCGAAGAACCACACAACCCCCCGGAGGAAGTAACGGCGAGCGTGGAGGAGCTGACACAGCACACAGCCTGGGATTGAAGACGCTGAGAAGCCGACATTCCAACCAACGAGCTCCCAGGCGGGTGCTGAGCAGCTGCACCCCTGGGGGAGCATGGCCTCCCACCGCGTGTCCGGAGACAGCCCACAGGGGCTGCGCTGGGACCGGCGTCTCCGTGGACACGCCCTGCATCACGGGGAAGCCACAGCATCGCCACAGCGAGGGACACAACATCCCCCGTGCCCCTGGTTTCACACTTCTCACACCTGATCTGCTCACAGCAGGCGAGTCCAAGACACCGGCCACTCAGCGTCCCTCCAGCCATCCTGGCGAAGGACAGAATGACAGACGGGCTTCTGACCCCTTCTGACCCCGCCTCGGTCTCTTACCTCTGCCCACTCATCTGTCTGCCCTATGACCCAATTCCGCATCTCCAGAGCTGGAGAAGGCCCTGAGCTGCTGACCTCTGGTGCAGGGAGGACAACCCGAAGCCTGCTGACCTCGGGTGCAGGCAGGAAAACACCCTGAGCTGCTGACCTCGGGGTGCAGGCAGGAAAACACCCTGAGCTGCTGACCTCGGGGTGCAGGCAGGAAAACACCCTGAGCTGCTGACCTCGGGTGCAGGCAGGAAAACACCCTGAGCTGCTGACCTCGGGTGCAGGCAGGAAAACACCCGAGCATGCTGAGCTCGGGTGCAGGCAGGAAAACACCCTGAGCTGCTGACCTCGGGTGCAGGCAGGAAAACACCCGAGCATGCTGAGCTCGGGTGCAGGCAGGAAAACACCCTGAGCCTGCTGAGCTCGGGTGCAGGCAGGAAAACACCCTGAGCTGCTGACCTCGGGTGCAGGCAGGAAAACACCCGAGCCTGCTACCTCGGGGTGCAGGCAGGAAAACACCCGAGCCTGCTACCTCGGGGTGCAGGCAGGAAAACACCCTGAGCTGCTGACCTCGGGTGCAGGCAGGAAAACACCCTGAGCCTGCTGAGCTCGGGTGCAGGCAGGAAAACACCCGAGCATGCTGAGCTCAGGGTGCAGGCAGGAAAACACCCTGAGCCTGCTACCTCGGGGTGCAGGCAGGAAAACACCCGAGCATGCTGAGCTCGGTGCAGGCAGGAAAACACCCTGAGCTGCTGAGCTCGGGTGCAGGCAGGAAAACACCCTGAGCCTGCTGACCTCGGGTGCAGGCAGGAAAACACCCGAGCATGCTGAGCTCGGTGCAGGCAGGAAAACACCCGAGCATGCTGAGCTCGGTGCAGGCAGGAAAACACCCGAGCTCACAGGAAAACACCCGAGCATGCTGAGCTCGGTGCAGGCAGGAAAACACCCGAGCATGCTGACCTCGGGTGCAGGCAGGAAAACACCCGAGCATGCTGAGCTCGGCACAGCACACCAGGGCCAGTGCAGCCAGTCTCCTCGCAGCCACGGCAGCCACAGCCCCGTTCTGGCAGGAGAGACCAGGTCAGCTCCCCCGGAGGGAAGCGGTCGGGACCTTGTCTCGTTGTCAGTGGCGTGGCAGCTGCTCTCATTCGCTGCGGGGACGGCCCTGGGCGGCTGCTGGGCTGCGGCTGGGACGCATCCGACACGCGGACAGACAGGGGACGCTGTGACACCAACAGGGCTGTGCCTGCCGAGGACCTCGCTTTCGGCAGCGATTCCACTTGACGTCGGTCACTTAATACGAACCACGTACCGGGAGCTGCCGTGGCCCGGGACTGGGATAGACAGGGACACCACCCGGGCACAGAGCGAGGCGCCCGCCGGCTGGTTCAGCAGCGCCTCCAGACACCCCACCATTCAGGGTCTCAGCCAGCGGTAACCCACCCAGGAATCGGCAGCAGGAGCCCCTTCATTCTGGGTAAAGCCACAATGCCTTCACGCTGCTCACCTGCCTGTGAAGCAGGACAGCAGCGAGGACACCGACTAGGACTCATGTCCTCACGCCGACTGCTGCCCCCACACACCGGCCAGGCGGGACAGAGCCTGCACCGGCACTGGCCCTGACCAGGAGTCCAACCCACAACCATTCACTGCAGGCCAGCAGTCTAACCACTGAACAACACCGGCCTGAGCCTTTGTTCACAATTAATACCGAAGGGACAGATGGGGACCTGTTCACAGAGGGGACAGGGTTCATTAAAGCAAAACCACTCCCACTCACTAGTCATCTCCCCACATCTCCCAATCACTAGTCATCTCGCCAATCTCCTCTCACTAGTCATCTCCCCAATCTCCTCTCACTAGTCCTCTCCCCACATCTCCCACTCACTAGTCATCTCCCCAATCTCCACTCACTAGTCATCTCCTCGCATCTCCACTCACTAGTCATCTCCCCAATCTCCTCTCACTAGTCATCTCCCCAATCTCCACTCACTAGTCATCTCCTCGCATCTCCACTCACTAGTCATCTCCCCAATCTCCACTCACTAGTCATCTCCCCAATCTCCTCTCACTAGTCCTCTCCCTGCATCTCCTCTCACCAGTCATCTCCCCAATCTCCTCTCACTAGTCATCTCCCCAATCTCCTCTCACTAGTCCTCTCCCTGCATCTCCTCTCACTAGTCATCTCCCCAATCTCCACTCACTAGTCATCTCCCTGCATCTCCTCTCACTAGTCATCTCCCCAATCTCCACTCACTAGTCCTCTCCCCGCATCTCCACTCACTAGTCATCTCCCACTCACTAGCCGTGTCCCCACATCTCCCACTCGGCAGCTTCCCCCCACATTCTGCTCTCTCCACAGCGATGTCTGCGTCAGGAACTCCACCAGCTCGTGTCCTGCCCACGTGGCCGAGTGGCCCGGGCATCGCAGCCGTGCTCCGGGCCCCGACCCTCCCGTCAGGGGGACAGGTGTGCCGTCCTCCGCCCTCACCAGTGTTGCTGCTCAAACAGCCACCCGTCTACACAGACCGAGCGGGACCCTCCGGACGGGAGAACTGGCGGGCGGCCTTACCTGGGGCAGTGGGCCGGCCGGCCTGGTGAGGATGCCGCCCACGTAGACCACGTTGGGCAGCGTTGGCCGCGGGAACTCGAGCGCCACGTCGGTGCACAGCATCCACAGGCTGGAGCCCTGCACCAGGTCGTACAGGGAGCGGCCGCGCAGCAGCCCGTGCTTGCGCAGCACCCGCTCGTACTTGGGCAGCACCAGCAGGTGCACGCCCAGCCGCGACACCAGGTACATGCCCGCGTTCCGCATCCGCTGCAGCAGGCCCATGCGGTCCGTGAGCAGCGAGTTGAACTCGGGCACGTAGGCCAGGGGCGCGGGGGCGCCCACCTCGGCCGGGAACCAGAGGCCGGTGGAGAAGACGGCGTAGCGCACGCCCAGCAGGTGCGCGATGGCGAAGCCGCACATGTCGTTGGGGTCGACCAGCAGCAGGTCGAAGCGCTCGCGCCGCAGCGCCCGCAGCAGCGCGCCGTTGCCCAGCATCAGGTCGCAGTTCTGCGTGTAGCGGTCCAGGATGTCGAAGAGCTCCACGGCCGTGAGCCGCCCCGCGAAGATGTTGCGCATCTTGGCCTGCAGGAAGGCGTCGGAGGCGGAGCTATTGAAGACGCCCGGGTAGCGCTGCAGCCGGTAGTGGGGCGAGGGCGCCAGGTCGCGGCCCTCGGACAGCAGGAACACCGTGCGGTGGCCCCGCGCGTGCAGGCCGGCGGCCAGCGCCTTGAAGATGTACATGTGGCTCTCGAACATGATGGGAGGCACCACGACAATCTTGGCGGCATCGGCGGCCCCGAGGGCGCCCCACAGGAGCACCAGGTACGGCAGGCAGGACGTCATGGCTGCAAAGACAGAGCCTGCTGAGCACAGCCTCACCGCGCCGGCCCGGCTCCTGCCCAGGCCCCGCCTCTCTGACCACCTGTGCCTCCTCCACAGGCCCCGCCTCTCTGACCACCTGTGCCTCCTGCCCAGGCCCCGCCTCTCTGACCACCTGTGCCTCCTGCCCAGGCCCCGCCTCTCTCACCACCTGTGCCTCCTGCACAGGCCCCGCCTCTCTCACCACCTGTGCCTCCTGCACAGGCCCCGCCTCTCTCACCACCTGTGCCTCCTGCACAGGCCCCGCCTCTCTCACCACCTGTGCCTCCTGCACAGGCCCCGCCTCTCTCACCACCTGTGCCTCCTGCACAGGCCCCGCCTCTCTCACCACCTGTGCCTCCTGCACAGGCCCCGCCTCTCTCACCACCTGTGCCTCCTGCACAGGCCCCGCCTCTCTCACCACCTGTGCCTCCTGCACAGGCCCCGCCTCTCTCACCACCTGTGCCTCCTGCACAGGCCCCGCCTCTCTCACCACCTGTGCCTCCTGCCCAGGCCCCGCCTCTCTCACCACCTGTGCCTCCTGCCCAGGCCCCGCCTCTCTCACCACCTGTGCCTCCTGCCCAGGCCCCGCCTCTCTCACCACCTGTGCCTCCTGCACAGGCCCCGCCTCTCTCACCACCTGTGCCTCCTGCACAGGCCCCGCCTCTCTCACCACCTGTGCCTCCTGCACAGGCCCCGCCTCTCTCACCACCTGTGCCTCCTGCACAGGCCCCGCCTCTCTCACCACCTGTGCCTCCTGCACAGGCCCCGCCTCTCTGACTACCTGTGCCTCCTGCACAGGCCCCGCCTCTCTGACCACCTGTGCCTCCTGCACAGGCCCCGCCTCTCTCACCACCTGTGCCTCCTGCACAGGCCCCGCCTCTCTGACCACAGTGAGGGGCCCGCTGTGACCCTGAGACCTCCTGAGTGACATGGCCCTGGGAGCTCTGTCGTCTTTTCATTTAACCCTTCCAGCTCCGCAGCCACAGCATCCCCAGCTACAACCTGGCAAACACCGCTTCACCGACGGCTTCAGGCCGAGTCTGACCGGGACCATCTCCCCACAGTGCCTTCTGCCTTGGCCCGGACACCCCACACCCCGAGACGCCCTCAGGATTATCTGGGCAGGACGGGGGGGTGGGGGAGGTCGGGGATTGCCCAGTCTGTCCGGGCCCTGCAGGGCGGCCGGGAGGACGCCTGTCCCACACGCGCTGTGGGTGCCCCAGCTCGGGGCTGGCCACCCTCCTGCCCTCCATGGGGACAGACAAGGCACAGCACTGAATCATCCGCTGGCACCATGACAAGGGACGAACTGCCTCCCCCCATGCTACCCGCCTTCACGGGAGCTAACACAGCACAAGCCATCGGCACCCAAACAGACAAGAGGTTCCGGCAAGAACTTGGCAGAAAACCGGGCACTTTCACAGACGCGCCCCCGGGCCCGGCCCTCCCATCAGGGCACAGGTGTGCCCGGTCCTACAGCAGACACTGCCGCCACCCACAGGAACCTGTTCTCCCTCTGATCGCCCAGGAACCCATCTGTGCCAAACCCACCACCCACAACGCAGTTCTGACGACCATACCTTCTCAACATCCAAACACTGCAAGCAACCTACAAAAAAGAGAAGAGAGGTCACTAGCAGGCAACGGGGAGGCTAAACGTTCCATTTCCAGCGCTCCCCTCCCCTCCAATGGCTGGCACCCTGGCATCCAGCGTGAGCGGACGCAGAGCGTGGGCTTGGGCGGTGAGGGCCACGGACACAGGCTGTGGACACGATGCTGAAACACATTTTTGCAGAAATCTCGCTCCGGGAATTCAGAACGTGTGGACTTGGGGTCCCTAATGTTTTCTTCCCTGGAAGTGGCCAGACAAGAGCCGGCCCCCGAGGCTGCCTGGGACCGCGGCTCGGCCGAGGCTCGACGTGGCTCGGGACGTGGCCCGGGGCGTGGCCTGACACCGTGGCACCTCCCTCCCTCACGGCCCGGGACGTCGGAACCCCTTCACTGCCACGGACAGGTCCTCGCCGCCTCTGTTTGCGTAAAGCCCACCCCGTCCAGGCACCTGCTTTTCAAACTGTCACTCGCTGTGTCCAAACAGCTGGGAACAAACCACTTCTCATCGCGGAGGCCGTGGCCGGGCCGTCCGGAAGAGGCTCCGTGAACCTCATCTATCCCGTCTCTTCTATTTCACACCGTCTTTCTGTCGTGGCTACGAGGTAAAGCCAGCCCCACAGCGTGGCCGTGGTTGGAGCTGGTTCTGAGAGGGAGGAGGACAGACGGACGGGAGTGGCCATGACCTCACAGTCCCGGAGGAGGCTGCTGCACCCACATGGCCTGAGGACTGAAGTTTCCATCGTATGTCACGCAGCCACCGTGGCCGGCGCTGCTGCCCTGGAATGACGTTTAAAAGGGCGCGGAGCCCGGCGGGCAGGGTTCCGTGGCTGAGTCATCCTGCGAACCAGGAGGTCACAGCTCAGTCCTGGTCAGGGTTCACCCCAGGGTGCAGGCTCGATCCTCAGTGCGGGGCGTGCGGGAGGCAGCCGATCCCCGATTCCCTCTCACCACGGATGTTTCTGCCTCTCTATCTCCCACCTCTCTGAAATCAACGTTTCTTTTTTAAAAGGCACTGTGGCCCATCTAGAGAGCGGAGCATTACTCAGAGCTGAACAGAAATGAGCTGTGAAGCCGCGGAGACGTGGAGGGACTTCACCGGACATTCCCAATGACAGGTGCCAGCACCGCGCATCCCAATCTGGACGGGGGCAAGTACAAAGCTCGTGTCACCATCTCTCCGAAAGCACCGTGAGGGCCCCCCACAGGTGCCGCGCGCTCTGGGCCCCCGAGGGGCAGCCTCCCTGTGCCCTCAGGGCCTCCCAACACAGAAGCTCCGTGCGTGCTGTTCCCCCTGCCAGCCACGCTCGTCCTCGCCCCGCGGCTGCACTCAGACCCTGCCCCAGGACGGCACTACAGCCTCCAGCGCGGCCCTCCCGGGCCCTCAGCAGGACAGTGCGACTCACTGACGAGATCTATTTTCCCCAAGTTCCCTGTGGCAGTTCATTTCCACCCGCCAGAGCGCCCCCGAGGGTGTGGCCTTCCACCAGGAGTGCAGGGCGGAGGGCGGGGCTGAGGACGGACGCACCCGGGACCGCACCCCCAGGCGACCAGGCGCAGTTTCTCTCATGGAATTGGCCAGGAGGGGGCTTTCATGACAACACGCATCCTCGCAAGGGCACGGCGGGCACGTAAGCCCTGGGAACGGTGAGGTGGCAGGAATGTTCTGAAAAGCGAGCAGCAGGTCGCTGTATGCCGACGAAGGGACTCAGCCAGAGTCGCCGCCTGTGTGCGTGGGGATGTCCTGCCTCCGGGCCCAGCAGCGGAGAGCCAGCCACCGCAGGAGAAGACCACGCAAACCCCAGTGAATGTCACGTTCGCCCCATCCAGCAGAGCAAAACTCGAGGGTGCCTTTCTCTCAGAGGTGCTCGCAGCGAGTACCGAGGGACACTGAGACCCAAGAACCTCATAAGGCGGGGCTGATGGGAAGCCAAGGCTGTAGGCTCCACCCTGAAACTCCACCCCTTCCAAGCTGAGCACAGAGCTTTTGCAATTTTTCAAGTCTAGTCGAATAAGGCTGTCTCCTGGCATGGATACAGCTGATCCTCACAGCCAATTGGCCTGGACGTCAACTCCTCCCACTGATACCAACAACAATCAAGACTTAACTATAACAAGGCTGTACACACACTCCACAAAGGGGTGCACCAAGAGTGTCCATCCCAGGTAACTGGGGAGGCCGAGCCACTGGCCCATATAGGACACTTAGCACACAAAGCCACCCTACCAACTCAGGGAAGCAGCGAAAATAAAAAAACGAGGAAACAGATCTTAAACGAAAGAAATGGAGGAGAACAAAGGACTGGATATAGAGTTCAAAACCATGGTTATAAGGTTTTTCAATAATTTCTAGAAAAGACAGATAAATTTAGCAGACCCTAAAGCACATGTGTCAAACACAAGGCCCGCGGGCCAAATCCGTCCCGCCAGGCCTTGCAATGTGGCCCGCACCGCGCTGTCATCACTGCACTCCGCTGCGTTTCCATCACAATGACAGTTTATGACTGTTCAGTAAACCATTCGGCCCGCGATTTAGGCTGGATTTTAGATTTTGGCCCCTTCTCTGATTGAGTTCGACACCCCTACCCTAAAGGATATGAGAGAATATAGAAAAGGACCAACTAGAAATTAAACATACACTGACTGAAATAAAAAATATTATACAGACACCCAACAGCAAACTAGAGGAATGCAAGAATCAAGTCAAATATTTAAAATACAAAGAAGCAAAAATTACTCAACCAGAAAAGCTAAAAGAAAAACGAATCCAAAAATTTGAAGATAGTGTAAGAAGCCTCTGGGACAACTTCAAGCGTACCAACATCAGAATTATGTGGGTGCCAGAAGAAGAGAGAGAACAAGATATGAAAACCTAGTTGAAGAAATAATGACTGGAAACTCCCCCCACCTGGTGAAAGAAATAGACATACAAATCCAGGAAGCGCACAGAGCCCCAAACAAAAGGAATCCAAAGAGGACCACACCAAGACACATCATAATTAAAATTCCAAGAGCAAAAGACAAAGAGAGGATATTAAAAGCAGCAAAAGAAAAACAGTTAATTACCTACAAGGGAACACCCATACGATTGTCAGCTGATTTGTCAACAGAAACTAGCAGGCCAGACAGGAGTGGCAAGAAATAGTAAAGTGATGAATAGCAAGAACCTACAACCAAGAGTACTCTACCCAGCCAAGCTGACATTTAGAATTGAAAGTCAGCTAAAGAGCTTCACAAATAAGAAAAAGCTAAAGGAGTTCATCAATACCAAACCAATATTATATGAAATGCTGAAGGGTATTCTTTAAGAAGAGGAGGAAGAAGTAAAAGGTAAAGATAAAAATTATGAACAACAAATACATTTCTATTAACAAATGAATCAAAATATCAAATGAATTAAAAATCTGATGAACAGAATAAACTGGTGAATATAATAAAATCAGGGGCATAGAAAGGGAGTGGACTGACAACTCTCAGGGGGAAAGGGATATGGGGGTGCGGGAAGAGACTGGACAAAAATCGCACACCTGTGGATGAGGACAGTGGGGGGAGGGGGTAAGGGAAGAGGGTGGGATGGGAACCAGGTGGAGGGGAGCTATGGGGGGACAAAGAGGAACAACTGTAATAATCTGAACAATAAAGATTTACTGAATTAAAAACAAACAGTGTTTGCAGGAAATGATGATAAACCTATGAGAACACAGGATGATCAGATGACAACTAAGACATGAAGCCATGTGAGGTGACCGGCAGGGGTGGCAGGTTTCCTTTTCCCACCGATGTCCTTCCACAGCCCTGAGGTTTCCCACCAAAACCAATCCCACCACACCCGGCTTCCACATGACCACACCTCCCCTCAGCGTGCACCCCAGCGCAGGCCCGGAGCAGAGGGCCGGGGGCTGGGCTCGGGGACAGCTGGGAGGGCTGCCTGGTGCCGGGACCGGGACCCCCCGCCAGGCCACCTCCACTGCCAGCCTGTCTTCTTCCTCTTTAACCAACGAGCTGGGATCCCGCAGCCCTCCCCGGAGGCGTAGGGGCAGGGCAGGAAGGAGGCTGGTCCGGGGCATCTCGCCTTCCCTGCCCCCACACCAGCGGGTGCAGGCCAGGTGGCAGGGAGGAGCCGGGCTCTGCGAGCCGCACGCGGAGGCACCAGGCGCGGCGCAGGCCCCCCGCCCCTCCCGGCCGAGCTCTGGCACGGGCGGCCACACCCCTGCGTGCTGGTCAGTGGCCAGGACGGAAGCCCAGGAGGCGTGGGAGTCCCCCTGGGAGGTCCGCACTCCGCTGGCAAGGCGAGGAGGACGGGTAATGATTAACGCCCACAGGAGCGGACAAAGACAGCGCCCCGGTCCCCGGCCCCGGCAGGGTGACGCAGCCACCCACCGGAGACCGCCGCTCTGCCCCCTCCACCCTCCGTGCCCAGAGGAGGGCAGGCCGCCGGCTCGACCCACAGCCAGGCCCGGGTCCCGCTCAGAGCCCCGCTGCAGACTGAACCGGCATCCCTCACCAGCCGCTGAGCGCAGGGACCTCTGAGCCCACGGAAAAGGGGCCCCGTGCGGGGAGCGCGTGGGGAGCTAGATCATCTGGAACATTCCAGCGGGAGGCACAGGTGAGGAAGGTGCTCAGACCCCGCCTCGCCGCTGGCCCCTCACCACGCGGTGCCTCTGAACACCCAGACCCGGGGTGCTGGGCGGCAGCCGTGGCCTCGCACAGACACGCCCCCGGGACACGCTGGACACGGCAGAGAGCAGGCCCCTTCCAAAGCTGCCGCCAGGAGATGCAGGCACAGCTGCCGTCACTCTGCCTTTCCAGACGCGGGGTTTGTACCAGAGTCAGGGGAACAGACCATGGAGGTGTCCCACGGCCCTCCAGCCTGACCCTGACCTGTCCCTCCCGAGCACGGGGCTCACACACAGCACAGCTCCACCCCGCAGCCCCGGAGCAGGGCTCCGGACCGGCTGCCGCCCCGGTGCCGCCCCCAATGCCACCGGGGGCCGCCTGGGGCCGCCGAGCCAGCGAACCGACGTCGTCCAGCCCAGACAACCTGCAGGCCGCGGTGCAGGTGCCGAGGCCGGAGACACACACAGGCCGGCTGCCGGCACGCTGGCCGGGGCCTCCACGTCCTCGGGGAGAGAAGGTGAAAGCAAGAAGAGAGAGAGGTCACAGTTCGGTTCCCGGTCCAGGCACCTGCCTGCATCGCAGGCTTGATCCCGGGGGGGGAGGGGGGAGGGGGGAGGGTGCAGGAGGCAGCCGGTCCTTGATTCTTTGTCATCACTGATGTTCCTATTTCTCTCTCCCTCTCTGAAATCAATAAAAATTGATTGAAATCTAGCCAGACAAGTGCTGACGAGGAAGCACTTGGAATCTAAACTCCAGCAGGCGCCAGACACAGAGCTTCTCACGGCCAAGGTGAGGCGGCCTCAGAGTCCGTCCTGCAGACCCGGCGGGGCCGGGAGCCGGGAGCCGCATCGCTAATGTGTTCCCACAGGAGGCCTGTCCGCCGGCCGGGGACCCGCTGAGAATCGCCAACAGCAATAAGGCATCTCATTCACACAGGGCAATTCTACTTTTGGATAAAGAAAACAGTGGTGATCAAACTCTCTCCATCTTTATGATGTGCCCAGTTTTACATAGATTTGGGATGCAGACACAGATCCACGGCTGGAACAAGGTGTGGGCTTGTGTCCGCCCATGGCCCACCAGCTGGTACCACGTCCCTCCAGCTTCTGCCTCACGTGACCGGCTGACCTTCGTGAACAATGGGAGAGTCTTTGCCTGGACTCTGATCTCATCCTTTCAGAAATGAGAAGTTTCATGAACCACACACTGGGTTTCTGCAAGTCTCTAAGTTCTGACAGGTGTGTGCTTTCTTTAAAAAATAATGTTTAAGCCGGCCGACATGGCTCAGTGGATAGAGCGTTGGCCTACTGTCAGAAGGGTCCCAAGTTCGATGCTGGTCAAGGTCAGGTACCTCGGTTGTAGATCCCCTGGCCCTGGTCGGGGTGCATGCAGGAGGCAACCAATCGACGTCTCTCTCTCATATCGATGTTTCTCTTTGTCTCTTCCTCTCCTTTCTGCTGCTCTCCCTAAAAGTTAATGGAAAAATATTCTCAGGTGAGGATTAACAAAAAAAATAAATAAATAAAATTAAAAAAATGGTGCTTGGACCCGGCTGGTTCGATTCCCAGTCAGGGCACAGGCCTGGGATGCAGGCTCCATCCTGTGTGGGGCATGCAGGAGGCAGCCGATCCACGATTCTCTCTCATCGTGGATGTTTCTCGCTCTCCCTCTCCCTTCCTCTCTGAATTGATAAAAACCTACCGTATTTTCCGGCTTATAAGACGACTTTTGAAACGAAAAAAAGTCAACCGAAAATTGGGGGCAAAAGACCAAAATTGCACAAAAATTACCTGCAGATCTTGACGGCAAAGTAAGTCTCTTCTTTGAAGTGGTGGGTAGTCTTATACAGCGAATATAGGCCTAAACCTATGTTTTAACGGTAAAATTAGGGGGTCGTCTTATACGCCGGAAAAACATGATGTTTTAGAGTTTTGTCAGGGTCCGTCCTCTCCTTTGCTGGGACTCTGGCGGGTGGGGGACTCGGGGAGTCCTCCTCTCCCCCCGAGGAAATCCACACGGAGGAGGACCCGGCCTTTCCGGGCACATTGCCGAGGACGGTGCCAGGACGCGCGGCCACCCGCCCTCCTGCTAATGGACAGCAGCCCCGCACCAGACACAGCTCTACCATCACCTCCAGCCCCGCCAGTGAGAGTCACAAAGCCACGCGCGTGACCAGCACGCCCGGCGGAGAAACAACAGCAAAACCGCACCTGTTTCCCTACCCGAGCCCGCAAAGCCCTGGACGGAACAGGACACACATCCCGCGTCCTCTCACACAGGCCGCCTAGCCGCCAGCGGGAGGTTCCGGCGGGGCACCGGGGAAGGCTGCAAGACCCCATTGCCGGGGAGGAGTGGGCCAGGCTGAGCCGGGTTGGAGCCGGGCCCACGGAGGCCCCACGCAGGACCAGCGGCCCCAGGCACCAGGCTGCACCCACGGCTGCGGGCGGAGCGGCCAGGGTCTGGAGTCCCGCAAATGTAACGTAAACAAACACACTGAGATGCGGGCACTGAATGCATTTGTTGCGGAAGGATAACAAGATGTTTGTGTGTGTGTTTTAACTTAGAAAATAAACCGAGTCCCAGTTCCCAAACCAACCGTAACTGAGCTTACGCCCTCTCATCTGGGACCAGGCCGGCGTGCTGGGGTGAGGGGAGCACCGTCCGAACCATGCGCCCCACCCCCCACCCCCAGGGCAGAGGGGACCAGCACGCAGGCTCCCGTGGGTCCGCACCAGCGCCCCCGGCTGCGGCCCCCGCTGTGCGGCCCACGCTGAGAGCAGGTGGGACCACAGGCCCACACGGCAGCCGGAGAAGGCCCTGCAGACGCTGCGCTGGATTGGGAAAGAGCCTGTGTTTAGGCTCCAAGGCTGGGTTCTGTCCTGAAACCAGTGACTGCGCTGTCGTTGAGGCATCAATGAGGTTCCAGGTGACAACACGGACCAGGCAGCCGCGTGTGTGGTTCAATCCCCGCCCCATGCCCTTCACCTCTGGGCACAGCCGTGCGAACAGAGGCTGGCGGGGATGGAGCTGAGAAGCAGGGCCCAGGGACAGGCAGGCCAGCCTGAACGCCTGAGCAGACCCCGTGCTCGGAAAGGGCGGCCCCCCAATGTATCATCGCTGGGGCGTCCTCTGAGTCTCCCCCAAAGGCAGGAATGCCCCTCCAGAGAGCAGGCGGGTGCGGGAGAAAAGGGAGGGCAGAGGTCCTTAATCCTGTATATTCTACGTGGCTTCAAAATCTGAACAGAAAGTGGCCTGGCTCAGTGGGTAGAGCAATGGTCTACTGACTGAAGGGTCCCAGGTTCGATTCCAGTCAAGGGCACATGCCTGGGTTGCAGGCTTGATTCCCATTGTGGGGTGTGCAGGAGGCAGCTGATCAGTGATTCTCTCTCGTCATTGATGTTTTTATCTCTCTCTCTCTCCCTTCCTCTCTGAAATCAATAAAAATATATATTTTTAAAAACCACATTTGAGGCGGATGCTGGCTGAGAGGGTAAATGATCAAACAACACGCCACCTCTCGAGCTTGGGAATTACTGAAAACTGGCCAACAGCCGTCATCACTTCTCAGTAACAGTCTAATGAGCCCGTTTATCTCCTTATTTTTCCCCAAGAAGCAATTTGGGACGTGTGTTCTCATTCCTAGTCCTACTGCCCTGCCGGAAGGAGACGGAAGTGACACAGGAGCCAGAACCAAAGCAGGACAGGGCCAAAGGGGGAGGGCTCTCCGCCGCTGGGGGCAGGGCCACCTCAGACGGTCCCGAGTCCGACCGCCTCCCTCTGCTCCCAGCAGCAGGCAGACTTACGTGCGGGGCAAGCCGAAGAGAAACCTCACCAACCAATATGGCTTCTAATAACGAGCCTGGAGCCTGCCACGTGGGCCTGCAGGCTGCGGGCGTAGGCTGTGACCGTAGGCTGTGACCGAGGACCCGAGGCCTCACCCCCAGAACATTCCGTTTAAAACCAAAGGAAACGTCTCAGGTTTAACGATGCAGTTTTAGGAAAATCAACAGGCAAGTGTGGCCAGGCTGCTTCCTGACTCACTGCCTCGGACACTCAGCCTGAGCCCACCCCACGCCCAGGAGCTCACACTCTCTGCTGAGGGAGGTTGGCCCATAGCATCGCCCACAGAGACAGAAATGAGAGAACCATCAGAGTCCCCGGTGACAGCGCGGGGGACAAGCACTGACCGGCCCTCCACTGGGGCCCCCGGCAGAGGCCTCCAGGGCTGGGCGGGACCTGCGGGGAAGAAATGATGGAGGGAAGTCAGCCCAGCAGACGGAAGGAGCCCTGGGGGCCAGGGTTTCCCAGGTGGACTGTGGCACAGCCAGGCATCACTCAAGAGGCAAATGGCTGGGCAGTGAGGAGGACAGAGGACAGAGAGCGGAGGGTCCGAGGCCAAGGACACAGGCGAACAGCAGGTGGTTGGGAAGTTCCAGCGTGTGGGGTCTTCATGGCGGGGACGTGGTGCCCTGGGGTCAGGCAGAGGGCCTGGCCCGCTCCAAACACCAGTCAGTCCCCTGAAGGTGATGCCACGGGAGGGAGAGGGGGAGAAGGGGGAGGACGAGGCTGGAACCAGAGGCTCCGAGAGGGTGTGGAGAAGGCAGAGTGACTGTCACCTCGCCGCCACAGGACGAGAATGAGGAGAGAAGAGCAGGTTTGGGGACAGAGACGCCAGGAAAGGCCGCGAGGCCCAGCCAGAGGGCCCGTGAGGAGGGTGCAGAGGGTGACGGGAGGAAGGTGAGCACTGGGGAGGGAGACCACTCGTCATACCACAGGCCCATACAACGGAGGATGTGACCAGCAAACACACGTGCACCCAGTGCAGGAGCGCCGTGGGCGTGGAAAGCCCCGGAGGCATCGGAGAGAGGCGGACAGCCTGCCGTCCCAGCAGGGCCCGGCGCCCGCTGACCCACTGCGCAGACCTCCCAGCCAAAACCAGCAGGAGACGCCGTCCCAACAGCTCCCCGACCGGAGGGACCAAATCTTCACAACATCCCACCCAAATGCTTCTCCAGTGCACCTCCCAGACAGACCACATGCGGGCACACACGCCCAGAGGCTGAAATCACATCATGCTTCCTCTCAGACCAACTGGCATGAAGAGAGAAGTCCGCTACAATGAAAAGGCTCAGAGCAACTAAAACCCAGAGGGCCGAGGTTTTAGCAGGTGGCAGGCGCCGGCCCAGGCAGGCGTGAGCATGGATCTGGACTGTCCTCTGTCCCTGTCACATGTGTGCACGGTGACCCCGCCCCCCATAGCACTCGGCCAGATGGAGAAGGTGCCAATGAGAGATGGGCTTGAGGGCGACTTGCCTGCTATTCAGGGACACGGGGGTTTCCATGGCAATGAGAGAGGTCCCTGGCCGCAGCCCAGTGTCCCGTGGCCCCCAAAATGGGTGCTGAGGGCCCCACCCCCCGAAGCCCACACCGTCCCCCACTCTCAGGTGAGCCCGTGAAGGGGTATGTGCAGAACCAGGAGTCCATGGAGCCACCATAAGTCCATCAGTCTCCCTCACAGCTGCCCGCCCGCCCAGCTTACCCATGAGTCCCAGGCTCCCCTGGGAATGAACAGGCAAACCTGTCTGACCAGCTCTGGCCCCAGCCCAGTTCCCGAGCCGCAGAGCAGCTGAGCTTGGCTCAAGGCAAACCAGGAAGCCAGGGAAAGACCCGGGGCCTGGGCACTGCCCAAGTCCAGGGCAGGAGGGCACGGGCCCTGCAGCGAGAAAACACCTCCTGTCCAGCTTCCCTCCTGAAGGCCAGACAGCACACAGGGTGGGACATCGCTGAGCCTTTGTCTCGAGTGATGAACAAGGTTCAGAGACTCGGGCAGAGCAGAGGTGACCACGCTCGCCATGGGTGCAGCTGCCCACGTGAGCTGGCGGTGGCTGAGTGTGCGTTTGCTTCCCTCCATGAGGAAAGCCTGAATTTGCAAATGAGGTTAATCAAAGCAGGATGTCCTGCTCACATAAAGGTCCTGTGCTGAGCAGGGAGGATCCAAGATGGCTGCTCCGGTAGATACCTAACCGAGCAGCACACAACAATTTCAATGGAATACAACTAAAATGTAGAGTGGACATTGCCCAGAGCTACAGGTAGTCGACTGAAAATTCTACAACAAGAAGGAAAGAGAAAACCAGAAGGAAAATCAGAGGAGCTGAAAAAAAGCCTAAGGTACAGAGACATGCTGTGTGCCCACACGCACGCGCGCGAGGAGAGGTCGCAGCCGGAGAGGAGGAGAGGGCTGGGTGCTGCCTGGTGTTCCCTAGCAGGAAGGAAATAGAACCCCCAGCCTGGGCTGAAACCCCGGACCGGCAGCGCTGAGCCCCAGTTATGGGCCAGACCCTGGGGACCCAGGCTCCGGCAGGGGGAGACGGGGCTGTGAGGCGGAATCCCAGGGGAGCGGCGAAAAGCAGGGCCCCCGGAGTCGCGCGCACATTGCGCGCAGAGGACTGAATGTTGACTCTGATGCTGGATTACCCTAGCGGGAAGAAACAAAGCCTCCAGCGGCGCTGAGCCTCAGTCTGGACTGCTCTGAACCCCAGTTCTAGGCCAATCCCTGGGGACCCAGGCTCAGGCAGGGGCAGAAAGGGCTGTGAGGCAGACAGAATCCCAGGGGAGCGGCAAAAGCTGAGCCTCCAGAGTCGCGCACACTGCGCGCAGAGGACAGTCTGTTGACTCTGATCCTAGACTCCCCTAGTGGGAGGGAGAAAGAAGGCTCCAGACTGGAGGAACGCGACGGGGAGCAGGAGCCCCTGCCGGACGCTGGCCAGCTGGGCGCCAGCAAGGAGCCGGGCGACGAGGCCCCCAGGGGGGGGGGTGCCCCTGAGCCTTCGACCGCTGAGCGCGGGCAACAGAGCCAAGGCCGGAGGCTGCTTCCTGGGTGGCGCCGACCCCGGCAACAGGCTGAAGCAGCGCAGGAGCCCGCGGAGAACAAAGGGGTGCCACAGGCCAACCTGCTGAGCTCCCAGGACAAGGAGGAAGAAACCAAAGAAGTTCTCAATGTGAAGAAATCAAGTGAGAGCAAAAGATAGTAAAATTACTTAAGAAAGAATACAAAGAAGATCTTGAAAAATCAAAGACTAAGTCAGAACTCAACTCACCAGCCAACATTGCAACATAAATGCGTTTTTAAAACAAAAGAAAAAAAAAAGGACAGAATGTTGGAACAGCGGCAGCCAGGCCTAGAGTGCCCAGGCACAAGGCAGTGGCAGCCGGGCCCGGAGCAGCAACGCCAGGCCCCAGAGCAGCAGCAGCCAGAACCAGAGCAGCAGCAGCCAGGCCTGGAGCAGCCAGACCTGGGACAGTGGCAGCCAGGCCTGAGGCGGAGGCAGCCAAGCCCAGGGTGCCCAGTCCAGGAACACTCAGACCCGGAGTGGCCGGGCCTGGAGAAGCCAGGCCCAGAGCAGCCGGGTTGGGAGCAGCCAGGCCGAGAACAGCAGTAGCCAAGCCCAGAGCATCCAGGCCGAGAGCGGCCAGACTCGGAGCAGCCGGGCCCGGGGCAGCCGGGCCCAGAACAGCCGGGTCTGGTGCGGCCAGGCCCGAAGCAGCAGCTACCAGGCTGGGAGCAGCCAGGCCCGGAGCAGCGGCTGCCAGGCTGGGAGCGGCCAGGCCCGAAGCAGCCGGGTCGGGTGCAGCCAGGCCCGGAGCAGCGGCTGCCAGGCTAGGAGTGGCCAGGCCTGGAGCAGCCGGGTCTTGTGCGGCCAGGCCTGGAGCAGCGGTTGCCAGGCTGGGAGCGGCCAGGCCCGGAGCAGCGGCTGCCAGGCTGGGAGCAGCCAAGCCCGGAGCAGCCGGGTCGGGTGCAGCCAGGCCCGGAGCAGCGGCTGCCAGGCTAGGAGTGGCCAGGCCCGGAGCAGCCGGGTCTTGTGCGGCCAGGCCTGGAGCAGCGGTTGCCAGGCTGGGAGCGGCCAGGCCCGGAGCAGCAGCTGCCAGGCTGGGAGCGGCCAGGCCCGGAGCAGCGGCTGCCAGGCTGGGAGCGGCCAGGCCCGGAGCGGCCGGGCCCGGAGCAGCCGGGCCCAGAGCAGCCGGGTTGGGTGCGGCCAGGCCCGGATCAACAGCAGCCAAGTCCAGAGCAACTAGATTGGGAGCGGCAGTGACCAGACCTGGAGCAGCTGGTTGTGGAACGAACCAGAGCAACAGAGGCCAGGCCCAGTGCAGCCAGGCCCAGAACAGCTCACTCCTTGCCTGCCCCTGCCCCACGGCTGCCTCTCAGACATGGCTGGAAACTTTTGCAGGAACTTGAGGGTCTGCTGAATCAAGTGATGAAGGCTTAGATCTGGATGTATTGAGTTAGTATAGCGCTGGGGTGTTGATCTGTGAATGCCGTGGGTGGAGCCTGGATGAGGCTGGTTGACCTATTTGGAAATGTCTTTTGTGTGAAGTGTATCCTTGGGCATGTGGAGATATTATTGATATGATAAAATGCTAAGTAACTGATTTACTATCTGAAAAGGGATTTACTATTGGGGAAAGAGAGGGAGGAAGAAACTGAACATAAACTGTGCACCTATGGATGAGGACAATGGGGGATGGGGAGGGGGCAGAAGGTGGGGTGGGAACCTGGTGGACGGGGGAAGAAATGAGGAACCTTTGTAATAATATGAACAGTAAAGATTGATTTAAAAAAAAAAAAGGTCCTGTGCTGTAAGCAGCCAAGCCTCTGGTCCGTGTGAAATACGGTGTCTATACAATCTCTGTGCACACTTCTGTCAAATGCTTCCAATGCACAGAAAGCTAAAGGCTAGCGTGACCGACTCTGCGCCCCACACCCCCTGCTGACTTCATTTCTCCCTTTCTTCTTCGGGCTGTTTTGCAGATATAAAATTTTTAAATAGGATTTCATTGCTATACCTTAATTTTTATGCAGTTTTCTAGGGATGAACAGCCAAGAGTAAGCAGCATATTTGAACACTTGATTCTACTTCATTTTCTTTTTCAATTGATGGGAACATGTTATGTAAAAGAAAACATCCCACGTGGAGGAAGACCAGCCCCTCGGCTATTATTTATAAAAGCAAGGACAGCCGTGTGATGGCTGAGCAGTTATGGCTCCGTGTCTTGACAATATCTCAACCATGACGTTTCTTCAGAACAGAATGGAAAAGTGATTTTACATGCACTTTGTATTAACCCTCTTCCTGAATCAGGCAGGCGTTCCCAGGTCAGTCACAATGCACAACTCCAGAAAGTTCTGTCACCTACGCCGAGGGGGGACCCGGTCACACATCCCAGATAAACCCAATGCAGGGACTCCGCAGACACACGGCACAGAGCCGGGAGGAACCAGGCTCGGGACCACCCTGACGGACAGGCTTCCCAGCCAATCCATGTGCTACCCGCTTGCCCATGTTTGCAGCCACGGGAACAAGGCAGCAGGGCGGAGAGGATCGGTGCCCCCTCACCCAACGCCCAGAGGCTGGGGCTGGTCTGCGCTCCTGGGTGCTGGCCTAGGCGAGGCCCTCGGGTGGCCCTCATGGCCATGTGGATGCGCCCGGGCCTCTGGTCCCTGGAGGGAGCGCGGCGTAAGCGGTGCGCAGTCTGCGCCTCAGCTGGTGGGCCAGCCTGCATCTGTCGGCGCCACCAGAGCCTCCCCACGGACTGCGGGCTCTGCCGAGGGGGACCGCCCTCCTGGCACAAGAGCACCGAAGGCACGCCGAGCAGAACGTCCCACCAGAGAATTCTGGGAAGAGCAGCACCGAAGGTGAAACAAGCACACAGGAGGACCTCAGCTCGCCGTAAAGAAAGGAGCATTTGCCCCGGCCGGACTTGATTTCTGCCAAGAGCACGTACTTTGGTTGCAGGCTCCACCCCCCGTCCGGGTCGGGGCTGGTACCGGAGGCAACCAATCCATGTGTCTCTCTGACATCGATGTTTCTCTCTGTCTCTGCCCCTCCTTCCACTCTCTCTAAAAATCAATGGAAAAATATCCTCGGGTGAAGATTAACAAAAAACCTTCTCTCATAAAGAGGAAATATGCTAATTGACTCTCATGCCCTCACAAAGATGGCAGTGCCCACAGCCAATAAGGAGGGAATATGCTAATTGACTGCCATGCCCTCAAAGATGGCAGTGCCCACAGCCAATAAGGAGGGAATATGCTAATTGACTGCCATGCCCTCAAAGATGGCAGGGCCCACTGCCACAAGATGGTGGCGCCCAGAACCCTCAGCCCCGCCGGGACAGCAGACATGCAGCCCCGCTGGGCCCACCCCCAGGCAGGTCCAGCCGCTCCGCATGCCTGCCTCCGGAGTCCCCCAGTCCCTCAGCCCCCCAGCTGCCCAGGGCCAGCCCGAGGTACAGAAAAGCTTCGGGTGGTGGCTGCCCAGTGGCTCAGGGCGGCCCGAGGCTCAGGTAAGCAGGGCCGGCCGAGGCTTGCGCTGCCGGCAGCGGCAGCAGCAGAGGAGTGATGGGGGCATCGCCTTCCCCTGATCTCCAGGTCACCTCCCGCCCCTGAGGGCTCCCGGACTAATAGGGAGCAGGCTGGGCTGAGGGACCCCCTTCCAGTGCATGAGTTTTCATGCACTGAGCCTCTGATAATAATAATAATAAAAATATGGAACATTTAACCTCATTTTACTAAAAAAAAACATTTACCGGGTTTCCTAAAGTCTATGTTCTAAGAGCTATGGGAACAAATGATGGTAGTTAAGGAAGCAGACAAACTAATCTCGACTAAAATAAATAATACATACTATTATAACCAATTAATCACCAATAACCCTAGCTGCCAACTCGTAAACAACATGCACTGTGCTCTCACACCAGTTCACGTACATAAACTTTTTCTCAAATACCCACTAACCAAAGAGTGAAAAGGTTATCTGCAGGTTAAAACATAACCACCTTATGGATCCTTATCTCTAACGTAGGGGTGTCGAACTCAATCAGAGAAGGGGCCAAAATCTAAAATCCAGCCTAAATCGCGGGCCGAATGGTTTACTGAACAGTCATAAACTGTCATTGTGATGGAAACGCAGCGGAGTGCAGTGATGACAGCGCGGTGCGGGCCACATTGCAAGGCCTGGCGGGACGGATTTGGCCCGCGGGCCTTGTGTTTGACACATGTGCTCTAACGCACAGCACTCTCTGCCACAGAGAGGACCAGGGAAGGGAGGGTCCAGGCTGTGGGCATCGCCAGGCGGCTCGGCAGGAAGGCCCGCCTCAGCCTCCGTCACGGGGCTGGCTCTGCAGACCCCACAGGACCATGAAGTGCCTGGAATCACCAAATACTGAGTCACATTCAGTCCAGTTTTATATGTCTTGTTTTTTGTGTTCTCACATTACTTTTAAGTGAATAAACTCTGCCCTTAGAGCATCTAAAAGCCTGAGCTCCCGCCATCGAGAGCATTGGAAAGATGGTAAAGATGTCCCTGATTTGGCCAGCCAGCAGATGCTTTTCCAAACTACCATGTGCCCAATCCTCAGCCTGTGGAAGGGGCCCCTTCCCCTCCTCAGAGCCCACCCCCACGGCTCTCTGCCCCTCCAGCACCTCAATTGTCCTATTCTCCAGCTTCTTCCCCCAAAGCTATACCTTTGATCCCGTTTTCATCCTAAATGCACCATCCTCTCTCCTCCCTGGGCCCTGAGAGCAAGCATGGCTGGAAGCAGCCCGTGGACACCGGCACCGGCACTGCACCTCCGCCTCAGCCCAGGGCCTCCCGGCATGCAGCCGGCAGCCCACGGCCTTGCCAGGGCCCGCACACGGCCGCTTTGATCCTCGGGAGCAGATGAGGGAAGGAACCAAGTCCTGAGTACAAGGTCCCAGCGCTCCTCAGGGGCCGAGGGGCAGCCTGAGACCTCGCCCTGTCCTTGACCCCTGGCTCCTGGAGTCTACCCCCTTCAGGTGCTACGGGTCACTGGCTCACTCTCCCTGCCTCTGGCTCTGGGCCTTCACCACTCAACTCCCCAGCTCACACTGGGGCCCCCAGCCTCTCTCCCCCTCACGCTTGGGACCTGCCCAGGACAGGTGACCTCCCTTTCACAACCACTGTGCGCTGGAAACTGCTCAGGCCCTCCATCTGTGAGTCAGCTCATGGATTCTCATGCACCGGACCTCTAGTAATAACACAGCCCCCACAGCCCCCCACAGGCCCCCCCAGGCCCCCACCGCCCCCCACAACCCCCCACAACCCCACACAGCCCAGCCCCCACAGCCCCCCACCGCCCCCCACAACCCCCCACAACCCCACACAGCCCAGCCCCCACAGCCCCCCACAGCCCCCCACAACCCCCCACAACCCCACACAGCCCAGCCCCCACAGCCCCCCACAGCCCCCACACAGCCCCCCACTGCCCCCCACAACCCCCCACAACCCCCCACAGCCCAGCCCCCACAGCCCCCCACCGCCCCCACACAACCCCCCACAACCCCCACAACCCCCCACAACCCCACACAGCCCAGCCCCCACAGCCCCCCACAGCCCCCACACAGCCCCCCAAAGCCCCCCACAGGCCTCCCTGGCCCCCCCACAGCCTCCCCCAGCCCTGACAGGCCCCCCCAGCCCCCCACAGCCCCCACAGCCCCCACAATCCCCCACAGCCCCCACAGCCCCACAGCCCCCACAGCCCCCACAGCCCCACAGCCCCCCACAGCCCCACAAGCCCCCACAGCCCCCACAGCCCCCACAACCCCCCACAGCCCCCACAGCCCCCACAGCCCCACAGCCCCCACAGCCCCCCCACAGCCCCCACAGCCCCCACAGCCCCCACAGCCCCACAGCCCCCACAGCCCCCACAGCCCCCACAGCCCCACACAGCCCCCCACAGGCCTCCCAGGCCCCCCCACGGCCTCCCCCAGCCCCCACAGGCCCCCACAGCCCCCACAGCCCCCACAGCCCCACAGCCCCCACATCTCCCACAGCCCCCCCCACAGCCCCCACAGCCCCACAGTCCCCACAGCCCCCACAGCCCCCACAGCCCCACAGCCCCCACATCTCCCCCAGCCCCCACAATCCCCCACAGCCCCCACAGCCCCACAGCCCCCCACAGCCTCCAGAGCCCCCACAGCCCCACAGCCCCCCACAGCCCCCACAGCCCCACAGCCCCCCACAGCCTCCAGAGCCCCCACAGCCCCACAGCCCCCACAGCCCCCACAGCCCCACAGCCCCACAGCCCCACAGCCCCACAGCCCCACAGCCCCCCACAGCCCCCACAGCCCCACAGCCCCACAGCCCCCACTTAGCCAGGCCACAGGCTAAGGAAACACTTTGGGCGGCCGAGTCTCAGAAAAGCAGCGATTTTGGAGAATCTGCACTGCCTGAAAGTCAGACCCCCGCCTAGAGGGCTCAGACACAACATGTCCTATAAAACCGCAGGCTCACACCGCTGAAACCAGGCCACGCTCCAGCCCGGCCACCCCGCTCGCCCGGCCAGAGGGGAAGCCCGAGGCCCAGCTGCCCAGGGGAGACCCAGGGCTCCCAGGGGAGGCGGGACGCCCGGAGCAGGCCGGGCGCAACCTGGCGCCGGGAAAGTGATAGCCTGACAGGGAGGACCCGGACACACAAGAGGAGCGGGCCGCCTCCGTTCTAGAGTTTCAGGCCGCGACAAAGCCTCCTCCGGGAGCCTGCCACAGGCGGCTGGGAGCCATGCACAGGCGGCCGGGAGCCATGCACAGGCGGCCGGGAGCCATGCACAGGCGGCCCGGGAGCCATGCACAGGCGGCCCGGGAGCCATGCACAGGACGGCCAGGAGCCATGCACAGGCGGCCGGGAGCCATGCACAGGCGGCCGGGAGCCATGCACAGGATGGCCGGGAGCCATGCACAGGCGGCCAGGAGCCCTCCGAGCCTGAGCGCCGGGCCACGCAGGGGGCTGAACAGCCATTTCTTCTTAAGTTCCAGTGATTATCGGGGTGAGGGGTCAGCTATTTAGAAAATGTGCTCATTAAATACAACAGCCAGCCGTGTGGAATGGTGCGGTGCTTTATGAACTGTAAACAGTCCCACGTTCGTTCCCTCCCCGCGGGAATCCCAAGCAGAGCGGAGCCGCTGTGAGCGGTACCAAGCACCTCAGGGACCAGAACCACAGGGCGGAGAACAGAGGGAAAGTCCCCCACACCCCCACACCCCCACACCCCCGGTCATCTGTGTTCACACACCGGCTGGCCACGGGTGTGGACGAGGAACCCCTGATGCTTTAAGTAACTTAAAGTCCACATGAGCCATCGAACGCTACACACAAAACAAAGACTTAAAAAATGCTTTTGTTGTAAGTACCTTGACCCTCGCTGCTTCCCCATTCTAACACGTGCTGTAATGCAGCTGAGGTGTAAGGGTTTGACTCTGCAGTCCTGTCACCCGGAGAGGAGAGCCAGTGTCTCACCAGCTGCGCCCCAGCTCCCGGCACCTGCCCCCGGCCGCCTGGGGCTCCCAGGGCCCCATGGAGGCACCGCCGTCCCCTGCCTGCCCCAGGGCCTGCAGCTGGAGAGTACCCCGGATCCTCAGACAGCTCCAGAGGGCGCTCAGCCCGCCCGCGGGACAGCACCGGCGATGCCCATGGGCTGCGTTCCCAGCCTGGGCTCCGCCTGGTGCGGCTCCCGGCACCCTGAGATCTCCGGGGAGCAGGGGCCGCCCGCGCGGGGGGTTCCAGGGAGGCAGTGCCTGCACCCAGCTCCCCGGGGGCCAGCACCCAGCTCCCCGGGGGCCAGGCGGACCGCGCCGGCGGCTCCGGGGGGACTGGGGGGGGACTGGGGAGGGGGACAGAGCCGGCGGCTCCTGGGGGACTGGGGGACGGGGGACGGGGGGGGGGGGGGGGGGGGGACAGAGCCGGAGGCTCCGGGGCCCCTCGGGGAGCTCACCGCGTGGGGCCGCCTTCCTGCCGCTCGGGGGCGGCACCCGGAGCCGCTGGGGTCACTCACCTGCGCGCTGGGCCTGTCCTCACCGGCCGCTCAGAACCGAACCCCGCGCCCTCCGGCCCCGCCGGTCTGGTCCTCAGTGCGGACCCGCCTCGGTGCGGCGCGGAGACGGACCGCAGCCTCCGGAGGCGCCGCGGCAGAACGGGCCCCGGGGCCGCCGAGCTCCGCGCCCGGTCCGTCCACACCTGCCGGCCCCGCGCTCACCGGGACCCACGGGCCGGCGAGCAGCGCCCCTGGCCCCGCGGGAGGCGCCGGGAGGTGCGGGTCCCCGGCCGCCGCTCACCTCGCTCCGCTCCGGGCTCCAGGCTCCGCGCTCCCGGCTCCGGGCTCCGCGCTCCGGGCTCCCGGCCGGCAGGTGTCGCCGCGGCCGGGCGGGCGGGGCGAACCGGCTTCGGTCGACGGCGCGGCCCCTCCGCCCCCGCCCGCAGCCCGGGCCTCGCTCCGGCGGATCGGGCTCCGGGGCCCCGGCCCGCGGCCCCGGCCACGTGCCCGGCCCCCGCCCGCCCGCGGCCCCGGGAAGTTCACGGCCCGCGGGGAGGGGGCGCGGGGGGCGCCGGGCGAGGCCGGGGTCCCGGGGAGTGAGGGGGCCGCCCGGGCCGCGCGGACCCACCTGGAGCGCGGAGTCCCGCCGCCACCGTCCGCCGGCTCCGCTCCTCCCGCTCCTCCCGGGGCCGCTCCTCCCGGCTCCGCTCCGCCCGCTCCTCTCTGCTCCGCCGGCTCCGCTCCTCCCGCTCCTCCCGGGGCCGCTCCTCCCGGCTCCGCTCCGCCCGCTCCTCTCTGCTCCGCCGGCTCCGCTCCTCCCGGGGCCGCTCCTCCCGGGGCCGCTCCTCCCGGGGCCGCTCCTCTCCGCTCCGCCGGCCCGCGCTCCTGGCGCCCGGCCCGCTGCGCACGCGCCGCCGCAGCCCCGCGCCGGGCGGGCGGACAGACGGAAGGACAGGGGGGACCCCGCGGCCCGGACACGCTCCGCCCGCACCGCCGCGGAGGGCGCGGGCCGCTCACCGCCACCGGAGGGGGACGGGCCCGGAGGGCAGGCTCCCGGGTGCGCGGGGGGAAGAGGATGGGACCCTGAGACACGCGCTGCCGCTGGCGCCTGACCCGCCCGTCCTTGGCATTGGCTGTGGACGTGCCTGTGAAAAGCCTAAAGCAACAAACAAACGTTAAAGGCGCAGAGGGAACAGAAGCACTCACTCCAAATGCTCAGTCCCCTCAAGGGCCGCATCAGCCCTGGTCCCTGCCATGCAGCTCTTGTTTGATGATGGAACGCAAACTCTGGGTAAAGGCGAGGAGAGCAGAGGGGAAGGGGGAACTAAGCAAGAACTTTAACTCATGGAAGTCTAAAACTTGTGTTACGTTCCCCCGCATAATAAAATAACTTTAATTATGCTTTTAACGACCATGATTACATGGTGGGAGGTACCATTAACGTGAACGAAGAAGGGGGGTTCTGTGGGCAGTAGCCCCCCGGGGTGATCTGACCACGAATCCCTGCCCGGGTGGGTCCTGGGGGGCAGCCGAGCCCAGGCCACAGCGCCCTCAGGACGGGCTCTGAGCCCTTGGCATGCAGGCAGCACACCTGGCACCCCAGAAATCACACCCTGGCAGCAGGAATCCCCCTCAGGAGGGCACATGCTCTTGTTAACCATCCCTTAACCCAATCCCGGCCCAGCATCCTCCCCTTCCTGCCCTCTCCCCACTGCTCCTGACTTCAAACGCACAAAACTGCCTTCTCCGGAGCACCCGAGACCTCCCTCCCTGGCATATGTCCTCGGTTTGCCTTAAACTCACAAAAATTCTCTCCAGGTTTGGACCTTTCTTACGTCGACATTAGGTTATTCTGTGTCCCTTATTCTAAAGCAACATTTTTTATGATGAGAAAGTGTCATCAGTGAAACTTCGCTTCTGAATCTAATTAAAAAGATTTAATGATTTGGTACCCAATACATTAAATCTTTTAAAATGATTTCCAACCCTAGCCGGTTTGGCTCAGTGGATGGAGTGTCAGCTGAGGACCAAAGGGTCCTGGGTTCGATTCCAGTCAAGAACATGTTCCTGGATGGTAGGTTTCTCCCCAGCCCAGGCCCTGGTCAGGGCCCCTGTAGGAGGCCACCAATCGATGGGTCTCTCTCACATCCATGTTTCTCAGTCTCCCTCTCTCTCCCCCTCCCTCTGAAAATCAGTGGGAAAATGCCCTCAGGTGAGGACTAAGAAGAAAAGCTTGATGGTTAGAGGTGGTTGCAAAACACGTGGAACTAGCTCGTCGGTGCCAGGGCCCTGGGCCTTTCCCGCCGGAACCTGCGGGGCCCGTTTCCATGCGCCTGGTGGAGCCTCCAGCAGACACCACAGACAGCAAAGGCGGGTGAGGCGCAGGCTGACCTGAGGCCAGAGCCCGGGCTGGTCCTCACAGCCCCCTTTCCTCCGCTTCCCGGTGTTACTCCCACAGATGTCCACACGCATGTCCTGAGTGTAGACGTGGGTCAGAGCAAGGGGGGGAGTGCCCAGTGGCGCCTCCTGGGGCACCTCCTCACCTTGTCTGTCTGACCTGCACCCTCAAACCTGGTGAAGAGGCCAGCCCAGCGAGGCCGGCCCACCGCAGCCCTGGGGCTTCCATAGAGGCCCTCGGTCGCTGTATGATGTAAATGAAAACCAGACCAGCAAACAGCGGCCATGCTCATGTCCGCGTGTGTGCGGAGTCCCCTCGTTTGCTAAATCACTTCTCACAACAGCTTCTCGATGAGAACACGTTCCCATTGCCAGGAGGGGACTTCCCCAGCAAAGTAGCCGGAGACCCGCGTGTTCAAGCAGAGGGAGGGGGTCGGGAGCAAAGCAGCCAGCCCACCCGTCCCAGCTGTCCTCCACCAGGCCCCCAGTGCTTCTCTCTCTCTTCACACATGCCGACACATGTGTACACATGTATGGGTGTGCACATAAGCATATACATATTCGCATGTGCGTCATGCATGTATGCCCACATACACACATGCACAGACACGTGTGCACACATATATGCATATATTGTAAATATTTCTCTATTTTCTGCATACAACGCAGCTAGAGAGCAGTCCAGTTCCTGAGGAGGGGCAGCTGGAGATGGAGAAAATGAAAGAAAGAGACAGACACAGAGACGGAAGGAAAAAGCTGGGGCTGCGTGGGACAGCTATCCTCTGATGGAGAGACAGTGACTCAGAGCCAATGCAGCACGTTTATTTTATACAGCAAAATACCAGGAAGATGCCAAACCGGTGTGGCTCAGTGGATAGAGCGTTGGCCTGTGGGGGGTGTGCAGGAGGCAGCTTCTCTATAATAGATATTTCTAACTCTCTATCCCTCTCCTTTCATCTCTGTAAAAAATCAATAAAATATATTTTTTTAAAATACCAGGAAGTTTTACAAAAGCCCAAGACAAAGAAGATTCTTGTGGCTTCTTTGTAATCATCACTTCTGGGTGACCCCAGATAATAGTGTTTGTTCCTGGTGCTTGGCTGGATTTAGATAATGAAACACCCCCTGGGGCCTGAGCTGAAGGTCAGGCTGACAACACCCCTGCCTCTGGCAAGGTATGTTTCCTGGGCATGGCTCTGCCAGTGCTGCTAGATTCAGATGGAAATCAGCTAAATCAGCTCAGGGGCCTCTCCCGGGCGCTCTCTACATATGCACATGCACACACACATGCACACTTGCACACACACATAGAGGCGTGCACACGCCCTGTCACTCTGTCCCCGTGAGCACATTAGCTCGGCCTCCAGTGTGCTCTCTGCTGGCTGCTGCCTGGGCTCCCAGCTCTGGGTCCTTGTCCCCTGTCCTGGGCACTGGCCTCGTGGGTCTTCCCCACGCTGCAGGAGGGCCCAGGGAGCTCCCTTTCCCTGAGCAATGCTGCACTTCAGGGTCATTTGGCCTCGGGCGGTATCTCCTGCGTGGACCCTGAACTGTGCTGGGCCGTGCAAACACCTGTGAAGGGGCCGGCAGAACCCTCCAGCAGCCACCATGAGCCAGCATGAAATGTCACCAACTTGTCAACATTTCCCAAATTACAATAGGACAGCAGCCAAGAAATAAATGATCAAAACACAAATTAAGGCTCTAGCCAGTTTGGCTCAGTGGACAGAGCATCGATCGGCCTGCAGACTGAACACATGTCTGGGTTGCAGGCTCAATCCCCAGTATCGGGCATGAAGGAAGCAGCCAATCAATGATTCCCTCTCATCATTGATATTTCTCTCTGTCCCTCTCCCTTCCTCTCTGAAATCAATAAAAATATTTTTTTGAAAAACTAAGTTTAAAGCTTAGAAATTGTCAGATGTAAGTCTACGATGGATCGTGTGGTCACATGGACCTCAGTGAACATGTCACTTCTAGATGACTGTCAGCGCAACTCCGGGCCCTATCCAGCGCCCTGGGTACAGAATCCGGGCTATCCGGCTGCGGACCCATCTCCCCACCTCCAGCACAGACAGACACAGGCTGCCCTGTGCAGCTGACAGCCACTGTGCAGCGAACAGCAAGCGGGACCCTCCCACATGGACTGGGCTCTGAGATGTGTGGCGAAAGGGCCCAGAAGCATCAGTCCGCCCCTCAAACGCAGGACTGGATGGTCTGTCTCTTCACACCTGACCCCGCACAGTGGCCGCTGAGCTTCACACTTCACGGCTAGAAAGCGTGTGAAGGTGCGAGGTTGGTGCCACGGCGGCCACGGGTGTCCACGCGGCGGCCACGCCCCTGGCCGGAGGAAGTGAAGACGTTAGGAGGGTTTTTAACGCGTGGTCCCCCGGCCTTGGCTGCGCGGCCGGAGTCTCAGTGGCCTCCGCTGCGGCCAGGCCCGGGTGGCTGCAGGCGGGAGCACCGGCTGCCGGACGCCCTCTGGACATGGCAGTTCCAGGCCCAACGTAACCCGCACACTTGGCCGGCTGAGCCTGCCGGGCCTGGCCTGGCACGGAGGGTGTGCAGCAGCCCCCCATGGCCCTCTGCACGGCTCTGTGCCTGGACCAGGCCGGCCATGGCCGTGGTTTGCCGGCTGCTGTGTGGACGGCGGAAAGCTGAGACTGGCAAGGACACGAAGAGATGAGGGGTGCCCGGGGGAGACCTCTCAGGAGAGCGTTCTGGGAAGGACGAAAGTCACCGCAAGGTTTCTGGGGCAAGCCACACCGGACACGTGTGAGGAGCAGTAGGAGCCCAGTGTGAGGGCAGGGGCGGGGGAGGGGGCAGGGGAGGGCAGGGGAAGGGGCACAGGGGAAGGTGGAAGAGGAGGAGAAGGGCAGGGGAGGGGCGGGGAGAGGAGGGGAGGGAGGGGAGGGGAGGGGAGGAAAGAGGCTAGGGCGGGCAGAGGTGGGCGGGGAGCTGGGGAGAGGTGAGAAAAGGGCTTATTCCTCTGCCTGGATCGCTGAGACAGGAGCGGGGTGACGGCACTGACCACAGAGGCCAGCCAGAACCTTCTCAGGAGGAGGGTCCTGAGAAGCAGGTGTCTGGCCACAGCCTGTCAGGTGGGGTGCCCTCAGAGCCGCTGTAACTGGAGCCGCGGGCATTGGCGACTCTGAGAGCTGAGAGCGAGCAGAGAATGCTTCAAGGACAGAGGACTCGCCTCCCACAGGCGTGTGGCTCACAGGCCTGACTCCCACCGCGCTAGGGTCTGGCTGACGGCAGGACATGGGTCCCAGGAGCCACCGCCCCTGCAGCTCAGTGTTCACACTCAGGGGTGTCACACTCAGGGGTGTCACTCAGGACTCAGTTCTTACACCTCCTACACCTCTTTCCTAGAGGTGCTGGAGGGACCCCGAAGTCAACGCTGGTGGGAAAGAGAGTGTGACCAGACGGCGCCTCCTTGGCACCTGCCCTACAGTCTCCAAGCACCCCCGTGGTTTTGTTTAATATATGTTTTTATTAATTTCAGAGAGGAAGGGAAAGGGAGAGAGAGAACCGTCGATGAGAGACACATTGATCGGCTGCCTCCTGCACACCCCACCCCCAGGGACCGAGCTTGCAACCCGGGCCTGTTCCCTGACCAGGAATCGAACCCTGACCTCTTGGTTCACAGGTCAATGTTCACCCCTGAGCCAGGCCAGTGGGGGAAGCTCCTCTGTCCTGATCTGATTCCGGCCTCAAGACGCAGAGCCTCCAGGGCCCCACAGAAGTGGGGGACCCTCCCTGTGGGGACTTCCCTTGAGCTGTGTTTGCCGTGGTCCCCGCCATGTCTGCTTGTCACCACTCCATGGACAGAGTCGCGCTTAAGATCTCGTCACATCACGCCAGGCCGGCCTGTGGCAGACCCTGCCCGAGGGGCCGCGGCTCGCGGAGGTGGGTGGGGGTGGGGGGCCCGTGGGGGTGTGGGGTGGGGGGCCGCTGTGACCACTCGTGACATTCTTATTCTCCCCCTGAGGGCCAACAATCGGGCTGTGTTGGGATGAAAAGTGCGTTTGTCCGCTCGGCCGGCCTCAATGCCGCTTTGTGAGGCCAGTCCCTGGCCCTTTGTCCCCACGGAGCGGGCACAAGGGCCCTCAGAGCGCTGGCGGAAGCTGGCCTTTGTCCCGGGGCCCGGAGCGTGCCCGCACCTGAAGGGCCTTCTGACCCACAGGCCGCGCGGCCCAGACCAGCCTCGGCCCGGGGCTCTGCTCCCGTCAGGCAGCCCCGGGAGCCGTCCAGGCCGTCTGTGGGGACCCCCGAAAACGACGGGGTTCTACATGGCGCCTGTTCTCCTAGAAATAGTTTCTGTTTGGAATTTTTTTTTTAAAGGAAGCTTTTTAAAATAATAATAATAATAATAATAATAATGTATTTTTATTGCTGTCAGAGAGGAAGGGAGAGGAAGAGATAGAACCCTCAGTGATGAGAGAGAATCACTGATGGGCTGCCTCCTGCACCCCCCACACGGGCGATGGGGCCCACAACCCGGGAATCAAACTGTGACCTCGTGGTTCATAGGTCAATGCTCCGACCACTGAGCAACACTGGCCGAGCTCAACAGTGTTCTTGAAAGTGATGATCTTGGAACAAATGGTGTTAAGCATGTGCAGCTCACTTCATCCCTGTGCCACCACCGGGCACCTGTGGTCACCCCATGGTCAAGGGGGCAGGGTTTGGACTGGGGACGGCCTCTGTCCCCCACTTCCATCTTGCAGGGCCCAGTGCCCCTGACCCACTGAGCTGTCCAGCCTCCAAGCCCTCCCTGCGCCTAGGAAGCAGGCATCTCTGCAGAAAGGGACAGAGCAGTACCCGTTCCTCCATCCCCCTCACACACTGAGGGATGTCTGCGCCCCCAGCAGAGGCTCGGCCCTGGCAGGCAGCCCTGCCAGGATGGGCCCAGCACCCAGACGCCTCCAGGATCCCTCTCCACGGACTCAGCTTTGAAACCACACGTGTGTGGTTTTCTTTAGACGAAGAGAATGGAGATATCAGGAGAAACACCTAATTGTTATGAGAAGCTTGTTGGGAATAAAACTCACAAGACCTGAAGACTTAGGCGTTTAAAACGCTACAACTTCACGCTGGGTGTCTGGGTGCTTTCCGGTGTCCTGTGCACAGGGGGGACGGAGCTGACCTGCCCATGCACCGTCCTGGCCGGGCTCAGAGGCACCTGCTGGCCCCGAGGGACTGGAGCCAGCATGCCGGCAGGAGACGGCCCCTGCTGCCAGAGGCCGCGGGCACCCGGAAAGCACAGCTGTGTGTCAGGTCCCTGCAGCCCACCCGCCACGCTCAGCGAGAGTGACTTCTGTGACGCTGGAATGCCCGGCCCCCGGCCCCCACGCCTGCCGCAGGGAGTGGCCACGTCCCCGGCCTGTCCCCTGCCCTGGTGTCCAGGCCTGCTCGCTGCTCCCGGCCTCCTCCTCAGACGGTCGTCCTGAGCTTCCTCGTCCCCGTCACATCGGTGCAGCCCCACTGCATCCTTCACAAGCGGCCGGTCCCTCTCCTGTGTGCCAGGGGCGTCCTTCTCCGCCCGCCTGGGCCGTGATGTCACACAGCCCCTTCTCCGCCCGCCTGGGCCGTGATGTCACAGGCCAGTGGCCCGCCCACCCTGCCTCTGCCTGCCCACATAGACCTCGATGGCTGAGTTCCCAGGACACCATGTCCGTTGCAGCTGCAGAGGGCGGAGCAGGAATGGCGGCGTTCACACTGCCGGCCACTCCTCTCGGTCTGACTCAGAGCCTGGCAGGTACTGCTGTCCGGACGGGTGAGCTGAGTTGAGGGACCGGGGCCCGGGGTTTAACTCTGAGCAGGAGAGATGAGGACCGTGTTCACGAACCTACCGCGGGCAGTGCCCACTGGGCCGGCTCAGGACTGGGCTTGCAGGGTTCCTGCCCAGCGGGGAGCACAGGAGACCAGGGCGTGGTGCGAAGTGGGCAGGGGCGTGTCCTTGGGCACCGGGTGGCCCTCCAGCGGGCCCTCCCCCTCCAGAAGCCCTGCCAGGCCAGGCACAGCCCGGCCCCAGCCCTTCGGCAGCCCGTCCAGAGCCGTGGCGTGTCTGTCACCTGGAGAACCGCGGCTCCCAGGCAGGCTAGCTCCGGCGGGTCCTCTGGCCCCGGTGCCACCTGTGGACATGGCCGTGGGGACGCGGGGAACAGAAGCCGAGCCTCGCGCAGGCTGGGAGCCCCGGCCTGAGGAGCTGAGGGCTCACAGCCGCACTGCCATCGGAGAGACCGCCCACATGGGCAGCCCCGCGCCTGCTCCCAGCCACAAGGCAGCACCATGACTTCTCTCCAGAATTCCCAGGCAGACACATTCCTTGTTATTTCATCCCTTTTATCTCCTCTTTCTGTGGAGTCACTAACCCAATCGCACGTGTCTCCACAGGCGCACCATGTGTACCAGACTCAGTGACGTGGGAGGGCAGGGCCAGCAGGCGGGAGCTGGCAAACAGGAAACCTGCAGTGGGCTGGCACGGAGGGTCTGCCCGGGGGCTGTCCCTGAGGCCCAGCGGCCCACACACGCAGGCGCTGCTGGGTCCGAGCTGGGCCCGGCCCCCGGGCAGGCTCCATCGCCAGCTGAAAGGACAGTTTGACTGCTTCTTGTTAACACCGTGGCTTCCTGCCTTAGAACTCACATCCGTGACAGCACAGGAAGGACGATCACGCATGAACAGGCAAGAAGCTGACACTGCGCTCACGTTTGCCTCGGACGGAGCAGCTCACGGGGTCGGATTCTCACATTGGGGTCCGGGACACAGTCCATGCCCATGTCAGCGCTTGCAACAGCCCGAGACGCGTCCCCAGGACGCTGCGGGCCCTCTGTCCCAGGACACGGGACTAACCCGCCGGCCACCCACTGGGGACCGTGCCCGCCTGGCCGGCCTCCGCTGGCGGCCCCGGCTGCTCCCGTGGGGCGTGCAGTGAGCCCTGGCGGGCAGAGGACACACCGGTGGCTGGAGCTGCCCACGCCCCGGGCGGGCTGCAGGAGGGGTGTGGTTGTGCTTCGAGAGCCTCTGCCATCCAGGCCTCGCTGCCGCAGGTTTCACAGACACTCCCCCAGACGGCCTCACAGGGCCGCGGGAGGCGTCTTCTCCCGGCGGGACGCTCACAGGGCCCCGGCCGCCTTAGCCAGCATTGCCGGGAGCACGCCAGGCCCGGAGCCGCGAGGCGGGAGGCGCGAGGCGCTCGCTCACTCAGGGCTGCCTCCCTCGGGAACCCTGTGAGTCATCCACTAGGCCCGGCCGGGGGCCTCGCCTGGGCCAGCGACAGGGACCTTTGCAGCCCCGCCCTGAGCAATGAGACGCCTTAAAGTGGAATTCTGCGGCAAATAACTTCATCTCACTTATTTCTAAGTCTCTGCCCACTCAAGTAATTGTCTTTACATTAACTGTTGAGAATATGAGGGTTCATTCTCTTGGACCACAGCGTTTTGCAGAGCAGGCCGGTGAGGGAATGGGAGTCCTGGCAGGTTACTGGAAGAGCTGAAGCCGGTCATTGGGTGATGGCCAGAGTGACAGAGGCGGGAGGTCCCTGTCACCTCGGAGAGCGTGAAGCCCGCCTCTCGTGGCCGGGAGGGGTTTGGGGGCCTTGAGCGCGGGGGGACAGAGCATCTTTCTGGGTCAAACCACCGGGTCACTTCAGGGGTGAGAGTGCTGGGCCCCAGAGAACTCTGCCTGGCGACCAGCCGCCGACGGTCCGACAGAACAGGGTGCTGGCGGCGGCTGGGCCGTGTGAGCCTGACTGTCCCCACAGTGACCTGGCAGGAGGCCCAGGGACAGGCAGTCTCGGGACCTGCTGAGCCCCGTGCCCCATGACAGCGCCTGCCCTGGGAAGTGCCACTGAGCACTGCCCCTCCTGCCGCCTGCTCCTGCTCCCGCTCCTCTCCCTCCTCCTCCACGGGGCGTCCAGGGCCCGAGTCGCCATCTGGGCCTCCATCTCGCACGCTGCCGGGCCCGGCTCCTCCAACGCTGCCCGCCTCATCCTCGGCCTGTGGCCCAGGGAGCCGCAGCGACGTGTGCAGAGCTTCTGGAAGCTTTCGCCACCCTGTGCCGGGGGAGACGTGGCAGCCTGATGTTCGCGGTGAACCCTGCGCAGGCTCCTCAGGTGCCACCGTTCGCCACCCAGCCCGGAGCAGCGACCGTCCCCGGGTCAGGGCGGTCACAGCAGAGACGAGAGGCCCGGGGTCTGGTGGCCTCAGAGGCCGGTCAGCCCGCACAGCCGCTCCCTCTGGGCTTTCCGGGAATTAGCCAGCACCTGCCATACCTCTAAACCAGCTTCTCCAGCGACCCCAGCACAGCCGTGGTGAGACATGCGGTCCTCACGCGTTTCCTGGCGGCCCGGAAGCGTGTGACCTGACGCCAACTTTCCCTCCCGGCCCGGAAGACATGCTGTGGGCGAGTCCGCGTGCTTATCGGTGGCTCTGTCAACACTCTGACCCGCCTGTTTACTTTTTAAAATATATGTTAATTGATTTCCAAGAGGAAGGGAGAGGGAGAGAAAATGAGAATCATGGATCGACTGCCTCCTGCACGCCCCTCACTGGGGATGGAGCCCGCAGCTCGGGCCTGTGCCCTGACGGCAACAGAACCCTGACCTCCTGGCTCCTAGGTCGCTGCTCAGCCATGGGCGGCCCCACGAGTTTATTTTACTTGTCTGACACCCAGATGAGAAGCCGCCTGCCGTTCTCATTGCGGCTTCCCCGCTGTTGCTGTTTCTGTCAGCCCCCAGACCGGCTCTCTCAGACAACACTCTTTGGCTGCACTGACTCAGACTCATTCACATCAGCAGGGCATTCCCGGGCCGTTCGAGCTTAAAGTGTATTTGCACTTTGTTGCCCTGACAGCAACTGCCCTGCCCAGCTTCCTGCCGGTGGATAGAGTGGCCTCAGACCTATGGCTCCTCCCCTGTTTGATTCCTTCACCGTCACAGCTGTGAGGGGAGTTTGGAAATGAACTCGACCCCGTCCTCACTGCTGATGCTGTCGGCATTCTTTCTCCCCAAGTGGAGTGACCACGCACAGTCACTCTTCTGTGTGTGTTTTAAACATGTTTTTGTTGATCTCAGAGTGGACGGGAGAGAGAGAGAGAGATAGAAACATCAATGATGTGAGAGAATCAGTGATGAGCTGCTTCCTGCACACCCAGACTGAGGATCAAGCCCACAGCCTGGGCCTTGAACCATGGCCTCCTGGTTCATAGATTGATGCTCAGCCCCTGAGCGTCGCCGGCTAGGCCACAGTCATATATGTGAACACACAAAAGTCTGTGCCCTGTTCATTCCAACAGCACTGTCACGTGACCACACCACCCGGGCGGCATCACAGACTCCCCCTCGCACAGTGTCACTGGATGTCCGACGGCCGCGTCACTCGCTTCACACTTTCTGTGCTGGTTTTATCAGTGTGAGGACTGTGACTCATGTCTACTTCCTTATTTCGCACCATTCACGCTTTCCTAATGCAAGATTAAAGCGCACGAAGCTGTGAAAGATGCTGCCAGCACAAACAGATGTAGAAACAAAATATATTCTTCATTTTTATATAAGAACTTCTTACATACCTTTAAAATGGCTTACCTTCCTAGCCGGTTTAGTTCAGTGGATGGAGCATTGGCCTGTGGACTGAAAGGTCCCGGGTTTGATTCCGGTCAAGAGCACATGCTCAGGTTGTAGGCTAGATCCCCAGTAGAGGGCGTACAGGAGGCAGCCGATCCATGTTTCTCTCTCATCACTGATGTTTCCATCTCTCTCTGTCTCCCTTCCTCTCTGACTGATAAACAATAAAAATATATTAAAAAATAAAAATAAAATAGCCTACAAAACAGTCGATCGGATACTCCAAATTCAATCAGTAAACGCTTAGCTGGTGAGCCTATGAGTGGCTCACTATTTTCCCATCACCATTAGCACCGTGCTAAAGATGTGTCCCCAGGAAGCCTTGGTCTTATGAAGGATGAAAGTGAGCTGTCAATGCTCAGAGGAAGGATCGTTGCATTTGAAAAAACAGTGTCACAAGTTTCCAGCGTAATTTCCAGCAGCGTTGACTGGTTTACGTTGACATCAGCAATAAGATGTCATTCCAGCATTTGCAAAAGGAGACCTAAAACAAGCATTTGGGGACTCTCTGCCCCGACTCGCTCTTTCCATCTTCCTTTGGTGGTTCATCCATTTACTCACTTGACAAAAATGAGCTTCAAAGACACGCCATGCACTGACAGCCGGACGTGATAAAAAGACAGAAATGAGCTCTATCTTTTTAACGTCTCACCCCATCCTTCTACTAGAGGCCCTAGGCACTAAATTTGTGAGTGTGTGTTGGGGGGAGGTTGGGGGGGCGGGGGCTCAGCCCAGCCTGTGCCTCTCTCTTTCCAGGACCCCTAACAGGCCGCCTTCTCGTTCCTTCCGCTCGGCTCACTGCTCCTCAGGGCTGCTGAGGGTGGGAGAGGCTCTTGCCACCGCCACTGCACTCACCAGCCGGGAGCCCATCTTCTGGCTGAGCAGCACTCCCTCTGTGGAGAGCACCGACCACCAGCGGGCAGCTCCTGTTCAGTCATTGCACCATAAGGGTTGCTGCACTTTTATATAATAGGTCCCCAGGTTTGCAGAAAAGAAAGAAACTCAGACCAAACTTCCATCCACACAGCACTGAAAGCTCATGGGCTCCAGGATGAAGCCAACCTGTCAGACACCAGAGCCTGTGCTCTCTTCAGTCTACTTGGCCTTTCCTGAGTGATACTGTTCTAGGAGTTTCTATTGTTTTTGTGGCTTTCATAAGCAAAGTCAGTATCTTACGAGTTTACCTTCAGTTTTCTGATATCAACCACAGTTAACAGTCATTTCCAGTTTGTTCACTGATTGAGTTTCTTCATGTGACAATTATTGCTCAGATGCTTTTAGCCATCTGTAACTACTGTGGTTCTGATGATTTTCATCCTAATTCATAGAATCTAAATATCCAGATATAGAAAAATATTAGCTATATGTAATGTTTGCTTAGAGTGAATTTACATTTCTATTATTTGCTTTTCACCTTTGGTTTTAAGAATTAAACATTTAGCCCTAACCAGTTTGGCTCAGTGGATAGAGCATTGGCCTGTGGACTGAAAGGTTCCAGATTCAATTCCAGTCAGGGGCATATACCTTGGTTGCAGGCACATCCCCCATAAGTGGGTGTGCAGGAGGCAGCTAATGGATATTTCTCTCTCATCCATGTTTCTAATTCTCTATCCCTATCTTTTCCTCTCTCTAAAAAAATCAACAAAATATATATTTTTAAAAATAATGAAACATTAAGCTTGGCCAGTGTGGCTCAGTGGTTGAGTGTTGGTTCCTGGTCAGGGCACATGTCTGGGTTGCAGGCTCGATCCCCAGTGTGGGATTGCAGGAGGAACCCGATCAATGATTCTCTTTCATCATTTATGTTTCTCTCCCTCCCTCCCTCTCTCTTCCTCTCTGAAATCAATAAAAATATATTTAAAATTTGTTTAAAAAATTAAACATTCAGATTATTAATTTCACACATTGTGTTTTATCTTTATATTAAATTGGCATTAAAAAATAAGGCCAGTGGCAAACGTACAAGGTGTGGAGGTTTCTTTTGTGTCCACGCTCTTGTTAGTCTGTGCGAGTGGCAGATTCACTGGGAGAAATCTGCACTGATCAGTGATTGGAACGCACTCTGGCTTTTTACCAAAGAGCATGTCTCTTGGAGCAGATGCTGTGAGGGTGTTTAGAGCTTTCCGGGTCCCAGTATTCAGAAACCATAACCCCTGCCCACCTCATTGCTCAGTATTTGGTTTTTGTCGTCACCGGTGGAACACACACTTGCCCGAATAAATGCTATCATGTGACTCCAGGTGATGTTTTATCATCGTTTCAGCCTACCATTACAGTGTGGTCAGCAGAGCTGAACTGCCCCTTCCCCATGAGTGGGGTTTCCTTCTCACGTTCACGAACATTCTAAGAGCCCGCCCCGCCACTCACGGCTCCTATGACTGCCTCGGGGCCTGGCATGGCCAGTGGAAACCTGTTGTTAGGAAGCAGCTCTATATTGCCTCCTGCTTCCACAGGGCGGCCTGCAGGACAAACGGGCAGAGGTTGTGTCCGTGGTGTTAGTGATGACAGCATCAGCAGCTCTAACAATGACACGAACGCACACGGACATGCAGGCACTTCCTGTCGTCACTGCTATGGCCCGTTCACCAGCACACACAGGAGCGCCACACTGGTGATTACTGACTACCGGCTGGCCTGCGCCCTCTCACCCCCCGCGGGGGATGTCGGGCAGTCGGTTTCTGCCGGATCCCTGCAGGCCCGAACCAGACAAGAGGGAGTACGAACCTGTGTGCTGAGCATCTGTCCCTGTGGCTTTTATAGAGAGAGATTTCAGAGAGGAAGGGGGAGGAAGAGAGATTGAAGCACCCATGATGAGAGAGAACAATGGATTGGCTGCCTCCTGCACACTCCACACTGGGTATTGAACCAACAACCATGCGCCCTGACAGGGAATCAAACCATGACCTCTTGGGTCATAGATCCAAGCTCAACCACTGAGCCATGCCAGCTGAGCTTACCTTTTTTTTCCTTCACTTTAGTTTTCACAATTGTTACACATATAATGATTAAAATTGGGATTTTTTTTTTCAAATTATGAAAGGGTTATGAATTTGACACAGGTCATATAGCTAGTGAGTAGAGTGTGAACGTGAATCGGTATCTAAATCTATTTGAACTCACGATATATATTTCAGAAACACCTCTCTACAATTCCAGGGACAGCTGTTTCAAATCAGGGAGGCTAGCCCTGTGAACAAGTTATGGGAAAAGGGACATTACAAACAGGATTTCTGCGTTTTGAAAGAAAAGTCTCAGCAGGAAACACTGGTAATTTAAAATGAATTCTTAAAAGCATCAGCTGACACATGTCTCCTGCAGAAGACAGACCCCCCACTAGACCAGACCGCTCACGCCCTGCCCAGTGTCTGCACGTTAACGCATAAGAAACCTCGTGAGCGGAGCTGTCTGCCGCTGTTCCTCAGCAGGGAACGGCCGGCCCAGAGGCGACGCAGGACTTCTCACCATGACAAAGGGGCCAGTTCTCCAGGAAGACAGCAGCTGTCACGTCACACCTTTTCACATGGGAACCCGAAGAGACAGGAATAGAGGCAGAGCCAAACCACAGGCACAGGTCCAGCTGCCAGGACCCTCCTCTCAGCATTCGACAGAATGAGTGAGCGAGTCAGGAGTGAGGTGTGGAGAGAATCGCCCAGCGTCAGAAATCTATCTGATCCAATTAACACTTACATTTACAGTAAAGACTAGAGGTTGGTTTGGCCTCATATCCACAAAGAGACAGATTATAAAAGTGAACCAAGACGAAACCGGTTTGGCTCAGTGGATAGAGCGTTGGTCTGCAGACTGAAAGGTCCTAGGTTCGATTCTGGTCAAGGGCATGTGCCTTGGAAGCGGGCACATTTACAGTAGGGGGTGTGCAAGAGGCAGCTGATCAAAGTTTCTCTCACATTGATGTTTCTAACTCTCTATCCCTCTCTCTTCCTCTCTGTAAAAAATCAATAAAAATATATTTTTTAGAAAAGTGAGCCAGCAGGAGCTCCGGAGTGTGTGGGGCAGTAACTGAGAAAAGGAGCAGCTGGAACAGGCAGCGGAAATGCAGGGAGGCCTTGAGGAGGCCCCGGAACGTCCCCCTGAGGAGCAGAGAGGAAGGAAGGAGAGGGCGAGGAGCCACACTCAGACTCCCCGGGAACCGGGGGGCAGCACCAGCTTACCGACCTCCGTGCAGCGGGAGAGTGAGGAGGGGGTACAGAGCAAGGGGCGGAGAGAATATTTGCAGAAATAATGGCTGAAAAGTACCCAAATTTGATAAAAAGAACTTGATTTACACATCAAGATGCTCAGCACACTCCCTGACAGATACAGGCGGAGATGTCTACGCAGAAACAATGAAAATCAAACTGTCAAAAGATAAAGAAAAATCTTGGAGGAAGAGAAGCAAGTCACCGCATACAAGGGACTCTTAGAAGGAGCAGATCCATGAAACGGAGAACAGGAATGCAGCGGGCAGAGCCCACCCAGCCAAAGCCGGTGCCTGGGAAAGACCAGCAACACCGACAAGCGTGTAGGTTGACGGCTGAGAAAGGAGGGACAGACTGCGTGTGTTAAAACCAGAAACCGACACGGAGACATTGCTGCTGACTGGACGGAAGTAGAAAGGATTATAAGAGAATGTGACGAGCAACTGAATGCCAATAAATTGCCTGGCTTTGATGAAATGGACACATTTTTACAAGCACACAAACTACCAGCCAAAACTCAGGCTCTTTATATATATATAGATTGATTTCAGAGAGGAAGGGATAGGGAGAGAGAGAGAAACATCAATGACAAGAAAGAATCAGTGATGGCTATCTCCTGCATGCCTACAACCCAGGCCTGTGCCCTGACTGAGAACTGAACTGTGACCTCCAGGTTCAGAGGTTGACACTCAATCACTGAGTCTTGCCAGCCAGACGAAAACACTATGGCAAATCTTTATGACCTCAGATTTGGCAATGGCATCTTGGATATGACACCAAAAACAACAAAAGAACAAAATTAAGATAAATTGCATTTCACTCAATTTAGAAACTTTTGTGGACCAAAGAATTTTATCAATAAAGTGAAAAGGCAGCCTACCAAGTGCAAAAAGATATTTGCAAATCATGTATCTGGCTTATTCTAGAATCCAGAATAAAGAACTCTGGGAACTCAACAACAACAGAAGCCCTCCCCATAGGAAATGGACGAAGGATCTGAGTAGACATTTCTCCCAAAACCCAAGTGGCCACACAGCCAAGTCCTTGGTCAGCAGCGGACTGCAGAGCTGAACCTCGGAGGGATGGCTCCACAGCCCTGCAGCGGCCACTCTGGACCCCGAGAGCCAGTAAGGGCGGATGTGGAGAAGCAGGACCGTGTGGCGTCAGGAGGAATGCGAGCAGGCACCTCTGCAGGAAACAGCCTCCAAAGTTAAACATTAAATGACCTCTCACCCGGCAATTTCACGCCTGGAATAACACCCCGGAGGACTGAGAAAGGGCGCTCACCACACCTGAATTGGAATATCCACAGCGGCATTAGTCACAGTTGTTCAGGGGTGGAGACCAGCCCCGGGGCCAGCAGCCGGTGAGCGGGAAAATGAAATGTGGTCCATACGCACGATCAGTATTATTCAGCTGTGGAAGCACTGAGTGCTAACTGCTGCAGTGTGGATGTGGGAAATGTTAAGCTAAGGGAAAGATGCCAGGCACACACACGAAAGGACACACGGGTTGTATGATTCCCTTTACATGGGACACCCGGACTAGGGAGGCCATAGGGACAGAGCAGGCATCAGGTGCCAGGCCTCGGAGTCCGGGAAATGGGTGATGTCTGGTAGGCGCCAGCTTCCTGCGGGAGAGAAGGGAGTGTGTGTGACTTGGCTGGTGTGGTGGTCACACATCAGCAAGAATGGGCCAAATGCTACTGACATTCACACTTCAAAGTGGTCCATTTATATGCTAGAAATTTTACCTCAGTCAAAACAGTTAACAACAGTGGCACACACTTTTCTCTGACGAAGCTAGAGAAACAGAAGGCCACGAGAGCAGAGTGAGTGGTGAACCAGGCCAGCAGTCTCTGGGCGGATGGACCAGGAAGTGGGCTGGGAAGGAGGGGCCGATGGGGCTGGTGACCGTGGCAGCAGTGCCGGGAAGGCCGGGCACCGGGAAGAGCTCTGCAGAGGGGTGTGAGGGTCTCAGGAGTGAAGAGGTGCCTGGGCAGCACCAGCCACAAACCTGACAAAAGAGGAAACGGCAATTCCACAGGCTCTGCGCCTCCTCAAAAACTCATCCCTCGCCACAGGCTCCCCACAGAGCAGAGGGTGCTCGCCGAGGGCCGTGTCCCTGCCCAGACCCATACAGCGCTGAAGGAAAGTGTCTGTGCAACCTCTTCGTAAGATAAAGGTGGAGATGGCATATTCCAGGGTTTTCTGTGGATGGCATGACCCTCTCTGGAGAATGTGACAGAGAGATGACAAGCACAACCACAAACCAGCTTCACCGCCTCACAGTGAGAGGCTGCTGCCGCTGTGCACATCCATCCCAGGGCTGCATCCGGACGGGAGTGTCATCGCCCGCCCCTCTCACGTGACACATTTCCCAGCAAGTACCATGGAGTGATACATACCTGGGGCAGGTCTTCCTACCGGGTGGAAGAGGAATGCGAGTCTCTGTCTGTTGGCCAGACTTAACCAACTACAGAGAAGTGAGAACTCCAGGGGCAAGGACATTGTAACTACCATTGCTACAGAGAAGTGAGAATTCCAAGGCATCATAACTAATGTTACTATAGAGAAGCAAGAATCTATATAAATAAAAGGGTAATATACTAATTAGACCAGATAGACCAGACGTCTTCAGGACAAAGCTACGGTAGCAGGGGCCGAGGCCGAGGCAGTTAGAGTGATCAGGCCAGCAGGGGAGAGCGGTTAGGGGCAATCAGACAGGCAGGCAGAGAGATTAAGGGTCATCAGACAGGCAGAGGGGGTAGGGGCAATCAGGCAGGCAGGCAGATGAGTCATTAGGAGCCAGCAATCCAGAATTGCAAGAGGGATGTCTGTGTAAGATCAGTCCCAAACAGGCAGTCAGACATCCCCCAAGGGATCCAGGATTGGAGAGGGTGCAGGCCAGGGTGAGGGACTCCCCTCTGCCGTGCACAAATTTTGTGCACCAGACCTCTAATGTGTGTGTGTGTGTGTGTGCATTATATATATATATATATGTATATATATATATATATATATATATATATATATATGTATAAAAGCCTACTATACAAATTGTCTCCATGGGAGTTCAACCAGGAGACATATTGCTCGCTATGACATGCATTGACCACCAGGGGGTGGCATGGAATGAAGGAAGGCCCTGATCGGCCCCGATTGCTTGCCAGGCCTAGGTACCATTCACAAATTTCATACACCAGGCCTCTAGTCTCATATGACAACCAACATTGCTCTAGAGACACAGGAATTCAAGGGGCACTGGCACTGTTGTAACAAGGGAGAACGGGTTGTCAATATAGACTGCAACCTAGCTTACTAACAGGGTTCCAGGAGCAGCGCTGTCTCAGCTCCTCACCCGCTCTGCCCCGGCGGTTAGAGCAGCTGTGCGGTGCCCAGCTTTCCCATGGAGCCCGGACAGCTGGCGTCCACATGCAGCTGAGGGTGTGCCCCGCCCCTACGTCTCGTCAGCACGGTTCTGAGATGGAAAAGAAATAACTGCTGAACACAGGACCTGTCGCTGCCTAGCCATGGTGTTCCTCCAAGTGAATGCTTCTAAGAGACCATCCAAAGAATCCCTATGTTAAGACACATCTCTTGACAGCAGTTTTTCCCTTGTGAAATTATAAATATTTATTTTTCTTAATGACATCTTATTCATCTTATTACACAGCTGAGTGCATTTATTGAGTAAAGGGAGAGTGTATTTTTAAAAATATATATTTTACTGATTTTTCACAGAGAGGAAGAGAGAAAGTTAGAGAGCTAGAAATATCGATGAGAGAGAGACATTGACCAACTGCCTCCTGCACACCCCCTACTGGGGATGTGCCCAGAACCAAGGTACATGCCCTTGACCGGAATCAAACCTGGGACCTTTCAGTCCACAGGCCAACACTCTATCCGCTGAGCCAAACCAGTTTTGGCAAGAGGGAGTGGATTTGATGTTTATAACTCTCCATTGAATGGGAATTTTATTAAGTCCTAGTGATTTATGGCTTCAGACGCCCCCTCTCAGAGCCACACAGGGGTCTCCCTGTCACTGTGGTTACCGTGATGTCGTAGTGATTGGAGCTTAGCTGAGCAGGTCAAGGACTAGTGCACCCCTGGGTGATGCAGCTTATCTTCCTAGGTGGCCAAAGCAAGACACGTCTCCAGAACGTCCGCTTCACGTGGCTGCAGGAGGGAAAATGAAGCCCCGCCCACAGGCGTGAGGCGAGCCCCACCCCCAGCCACCCTCGGGCATCTGCTAATCAGTCATCCTCTGATGGAGGCATCACCCAGCCCCTGCTCAGACCTGGGAGCAGGAGTCAGCTTGCTCACAGCCATGGATGGGGCAGAGTCGGATTTGGTGTTGCCACTTCAATAACATTATTCGTTCTTGCCTGCTGCGCCATATGCAGAAGCCATTGTTCAACGTGCCAGCTGGTGCTTGCCACACTGCTCTCCTCATGTAACTTACTTCTTAAGCACATCACATCGCAGCTCAGGGAGGTCAGTGTGGAAGCTCACTGACAAGGCTTGTTCTTGCCTCTCCCAGGTGCCTCTCTGCTCCAAGTCCTCGCCCATCTCGGCACCTCAGACCCTCCACACTCAATGTGCAGCTCTGGTGGAATGACTGCTCTCCTCTCTCTCCCTCTCTCCCTCTCTCCCTCTCTCTCTCTCTCTCTCACACACACACACACACACACACACACACACACACACCTGCATGCCTGTCTGTTGTCATATCACCTCCTCCCTAAATGTTTCAGTTTTACTCCTGTTTTCATTCAAGCCAGCGATATTTCGCTTAGCCATTCTGGTAGCAGGCCAGGCAAGTCTAGTCCTCTGAGCTCCTGTCTTCCTCTGCATCATCCTCCCTCCAGCAGCTGCTTTGAAGCAACCCTCCAACACCAGCAGGGAACCAAAACCTGCCCTCAGCTCTGACATGGTCACCCTCAGAGCCGCATGGTGAGGGCTGTCCTCCAGACCCACTTCTGACCCCAGGGCGAGGCCTAGGCTGCTGACCTACTGGGTGCAGACGGAGGTTCCAACTCAGTGCCAGTGCCAGGTCTAGGCTGGTACCTGGACTTCTGAACAGACTGGCCATAAACCAGAAGTTACCACAACCCTCTCCTTGGGTTCAAATACTTTGCTGGATGGTCTTGAAGGACTCAGAGAAAAGGGTTACTTACTGACCACCACTCGGTTTGAAAGGCCAGATGAGACTGGTGCCCAGGACAAGGTGTGGGGAGTGGCCACACCGACCTGGGACCCAGCTCTTCTCGGCCGAATCCCCCGAAAACACAGATCAGATTCGAGGGTTCTGGTGGCGGTATCTGCACTGCCCCAGGAGCTGGAGCAGGAGAATGAGAAGATAAAGCGGAGTAACGGGTGTGACTGAGGACTCCAAAGTGCTGTGTTCAGGTCCGAGTCCGTTGTCTCCCAAAATCAAAGGCTGAGTTCACAAAGAGGCAAGCAAAAGCCATGGCAAGGTTTACTGAGAGACAGACTTCCACTGGCAGAGGGGGCCCAGTGGGTTCCTGCCAGAGCACTCTGCCCAGGGATAGATATCTATATCTATCTATCTATCTATCTATCTATCTATCTATCTATCTATCATCTCCTGCTGGCTTCTGATTGGTTCTTCCACAGAAGTTCTCTGCTAAAGGATAGATGGACTTGTCTGTCTATAGGGTGGAGGGAGCTGTCTATAGGGTGGAGGGAGCTGTCTGCCTATAGGGTGGAGGGAGCTGTCTGTCTATAGGGTGGAGGGAGCTGTCTGTCTGTAGGGTGGAGGGAGCTGGCTGTCTATAGGGTGGAGGGAGCTCTCTGTCCATAGGGTGGAGGGAGCTGTCTGTCCATAGGGTGGAGGGAGCTATCTATAAGGTGGAGGGTGCTGTCTGTCTATAGGGTGGAGGGAGCTGTCTGTCTATAGGGTGGAGGGAGCTGTCTGTCTATGGGTTGGAGGGAGCTGTCTATGGGTTGGAGGGAGCTGTCTGTCTATAGGGTGGAGGGAGCTGTCTGTCTATAGGGTGGAGGGAGCTGTCTGTCTATAGGGTGGAGGGAGCTGTCTGTCTATGGGGTGGAGGGAGCTGTCTGTCTATGGGGTGGAGGGAGCTGTCTGTCTATAGGGTGGAGGGAGCTGTCTGTCTATAGGGTGGAGGGAGCTCTCTGTCTATAGGGTGGAGGGAGCTGTCTGTCTATAGGGTGGAGGGAACTGTTTGCCTATAGGGTGGAGGGAGCTCTCTGTTAATGGGGTGAAGGTATCTCTGTCTATAGTGCTAGAGGAGTTCTCTAAGGGTCTGGTTGTCCACTGCCCAGCTGGGTTGCCCCAGCAACTCCTGCCTAGCTGTGTTTTCAATTAGCCAGAAAGCTGTGTCCTGGCATTCTGGACTTCCCTGTATTCCTTTCTTCCCATGTTCCCACCCCTAACCACCTGGTTCTTTCTGTCTTCTCACAGATGGGGACATCTTAGGGCAGAGAGCGGGCACAGAAGCCGAGACTCCGCCAGCTGCTAGAGGTGCCCACCTGTAGGGCCTCGGGCATTAGTCTTAACAGCCCATAAAACCAACACAATTAGCCATCCCCGTGCCACTTCCTGTGCTGGCCACCTCCTCTGCTGGCCACTTCCTGTGCTGGCCACCTCCTCTGCTGGCCACCTCCTGTGCTGGCCACCTCCTGTGCTGGCCACTTCCTAGGGAGCATCTCATGGGGTCCTGGGGACCAGCTGCCCGGTCTATGGAACTCGCCCTGTTTTAGTGTCCTGAGGACTCAGGCTCAGAGAGGGTAAGCGACATGCCCAAGTCACACAGCCAGTAAGGAGAGAAGTTCAAGTTCCTGCCCAGGCTTTACTGGCATGAAAGCCTGACACCTTCACTGCTTTGCAGAAAAGGCAAAGGTGAGCACTACATGGAAGAGCTTTGGGTAATAAAGAAGTAAGAGGACTGCTTGATCGGAGACAAATCCAGAATCTGCCGGTGGAGGGTGAGGCGTCTGGGAACTCAGCTCGGGCACCAACAGGGAACGCGGCCCTGGGACAGGTGCTCCGTGACCTCACCTCCCGCCGCAACTGGCATGGCACCTGTCTGCTGTCCCGACCTGGACTCCGCCTCTCGGTCCCCACTTCTTTCCCTGCGCCCTTCCCCTCAAGCGTGTGGGCCCGCTGGGCAGGCAGTGTGGCCGGGTGGGAGCCAGGTCGTGTATGGGTCTCCCTGGCGGAGCTGGTGCTCTGGAAGATGAACCATTGGGGGCAGGGGCAGTGCACTGGGGGCAGGGCCAGCGTGCTGGGGGGCAGGGGCAGTGCGCTGGGGGCAGGGGCAGTGCGCTGGGGGCAGGGGCAGTGTGCTGGGGGCAGGGCCAGTGCATTGGGGAGCAGGGGCAGTGCACTGGGGGCAGGGGCAGTGCACTGGGGGCAGGGCCAGTGTGCTGGGGGGCAGGGGCAGTGCGCTGGGGGCAGGGCCAGTGTGCTGGGGGGCAGGGCCAGTGCGCTGGCGGGCAGGGCCAGTGCTGGGGTCTGGGAAACTCGATCCCTCCTTCTCGTTCACCTGACACTGCTAGCAGGTGGACAGGCCACAGCACCAGGTGAAGAGGGCAGTTTCCAAGGTGACCGGGGTGCGGTCTGTCCCCGGCGGAGTGGTGACTCGGCCCTCGAGTGTGAACATCACTCACAGAAGCGATGTCTCTCCAGGAAGCTGCCCCTGCTGTGACCTGGAAAACGACTCCGGAGCCACCAAACCCCAAAACGGCAGCTTTTCAAAGCGCATGAGCTTGTCTTTACTTGTTTATAAACCTCTGTTCTGACTTAGCCGGACGGATGCAAAGTGGCTGAAACCAGCAGCTGCTGAGGCCGAGCAAGATGGGGAGCTGCTCTAGCTGGTCACCGATAGTTTACTGTCTCCGACGCGGGAAGCAGACCCTGGGCTGTGCAGACCCCCCGCTGTGCAGACCCTCTCTGTGCAGACCCCCTGCTATGCAGACCCTCACTGTGCAGACCCCCCTCCCCTGCTGTGCAGACCCTGGCTGTGCAGACCCTGGCTGTGCGGACCCCCCGCTGTGCAGACCCTGGCTGTGCAGACCCTGGGCTGTGCAGACCCTCCGCTGTGCAGACCCCCGCTGTGCAGACCCTGGCTGTGCAGACCCCCGCTGTGCAGACGCGGTGCTGTGAGCGCTCACGTTTCCCAGAGCGGGCACGGCGTGTGTTCTCTCCCGGAGGTGAGCACCGGGAGAATACAGCCCCACATTTATGCTTCTGCGGATAAAATAGCCACCACCCGCCATCCACCCTCCTTCTAACACCTGAAACGGACAGGTTTCGTCTCCTCTGAGCTCCCGGCACCCTCGCTCCTCCGTGTATCTGCCTCCCGGGGTCCGCGTGGCCGAGAAGTCCTGCCCTTCTGGCTACAGCGCTCCCCTTCCGGAGCCTGCGGGCCACCAGCAGAAGGACTCCCTGTGTGAGTCCCTGTGATGCACTGGCTCTGCCCTGGGAGCCTCACTCTGTGGGTAGCTGGCGAGCCGCCCAGCTCAAAGTCACCTCAGTAACCAGAGAGCAGCTGGACCCCGAACCCAGCCGCGGGCGCACAAGGTGCTCGGCCGGGGGAACTGCCAGAAGCTCACGTGGTCCTCAGACTGCCCGTCAGCGGAGCAAAGGCCCCCAGAAACCGGGGTGTTTGGGGTTCAGAGTCACCTTCTTGGAAAATGGATGCAAAGTGGCTGAAGCCAAGGGCTGCTGGGTCCTGGGAGCCAGAGGGAAGCCAGTGCCGGCAGCCGCTGTGGTGGACACAGTGACGATGTAAAGGACACTTTCAAGAACTGTGACTGTGCAAACACACACGGACAGAGCCTGGGCTCTGTGCTGGTGACGGCCATCCGGGCTCCCGGCGGGAGGGGGCGCAGCCACCCCTACAGGGAGGGCACCCCGGAAAGAAGGGCCTTTGGGGTGGGACACCCACTGGCCCGGACTCCTGGCCACGTGTTCTGAGGAGGAAGCAGGGAGTGTCCGGCAGACCCCGAGGCCACGCACAGAGCAGGCTGTCCGTGGAGCAGGGCGCGGAGTGGGAGGAGGGAGCGGCCTGCGAGGGGCTGGGCCCCGGGGCTGGGGCAGAGGGAGCAGCTGGGCAGGCGGCGGCTGCCCTGTGTCACACAGCAGTGAGACCAGGGAGGTGACTTCAGTGCCACAGCCAGGCGCTGCGACTTCCCCTGCAGCACCCTATCCCCTAGGGGGGCCGGGGGAGACGCCTGCTGAGGGGGTAGAGGGGACCGGCCTGCTGTCTCCCTTTCTCTCCAGGGCTGGCACCCGCACACGGAGCCCCTGGTCAGAGGAACTGGGCACCCGGCACACAACGGACACAGCTGGCAGAGAGGCTCCGAGCGGGTGCCCTCTGGGCTGGTGCGACCCACGTGGACACAGGTGCCTGTGCTGTCTCGGACCCAGTGTGAGCTTGTCTCTGGGCGACCTGAGGGCCACACGCTGAGGCTGGGAGGGAAGGCCCAGCTTCTGATCCGGGAGCCTGCTGTGGCCCCTCTGCTCTGACCATCCCTGTGCAAAGGGCCTTCCCCTCGGAGAACTCCGTTTCCTCTCCTCCCGGAGGAATCTGTGGACTTCTCCTTCAGCGGCGGTCAACGCAGAGCTGTCTCTGCTCTCCAGGTCCCGCCCGCAGCTGCCCCCACCCACCCCCAGGGGCCCCACCCACCCCTCACAAGGGCCCCACCCACCCCTCACAAGCCTGGGGCCCAGGGGCCTGAACTCCAGGGCGTCTGGGAGCTCAGGACTGATGTTCAGATACTCAAACGTGTGCCTGTGCGTGCCGCAGGCAGGCCGGGCTCCCTGGGAGGCGGGATAGGCTGGCTGTTGCTTATAGACTTCCTTCAGCGAAGCGAGTCTGCACCTGCCAGCACGGCCTGCCCTGCAGAGAAGCCCCGCTCCGCAGAGGGGGGCCCAGCTCCGCAGGGGAGCCCGCTCCGGGGGTCCGGCGGGCCTGTTGTCTGGGGTTCTTCATCCTCTTCCTTCACCGAACTGCGCGCCATCGCGCTGCTGTGTCCCCTGCACGGGGCAAGAGGCACCGGGCGGTGCGCACCCCCTCCTCCCTGCCCGCGGAGAGCCCGCCCGTGCAGTTGCGGGATGCTTCCGTTTCTCCTCACAGACCAAGCTTATGGATTAGAATGTAGACCAGCCATGTCACACTCACAGCCAGCCTTGTCATGTGGTCCCCCGGCCGCGGGTTTGACACGCTTGATGTGGACTGCTCTGCTCTGATAGTCCACCCGCTGGAACTGGTTAGAGAACTGGTTAGCGCACCTTCACGATGGGCCTCCCTCACCCACGCAGGGCGTCCGCAGCGGCTGCTGGGAGACGCAGCTTCACGGAGGTTCTCGTGGGAACCAGCGTGGCTGCGGGCTGTGCCTGTTCTCGCTCCACAAGGTGGGGAGGGGACACAGAGCCAAGCGGAGTCCAGGGCCCTGTGCTGGGCTCCACGGCCCGGAGTGCACGATGGGCTGGGTCAGAGGAAGGCGGGGCAGTGGAGGCATGGGGGGGCGCCTGGGGGGCTGACAGTCATGCCGGAGAGTCCGCTTCTGCTCCAGCCAAAGCACAAGCGGTCACTGATCTCAGCTCGGCAGGGATGCGATGGGACTGGTCCTCACAGGCCACGGCTGCTTTCTGGAGGACACACGTTAAGGTGGGGTTTCTGAGGTGGAAGGCGGAGCTGGTGTCTGGGAGCCGCTGGAATAGAGCAGGTGAGAAATGGGACGTGAGAGGTGGGGGTGGCGGGGGAGGAGAAAGCTGGTGATTTGTGGGTTTATTCTGATGGAAGAAGCCACAGAATGTGCCTCCCATTTAGGGTGAAAGGGACAAAGAGGAGGCCAAGGTAATGCCAAGCGTTTGAGCCTCTAGGACGGAAGGGCTGGTCCCCATAGCTGTGAAGAGGGGGGATGGAGCATCAGGACCACGTGGACCGCATCCTCTGAGGTGCGTATGCGCATTCAGACAGACGGCGAGCTCACGGGTACCTGAGTCCAGGGAGGTGAACTTGGGCGTCGTTAGCACATGAGGGTGTTGTAACCCCTGAGACCGGACCAGACCATAGGGGACTCGGTGAAGACTGAGGAAAGGTGCCCTCACGCTGAGCTGCCAAGGAAAAGGAGAAACCAGCCATGGGCTGGGGAGGCAGACACAGGGGGACACGGAGACCTGGAGGCCCAGCGAAGAGCAGATGGTGCCAGTGCTGACGGGCAGGAGAGCCGAGCGCTGAGGATGACCTAGAACTCAGCGACTGAAGGTGGAGGCAACCAGGAGGTGACACCCACGAGACGTCCCCTTGACATAGGATTGTTTTACGAAGAAGCAGACACAAGAGGAGTCCCCTGCCCTCCCCAAATTTACCTAAAAGCAAGCCACATGCTCTCAAAGATGGCCTCCTCCCCTCTCCATCCGAAAGACAAAGGGTAATTCCCTGAAACAGCCTCAGACCCTAAGCCCTGGAGGGTGCAGAGGAGTCTGAGCCTTTTTCTCCCCACCATCAGCGTCCCAGACATTTGCCGCCCCCGGAAGCCTAAAACAACTTGGCCCTGTCATTTCTGTACCAATGAACTGTCTCTGCTGAAGCAGCGAGTCAGCCTGAGCTCCCAGCCGCCTCTTTGAGTTCCTCATTTCTGAGTACTCCAAGGTGACACGTGTGATACATGCTCATAAACGTGTTTTCTCTCGTTAATCTGTCTCCTACCACACCGTCCCAGCTGAGAACCTAAGCTGGATAGAGGAAAAAATGTCCTCCCTACAAGGTTACTGTCACCTCAGTAAGAAGAGTTCTGGGAAGGAGTAAAGCATGCGTGAGGTGGTTTGAGAGTCCTGGGGGAGGATGGAGAGGTGGTGGCGGGATCCTCAGGGAGACTCACGTAGGACAGCACAGATCCAAGACACAAATCGCTGCACAGCCTTCCAGACAGTCCACTTCCCTGGTCTCCTCCTACCAGACAGCTATTCCGGGGTTCCCAGGGGCTGGAGCAGCAGAGGGACCGCCCTCGGGATTGTCTCAGTACCTCTGTGCCTGCATTTGCAGCTGCAGAAAAAGAGCCCAGAGCTGCTTATAACAGGGAAGAGGCTCTGGGGTCCCACCCGGGGAGGGGGCAGGCCCAGCAGGCTTCTCTGGGGGAGCGGGGGGCGCGGCCCATGCAGATGCCAAATAAGTGCTTGTCGGCAGAATACGTGCCCTTCCTTCCCCTTATCTTGCCCTTGAAATCTTGTCTTTGGCTGCAGAGTTTCAATTCCCGAGAAAGCACAAAGTCTCCGGAGTGGAGATGGTGCCACCTTCTCACTTGGCAGAAACCCCAGCCTGCGGCAGCATCGCCATCCAGCACCCACGCTGGGATGGCTGGAAGGAAGCCCAGTGCCCTGGAGTGGCGTGAGGACTCAGACTCACAATGCAGTGGAGAGAGAGCACGTGGAGGCCCCGGTGTGAGGGTCGGACCAGTCACTGGCTCCAGAACCTTCTGCTCAGGAAAGTGCATCTGCCTGTCTCAGGGTCCTCGGTGCGGCTGCCCTGTGACCGCAGTTCTCGGAAGATCCCGGGGGGCTGTGGGTTTCAGCACGCCCGGCTCTGTGCCCTCTGTGGGATGATGACATGCCCACGGGCACGCCGGAGGCCTTGGCCAGTGTCACTGTGTGTGTGGGAGGGGGGAGGGGGGGGGGGCGCTGTCACAGTCACAGGGGAATGTTGGAGGGTGATTCATTGCAACTTAGAAGCTTCCCCCCAATCGTACTGATGTTACCCATGAAAGTGCACTGTCCACAGCTTGCGTTTCTCAGCACAAAAGCTGCCTTTTAGCAGGCAAAGCCCTCCATAGCTCTCACCCACCGACGCCATTCGTAAGCAGCCAGCCGTTTGCACAGGCTGTCACACAGAAACACGTGTTTCAACTTCATTGAAGACTTCCAGCTTACCCTGCTCCCGCCACCTGGGGTGACTCAGCGCCCCACGTTTCTCTGGAGGAGGCCAGGGGCGCCCACGCCACCGGCAGACACCCGCTGAAGCCACGCCACCCGTGGCACTGCTGTCCTGGACGGGGGACCCGCAGGTCCCGTCTCCTGGGCCAGTGCTGCTGAGGGAACTCGGACGATTCCCGGCTCCTCAGACTCCCACCGGGAAGGAGCACAGTCGCCCAGAACCCGTGTCTGCACGGTGACCCCTCCTCTCCACCCCCTGCCCTTCTCACCCTCCACCGGGACCCCCACTGACTCCGGGGCGCCCTGGTCTGCTGAGGGGAAGCAGAGGGTCCGTGAAGCGGAAGGCATCCTGGCTCCGGCGTGTCTCAGCCCCGGCCGTGGACGGGGAGGACCCCACGGACCACACGCTCACGAAACCAGACGGGAGGACGCCGGCTGACGTTAGTCCCGGGAGGAGTGAGCTTTCTCCATGTCCCCCCTCCCTGAGCACTAGCACCTCTGGGCTCGGTGCCACGTCCTCAACTAAAAACTCTGACTGTCGCATCTGCTCACCCGATGGGCTGTTATGAGCACAGGCCAGCGGCCCCTTAGCCCGGCAGCCAGAGCTCACCTGGGGGAATGTCAGAGCCCGGGCCAGCGGAAGCCGCTTCCGAGGGAGAGCAGGGCAGTGCACCGGCCCACCGGCTCCTGGCTCCCACCCTGCTCCCCGCACCCACCCTGGTCCACAGGGAGTCTGCGATGGGTGCACTGTCACCCTGCAGGTGTGCACTGTGGGTGCCTGGGAAGCAGGGGCACTTGGTGCTGCGAAGGACGCATCATTTCATAAATGAACATTGACGTTGAAACGCACTTTTGTCAAGGTTGTTGCCAGTGGTGTCTGAACCGTTAGACATCAGAAACGCTTCCACTGCTTAAAAGCCAAAGATGCTGGTGACAGCTCCGGTCTGAAGTGAGTTGTGTCCTGATCCTCCGACGCCTGGCAGACCTTCCCCAGGATCAGCGGGCGCCCGGGGGCCGGGCCGAGGGGCAGGGGCTCCCCGTAGTCCACAGGAGGGAGTCCCCGTGCCTGTGGCCAGTGGGAGCCCCGCGGCGTCTTCTCCCCACTCCGCCCGGCTCCGCTCCCTGGGAACGGCGGCCTGTTTTCAGACGCTGAGCAGTTCTGCTCGGGGAGCACGTGCCAGAGGCCACCTTCTGCCCGGCTCGCCCTTCTGAGAGCGGGCCCAGGGGTAACAGTGCTTTCGGTGATGTTAGAGAGACAAGGGGAGAGGGAGAAGTGTCAGCCGGCTGCCTCCTGCCGCCCCACCCTGGGGATCGAGCCCACAACCCGGGCCTGTGCCCTGACGGGAATCGAACCGCAGCCTCTTGGTGCACAAGAGTGTGCCCAAACCCTGAGCCACACCTGCCGGTTAACAGTATCCTTTAAGCCACACTGCGTTCCGAGTGGGAACTGCTATTGTTTGAATCTTTATTTTAAGGACGTTCTCATGTGTTTAATTGATGTGACTTTAACTCCGATGCTGACTGCTTCATTTCTATGTCATGTTTTAATTGATTTCAGAGAGAAAGGGAGAGAGTGAGAGAGAAACATCAATGATGGGAGAGACCATGGATCCACTGCCAACTGCACGCCCCACCCTGGGGGTCAAGCCCACAACCCAGGCCTGTGCCCTGACCGGGAATCAAACCGTGACCTTCGGGTTCATAGGTCGAAGCTCAACCCCTGAGCCACGCACGTGTCCAATCATGGTCTTAGATATTTCTGGACTGTCTTTGCAGCTCTTTGTTCTCCCGCTGCTGCGGGGAATGTGGAGAACGTTCAATGGACCGCAGTGAGCGTCTGGCACCGCAGGAGCATTCTTACACGCCCACCGCCTGTGCATTCCCAACGAGCCTGCATCCTGGCACGGCTTCTGCACTGCGTGTCCTCACGGGACAGACAGCGCTCCTCACACCTGCTCCACACACACTGACCCCGCACTCCTCCCCCCCACCCCCCCACTCCACACACACTGACCCCACTCCCCCCCTGCTCCCCACACACTGACCCCGCTCCCCCCCTGCTCCCCACACACTGACCCTGCACTCCCCCCCTGCTCCCCACACACTGACCCCCTCCCCCCTGCTCCCCACACACTGACCCCGCTCCCCCCCCTTACTCCACACACACTGACCCCCTCCCCCACTGCTCCACATACACTGACCCCGCTCCCCCCCTGCTCCCCACACACTGACCCCGCTCCCCCTGCTCCCCACACACTGACCCCACTCCCCCCCTGCTCCCCACACACTGACCCCCTCCCCCCCTGCTCCACACACACTGACCCCGCACTCCCCCCCTGCTCCCCACACACTGACCCCGCTCCCCCCTGCTCCCCACACACTGACCCCCTCCCCCCCTGCTCCCCACACACTGACCCCGCTCCCCCCTGCTCCCCACACACTGACCCCCTTCCCCCCTGCTCCCCACACACTGACCCCGCACTCCCCCTGCTCCCCACACACTGACCCCCTCCCCCCCTGCTCCACACACACTGACCCCGCTCCCCCTGCTCCCCACACACTGACCCCCTCCCCCCTGCTCCCCACACACTGACCCCACACTCCCCCTGCTCCCCACACACTGACCCCCTCCCCCCCTGCTCCACACACACTGACCCCGCTCCCCCTGCTCCCCACACACTGACCCCGCTCCCCCCCTGCTCCCCACACACTGACCCCGCGCTCCAGGAGAGTTTCATTAAAGCAAACAGAGAAAAAGCCTAAAAGCAGGAAGCGCTCATGCCCACATGTCTTCCTGGGAAGGAGGAGGGGGGGAGGGCAGGGGGAGGCAGAGGGGGAGGGGGAGGGAGAGGGCAGGGAGAGGGGGAGGGCAGGGAGAGGGCACGGGGGGCACAGAGGGCACGGGGGGCACAGGGGGACACGGGGTGACACGGGGGACACGGGGTACATGTAGGGACACAGGGGGGACGGGGACACGGAGGGACACGGGGGACACGGGGGACACGGGGGTACATGTAGGGACACAGGGGGGACGGGGACACGGAGGGACACAGGAGGGCACGGGGGGCACAGGGAGACACGGGGTGACACGGGGGACACGGGGGTACATGTAGGGACACAGGGGGGACGGGGACATGGAGGGACACGGGAGGGCACGGGGGGCACAGGGGGACACGGGGTGACACGGGGGACACGGGGGTACATGTGGGGACACAGGGGGGACGGGGACACGGAGGGACACAGGAGGGCACGGGGGGCACAGGGGGACACGGGGTGACACGGGGGACACGGGGGTACATGTAGGGACACAGGGGGGACGGGGACACGGAGGGACACGGGGGACACGGGGGACACGGGGGTACATGTAGGGACACAGGGGGGACGGGGACACGGAGGGACACAGGAGGGCACGGGGGGCACAGGGAGACACGGGGTGACACGGGGGACACGGGGGTACATGTAGGGACACAGGGGGGACGGGGACATGGAGGGACACGGGAGGGCACAGGGGGCACAGGGGGACACGGGGTGACACGGGGGACACGGGGGTACATGTGGGGACACAGGGGGGACGGGGACACGGAGGGACACAGGAGGGCACGGGGGGCACAGGGGGACACGGGGTGACACGGGGGACACGGGGGTACATGTAGGGACACAGGGGGGACGGGGACACGGGGGACAGGGAGCTGCACCCAGCGGTCGCTGCATTCACACAGCCTGAGCTGTGGCCTGGCCGCCTGTTACAGGTGTCATGGTGCGAGGGGGGAGGAGGGACAGACCTCAGCTCTCTAAGGTGCACGAAGTTTTGAAAACATTCCAACGTTCTGTGCACTTCTCAGATGGTTCGTCACCCTTTCACCGACTTCCCAGAGTTCCTCTGGGGGTTCTTCCCAGAGAAATAGACAAAGAAAGGAAACCCTCTGGGGAGGGTCCGAAAGCCGCAGGGAAGTGACGGTGAGAGCAGCCCCCCTCACCGGCCGGTAACCCCGGCTTAGGGGCGGTCCGGGCGCCGCCGGGCGGGAGGGCCCGGGAGGAGGGGCTCCCGGGTACGGCCGCTCAGGTGCTGTGGCCGCTGCAGCGGTTCCACCGGAGCCCAGTCCTGTGGGCACGTGGCACAGGCTGGCGGGTGGCACTCACTTCACCTGCAGTCTTAGTGGGTCTGAGGTTGTCAGAGCTCAGCGTCTAAGCTGTCCACGTGTAACCCTGTGTTCACGTGCAATCCCGTGTTCAGTGTAACCCCATGTCCACGTGTAACCCCATGTCCACGTGTAACCCCATGTTCACGTGTGACCCCATGTTCATGTGTACCCCATGTTCACCTGTGACCCCATGTCCATGTGTAACCCCGTGTTCACGTGTGACCCCATGTTCATGTGTAACCCCATGTTCATGTGTAACCCCATGATCACGTGTGACCCCATGTCCACGTGTAACCCCGTGTTCACGTGTGACCCCATGTTCATGTGTAGCCCCATGCCCTCGTATAACCCTGTAATCTATTTCCAGGTGGAGCCCGGCGGCAAGTCCCTAAAGGGGTGGCCTCGGGCTCCCATCCTCCAGTCAGACCGAGGCTCAGCCCGTTCCCTCCTCTGAAAACCTGTCACTCATGTCTCTCACAGGAGACAGGGCTGTGCGCCTGCAGCAGGAAGTGACCAAGGTCACTCTGATCCACGGAAGAAGCCGAGCCCTGGCCCAGCCCACGCCCACGTCCACGTCCACATCCACGTGAGCCGGGGCGTGTGGGCGCAGCCGCCGTGCAGCGCGGGGAGGGCTACGCTCTGACCTTCCCGCCCAGACGCTGAGCATGAGCTGGCTCAGGCCAATGGCTTATTGCGTTTTTTCATCTTCTGGAATTCCTTTAAGTTTTTTTTAAAAGTATATTTTCATTGATTTCATAGGGGAAGGGAGAAGGAGAGAGAAACATCAGTGATGAGAGAGAATCGTGGATCGGCTGCCTCCTGCAGGCCCCACACTGGGAATGGAGCCCACAGCCCAGGCTGTGCCCCGACGGGCACCGAACTGTGACCTCCTGGGTCATGGGTCAATGGTCGAACACTGAGCCATGCCGGCCGGGCTGGAATGACTTTGAAACAACAGCTTTCAAGGCCTCTCGTGGCCACGGAATGGTCCCTCGGGAGCTGCCCTGTGCCTGCCCGTGCACCGCCCTGCGGGCCTGAGCGCCAATGCGGCTGCCACCCCGGGGCCACGTGAGGCCACGCCGGGCGGTCCTGCGAGGACGTCCCGGGAACAGCAGTGCCGGTGTGCAGCGTCCTCCAATCTCAGTGTCATTGCACAAACGCCGGCGGAGGCTCTGGAACCACAAAGGGTGGCCTCTGCTCCTCCAAACGGCTGAAAACGGAGGTTGATCCGGTCTGTGGGGGCGGGAGAGGGCCGAAGCAGTGTCTCCGTGGCTCCTGGGACAATGGGCACCTTCGTGCGAATAGGGTCCTTGCTCCAGACTGGCTTTCCCTGAGCCAAGACGTGAAGACAACACAACATTTAAAAAAGGAAAACAGCCCAGCCGGTGTGGCTCAGTGGAAAGAGAGCTGGCCTGTGGACCAAAGGGTCCCGGGTTCGATTCCCATCAAGGACAAGTACCTCGTTTGCAGGCTCCTCCTTGGCCCAAGCCCTGGTCAGGGCTCATGCAGGAGGCAACCAGTCGATGTGTTTCTTTCACATCAGTGTTTCTGTCTTTCCTGCTCTCAAAAAAATAACAATAAATAAATAATTGATTAAAGGAAAAAAGTAAAACCTCCCGGCTGCAGTAGCTCAGCGATTGAGCGTTGACCTATGAACCCGGAGGTCATGGTTTGATTCCCGGTCAGGGCACAGGCCCGGGTTGTGGACTCCATCCCCATTGCAGGAGGCAGCAGGTCCATGATTCTCTCTCATCACTGATGTTTGTCTCTCCCTGCCTCTCCCTTCCTCTCTGAAATCAATAAAAATATTTTTTTTTAAAAGGAAAACAGCCCTATCTGGTTTGGCTCAGTGGATAGAGTGTTGGCCTGCAGACCAAAGGGTCCCGGGTTCGATTCCGGTCAAGGGCATGTACCTCAGTTGTGGGCTCCTCCCAGGCCAGGCCCTGGTCAGGGCTTGTGCAGAAGACAACCAATCGATGTGTAATCTCTCACATCGATGTTTCTCTCTGTCTCTCCCCCTCTCTTCCACTCTCCCTAAAAATCAAGGAAAAATATCCTCGGGTGAGGATTAACAAAAATAAATAAATAGGAAAACAAATAATTAAATTTTCAAACTCCTGTCTGTGATACACTACAGTGACATGGAAAGGAGATTAATTCCCCTTCAGCAAATGCCGGCCAATTATTGGACAGGTGGGCGCTGGTAGCTGAGAGAATGACCCTTAGCTCTGATGACCATTCACAGCCCAGGGGCCTGGAGACAGAAAAACCCACGGGCTGTGCTGCCTCCGTGTGGTCGGCAGCGGGAATAGTTCCACCCAGAGAGGGCACTTCCTCTGAAAACGTAATTAGTCCACTTTATCCAAAACTCCTCTGTTCTGACGTTTAACTTAGGAAGAAGCCTTTGGTTTTTTTCTCTGTCAGGAGGAAAATAATCCCCCCAAACTCTAAAATAAATGATGATGCATGAGAATAAACTGACCGATATTAGTGAAGCAAAATAGAAGAGGAAGATGTAAATCGTATCAGACAGAAAAATCAGAATCCATATCAGAGCAGGTCTCCGAGAAGCTCTGGCAGCTGACACTGAGTCCCCCGGCCCTCCTGGGGGCGGTGCTTCCACGTGCGTGTGTCCTCGGAGGGCCCTAGGCTCCCCGGAGCCTGCCTGTGCCGGCCTGGGCCACGGCCCCAGTCAGATGCTCACTCCACCATCGGCGGCTGGAAGGCCGGGGACGGGGGAAGTGCAGCCCCCGTGGAGTGAGTGAGCTTCGGCCTGGACTCCAGCCCTGAGACTTAGAAGGTGAGTCTGTGAAAACATCGCTCTTTAAAAGTTTTTGTAAATGTGTTTTTATTGATTTCAGAGGCGAAGGGAGAGAGGGAAGAAGCATCCACGAGGAGAGAGAATCGCTGATCGGCTACCCGCACCCCCTCCCACTGGGGATCAAGCCCACAACCTCGGCCTGTGCTCTGACCGGGAACCAGCCCACACTCAGCCACGGAGCACGGCCCGGGCACACACACGCCAGGAGCTCAGCGCCCTGGCGGGGAGAGGGCGTGTTTACAGACTAGAATGTACGAAGGGTCAGGAGACCTGATCTTTTCTGAAAGTGCCTGTCACGGCCATAACTTTCCACTTTTAGACATGACCGGAACCAAGGGCCCCCTCTGCCAGGCCAGAGCGGGCCTGTGCGGAAGTCATTTTGTTTTATCGGACACTTTACACCCTCAGAACCTCAAAACCATATCATGTCCCAAAACACAAATGAAGTTTAAAGTGATGGCTGATTGGACTGGCCCACGAGTACGGACCATGAAGATGGGCCCGATGGCATTTCTGTAGCCGCTGGTTCTCACGGGGCCACCCCGTGCCGCCTGCTCTCCCGACTCCGTGGCCCAGGCCGTGGGACCGGGCATTCGTTATTATTCCAAGTCCTTTTATAAATGTTGTTAAATATTGTATTGATTTCAGAGAGGAAGGGACAGGGAGAGAGAGCATCATTGATCCACTGCCTCCTGCACGCCCCACACTGGGGATCGAGCCTGCAGCTGGGGCCTGTGCCCTGACCCAGAAATGAACCGTGACCTCCTGGTTCCCAGGCCGAAGCTGCACCACTGAGCCACACCAGCCGGGCTATTCCTAGTTCTTGCTCCCAGACCTCAGCTCCCAACAGCACTGTGCTTCTTGTATGTTCTGCTCTTCTCCCTGTGGCACTTCCTCCAAAGACGCTGCATTGGGTTTCTCCTTCTCCATCAGCCATCGCGTCCACGGCACTCCGCGGGGCACAGGGCAGGTGGGACCGGCAGGACTGAGAGCACCTGACAGCGCAGTCAGCTGGCTTACGGCCCCCCGGGGCTGGCCTGGTCTCTCCCTGGCCGCCTGCCCGGGAGCCCATCTGCTGCGCATGGGGCTGTGTTCCCACCATCACAACCTGCTCCTTCTGCTCCACCCAGCCCCCTGCCGCCCCTGCAGCTGGTTCGCTCGCAGCTCCTGGACAGCTACCCAAATCCGCTACTTCCGCCACAAAACTCACTGCTTTCAGTTCACAGTCCTCCTTCCAGCGACAGCCAGTTCTCAGCCTCCCGGGAAGCCTCTGACGGACCTCACGGGCCCGGGGCCCAGTCTGAGCACTGAGGGACCAGGACCCTCCCGCATCGTGACACCCCCACGGGGCAGTTTACAAAGAGCTGATGGCCCGACCAGCGCGGCTCAGTGGTGAGCATTGACCTAGGAACCAGGAGGTTACGGTTCTATTACAGAAAACCGTAGAAAAACCAAGCAACGCCTAGAGAAAGGGGAGTTACGTTTATTATAACTATGCTCAGGCCCAGAGAAAAACCTGTCTTTCAAATTCTGGGCCCCCACGGAGGAAGTCCTTCCTATGTATGCTCTCCTAACGGGGACTGAGGCTTCGGGCCTTCTGGGGAGGAGGCCTCATGCTGGGAAAGGGCCCCGAGACGTATCTCCAGGCCTGGCCTGGCGCCCGCCTGACAGCTCTGTCCGGGGCATCGTCCACGGCTCTCGGGGGTGGGAGTAGTCTTCCTGTCCTTATTATTTAAGCAAGCCAGCATTTACAGAAGCTAAACTTTCAAACAGCAGTTTTTATTTAAGATGGTTGCTTCCGTTTGATTCCCAGCGATCCACAGGCCCGTGATGTGGGCTCGATCCCCAGTGTGGGGCGTGCAGGAGGCAGCGATCCATGATTCTCTCTCATCATGGGTGTTTCTCTCTCCCTCTCCCTTCCTGTCTTTGGAATTTACCCGAGGGAACTGAAGATGTAGGCGCACACGGGCCCCTGCACAGGGAGGCACAGCCGCTCAGCCCCAGGCGACCACGTGCCCCCAGCAGGGGCGGTGATGGTGAGGACTGAAGACGGAGGAGCAGTGAAGCCACGGGGAGGCGCGGAGGAACCTTAGCGTGTGTTCCCCAGTGACAGAGGTTCACCGCACAGCGACCACTGAGCAGTGCCAGCTCCGTGCCTGGCAAAGCCGGGTCCTGACGGCTGGGGGAGCGGGAAGGCTGGACGGGTGCGAGGCAGGAAGGGTCCTAGGTGCGAGGCAGGAAGGGTTCTGGGTGACTCAGGCCGTCCACTTACCGGGACCCACAGGCACCTGTTCGACACGCCTCTGCTGCCAGCTCCTCATGCCAGGGCAGGGGCCCGCACTGCAGGGCGGCCGGCCAGTGAGGCCTCCCTGGGCATCCGGCTGACCTTCCTCAGACCAGAGCCATCCGTCTTCTCCTTCTTTGGCCGATTCCCACAGAGTGCTGTTATCATCACTGCCATCACTGCTATCGCATTGTTAGACGGCATTCCGGGCAGCTGTCTAGCTCAGTGGACGAGGTGGGTCCATCATCATCGTCACATTCTCAGGCGTCGGTTCCCGCGCAGCCGGCCCATTCCTTCGCTCTGGCTCCCGGCTCCCGCCTCCGCTCTTTTATTCCGGAGGTGATTTTGCCAGAAAAACACGAGGGGATGAAAGTGACTTTGCTGCCTCCACGTCCTAGCTTCTACTCATTGAGTGCAATTGTAATTGTGAGTATGTCGCTGGCCACTGCTACTGTTCCCATGGTTCTCACCCACAGCCAAAGGCTAGTGGAATTGTGAATGTAACTTAACATACGATGAGGTACATGTAATTAGTAAAGATAAACAAAAAGCCTGCTGGCCGCTGTGAAGGTCGCTGTCAGCACGGCTCCTGCAGGCCCCGGGGGCAGATGGGGTGGGTTTTACTCCCAGCTTCTCCTCCCGCTCCCCCTTCCTCCCTCCTCTGCTCCCGGCGCTCTCTCAGGAGCTGAGGGCCAGCCAGCCCAAGGCGCAGGGTCCACGCAGGCCGGGCTTGGTGTGGCCGCAGGGGCTGACACCTGGCCAGACAGCCGCTCCCCGCACTCGGCTGCGGCTGATGCTCCAGAGCCGTAACAAGAAAATGATAAATTTATCCCAAACTGTTTAAATGCGTGTTCTAGCCTTACCCTCAGGGAACGGGTGGGGCACAGACCCCCTCAGCGTTCCTCCGCTTCCTAACGCGCCTCAGGAGCAAGCCTGACTGCCCGGCGCAGCACCAGCGAGGGGGTGTGCATGTGTGCGTTCATGGGCACATGTGTGTATTTGTGTGAGCACACACGTGTGCATATGTGTGTGTGCGCTCGTGCATGTGTCTGAGAGAGAGAGAAGCAGCTTTGTGTTGAGTGTGTGACAATACATGGCCCTGTTCTCCTCCTCTCCTCATTTCTGAGGTTGTGGTTCGGAATGAAAGGGCGGGAACACCGAGAGAAGATGGACAGTGATGACAGAGGACCGGTGATGGGCCGGGGGAGAGGTGTAAATAGCTAGACCGCATCAGGAGGTGCAGAGCACTGGACCTGTGGAATGACAAGCAGCCTGTCTAAATGTGACAAGTGATCATTTTCTGCGGGAACGGATATCACCAACTCTCTGTTTGGAACAAACCTGCTCCCCCCTACAATCGCGCCCCTCCCCACGCCCCGGGCTGAGGGAACACATCCACAGCCCTGGTGCCCCTCACCCTCACCCCCCAGAGGGCTCCCACTTCCCCTCCAGAGTGGACTCAAGGCCCCAGCCTTCGCCCGCCATTCTTCCAAAACCCAAACTGCCTCCGCCAGGGCGGACTGCACACCTGAGGCACATGTGGACTGGAAACCCTTCCTTTCCACGTGAGAGCGGCTCCTGTCCGCCCACGCAGGGGTCAGCCACGGAGGGGTCAGCCACGGAGGGGTCACCCACTGGAGGGGTCAGCCGTGGAGGGGTCAGCCACGGAGGGGTCACCCACTGGAGGGGTCAGCCGTGGAGGGGTCAGCCACTGGAGGGGTCAGCCGTGGAGGAGTCAGCCACGGAGGGGTCAGCCGTGGAGGGGTCAGCCACGGAGGAGTCAGCCGTGGAGGGGTCAGCCACGGAGGGGTCAGCCACTGGAGGGGTCAGCCGTGGAGGAGTCAGCCACGGAGGGGTCAGCTGTGGAGGGGTCAGCCATGAAGGAGTCAGCGACGGAGGGGTCAGCCACGGAGGGGTCAGCCATGGAGGGGTCAGCCACGGAGGGGTCAGCCGTGGAGGGGTCAGCCACGGAGGGGTCACCCACTGGAGGGGTCAGCCGTGGAGGGGTCAGCCGCGGAGGGGTCAGCCGTGGAGGGGTCAGCCATGGGAGGGATCAGCCATGGAGGGGTCAGCCACGGGGGGGTCAGCCGTGGAGGGGTCATCGTGGAGGGGTCAGCCACGGGGGGGTCAGCCGTGGAGGGGTCAGCCGTGGAGGGGTCAGCCGTGGAGGGGTCAGCCACGGGGGGGTCAGCCGTGGAGGGGTCAGCCATGGGGGGGTCAGCCGTGGAGGGGTCAGCCGTGGAGGGGTCAGCGGGCATGGCCTCTCTGCCGGAGCTCCCGAGGTGCTTGTGCTCGGTGAATGACCTGGCTGCGACCTGTGGGGCACAGGTCATGTCCAACACGGTTCAGGTAGCATGTAGCTGGAGCAGGGTCTGTGAGGACCTGAGCCGGGAACCAGGAGCCGCCAGCCACAGACTGCCTGGTGCCCCATCCCCAGCACTGAGGCAGGAAGGCCGCATCGCTGGGCCTTAAAGAGACAGGAAGACGGATTGATGGGGAAGAGCAGGCCACCTGTCCGCCACGCCATCCCTGCACGGCATGCCTGGACGCCATGGACGCAGGACACAGCTGTGAATCTGAGTAACAAATGAAGCCCAACATTCTCCTTCAGACGGGTATACCTCCACAACGTAAACAAATTAAACCTGCGTAAAGCCATCGAGGCACGGAAAGCCCAGAGACAGCAACTGTCCTCGCCTGCCTCCCGATGGCCAGCACCCTGCCCTGGACCAGGAGCCGGGATGGACATTCAGGCTGAGCTCCAGGAGCAGCCCGACTCAGAGACGGAGGCAAAGGAAACACTTGTAGCTGTGTCCGGGGAGGAGGCGGCCAGCCGAGGTGGCTCCTGACCAGATGGGGAGAGGATGCACGCATTTGGTCCACGAGCATTTTCTACAGGTCTCCAAATAGCCTGAGATTCGTACCTCCACCAGTTACATAGATACACACCTATTCCTGCCTGGCGGTGACAGACCCGGTCTTTAAGAAACAGTGGTTGAGCCCTAGCCAGTGTGGCTCAGTGGACAGAGTCAGCCTGTGGACTGAAGAATCCTGGGTTCGATTCCAGTCAAGGACACATGCCTGGGTTGTGGGCTTGATTTCCAGTGGGAGGTATGCAGGAGGCAGCCAATCAATGATTCTCTCTTATCATTGATGTTTCTATCTCTCCCTCTCTCCCTTCCTCTCTGAAATCAATAAAAATATATTAATAAAATAAAAAGAAAGGGTGGTTGAGCATGGACCTATGAATCAGGAGGTCACAGTTTGATTCTCAGGGCACATGTGCAGGTTGTAGTCTCTCTCTCATCATTGATGTCTCTCTCTGTGTCTCTCTCTCTGTCTCTCTCTCTCTCTCTCTCTCTCACTCTCTCTCTCTCTCTCCCTCCCCCCCCCTCTCTCTTCCTCTCTGAAATCAATAAAAATACGTTTAAAACAAAACATAACAGAAGCGATGGCATTTCACTGAGCTGTTGTAAATACTGTGGGTATTTGACCCCCGCCCACCCCCCAGCAGGTCACTGAGTCCCACATCCCGTCCGTAGGCCAGGGGCATCGGGGTGGTCACAGAAGGGAGCCCCAGCAGGTCCTGACGGCCTGCTCAGCGGGTGGGAGGGTGACACGCAGTCCATGGTGAGGTGCCCGGCCAGCGCCCTGCCCTCTAGTCCCCTCTGAGGGCAGAGCCGAGGCACCCGCTGGACTCTGAGAGGGACATTCACTCAGGAGAGAGCGGGGCTCCTTTTTCTGTGTTGATTCCAGCTGTTGCTATAGGAACAGGCTTGCTCACACATACACTCACACACACACTCACACACATACACACTCACACATGCTCACTCACACACACTCTCACACACACACTCATACACACACACTCACACACACATACACATACATACACACACATACACACACTCACATACACTCTCACACATACGCTCACACACACACAAACATACACACACTCACATACACTCACACACATACACACTCACACACACTCACTCACACACACACTCTCACACACATAACATACATATACACATACACACACTCACACACACTCACACACACTCACACACTCACACACACTCACACACACACTCACACACATACACTCACACACACTCACACACACACACACACAAACACTCACACACACACTCACACACACATACACACACACTTTTACTCTGTGGACATAGGGAACAACAGGGATTGCATTTTTAATATGAAACAAGCCTCGTATTTCTGTGACTAGCTCCACCTGACCTCATGCTGGGTTCTTGTGTGAGCCCTGAGATGGGGCTGTTTTGTGAGGTGGGGCTATGGTCGTTTGTCCTGTGTGGTCGGGGATATCAGAGAAAGACAGACTTATTGGGGTAAGTTTGAAGTTTTCTCGCTTCCTAGTTTCTGAAAGAATGTGTGTTAAATTGTCTTAATTCTTCCTTAAACACGTGACAGAATTCACCCATGATATCATTCGGGCCCCAAGTTTTCTTCGTGGGAGTTTTCAGTGAGAAATCCAATATGGTTAGTGGTGGAGGGCCGTTCTGTTACCATTTCCTCCTGCTCAGCTCGGTTCTCCGTGTCCATGGATCTCACCCAGGTGCCGAGTGTGTGGCCGCTGAGTCGATGCTTCTCTGGTGCAGCAGCTGGAAGGCCAGGGACAGCGCTGCACCCTCAGCCAGAGGCCTGTCCGCTGTCCTCTGGTTCTGACCCTCTGGCCACACCTACCCACTGGCCGATCTTGTCAAAGAACTGTCTTTCCCCCATTGATTTTCTCTATTGTCTCTCTGGGTTCTATGTCACTGATTTCTGCTAACCTTTTATTCACTGTCCTGTTACTTTGGATTGAATTCACTCCTCTTTTTATAATATTTTATTTTACTTTATTATTAAACCCGAGGGGTTTCAGATTGGAAAGGGTGCAGGCTGGGCTGAGGCACACCTCTCTATGTACGAATTTTGTGCACTGGGCTCTAGTCCTATATAATAAAGAGGTAATATGCAAATTGATCATCATTCTCCAACACACAAGATGGCCACCCCCATGTAGACACAAGATGGTCACCACAAGATGGCCAGCAGGGGAGAGCAGTTGTGGGCAATCAGGCCAGCAGGGGAGGGTAGTTGGGAGGGACCAGGCCTGTAGAGTAGGGCAGTTATAGGTAACCAGGCTGGCAGGGGAGGGCAGTTGGGGACAATCAGGTGGGCAGGGGAACAGTTAGGTGTCAATAAGGCTGTCAGGGTGTAGAGGGGGTCCCCCAGGAAAGCACATAGGCATTTCTCTAAATATTGTCAGCTGAACTAAGGGTAATAGGCAGAGCCACACCCTGGGAGCATGCTTCCCCACAAAGGCTGGACATGTTATCAGTACTGACTCTAAGCTCTGCCCAGGTGTGGTTTTGATATGTAAATCCAGTCAAGCACCAGGAATGCTTGGGCCTACTCAAGAATGCAAATAATCTCCTTTGGTCCTAAATTCTGGTGAAACCCCCTAGTATTTGGGATATCTAAATATATGTGCTACATGGACTCAGGGTCTCTGCCCCTCCATCAGAGGAGGCAGAGTCCCACCCGGCCCCCAGCTTGCTTCTATCTTTCTATCTGGTCTCTTTCTTTTATTTCTTAATCCCCAGCTCCTCCACTCAGGAACTAGACCCATTCTTTTTCCATGCTGAATGCAGAAAAGAGAGAAACACTCCACAGGTAAGGCCTGATCAGGCTGGCAGGCAGAAGCAGTTGGGGGCAATCAGGAAAGCAAGAGAGCAGTTGGGAGCCAGCAGTCCTGGATTGTGAAAGGGGTCCCAGATTGGAGAGAGTGCAGGCTGGGTTGAGGGACACACACACACACACACACACACACGCGCGCGCGCGCGCTCGCACGCGCGAGTGCATGCGCGCACGTGCGAGCGTGAATTTCATGCACCGGGCCTCTAGTATAATATCCTACCTATTCCTATATAATAAAAGAGTAATATGAAAATTAGCCATCACTCCACGACAAAAATGGCGGTGCCCATAACAGATGCTGGCAGCATTGCCTAGCAATGGGAGCCCAGCATCTGCTCCTCGGCCACAGAGGGAGAAGAGAGGTCTCTGACCAGAGGACTGCGAGCATCCAAGCCATGGCCGTGCAGTAGGAGGGAAGGAGCCTGTGGGGCCATGAGCTCGGTGTCCTCAAGGCAGGGGAGGAGCCAGAATAATGGATCTTTCCAGTTCCTGATGCTGACAGAGCCCTATGGGTGCTGGGGTCCTCCACCTGCAGCCCTCAGTCCCCTGCAGACTGGAAGGCCCTGCCAGCAGTCCAGACAGGACCAGCCTGGTGCTGTGGGGGAGAGGGTAGCAGGGGAGGGGTTGTCTGGCAGGCACACTACAGACATCAAATCACTGCCACTGAGGCCACACCCCCGCCGCACAGTAGCAAGTACTATGGTCCAAGGGGGCGACTTCTAGGCTCCCATGGCAGCTGATGCTCACCATGCCAGGTGAGGAAGCCGGACCTGAAAGCCCAACCGCCTGAGTACCCGAGCTGCAGGGCATCATGGGCCCAGGCCCTGAGGAGGCCCCAGGACAAGCATCTTCCCAGAGGCTGTGAAGGAGGGGAGGATGTGAGGGATGCTGGCTTCTTTGCAGGCCAAAACCAGGCTGAGGGACAACCCCTCCCCCAACCCCCATGCACGAATTTCATGCATTGGGCCTCTAGTAAAAGAATAATATGCAAATTGACCATCACTCCAACACACAAGATGGCCACCCCCATGTGGTCAAACATGGCTGCCCCCATGTAGACACAAGATGGCCACCACAAGATGGCCAGCAGGGGAGGGCAGTTGGGAGGGACCAGACCTACAAGAGAAGGCAGTTGGGGGTAATCAGGCCTGCAGGGGAGGGCAATTAGGGATGACCAAGCCTGAAGGGGAGGGCAGTTGAGGGGTGACCGAGCCTGCAGGGGGTCCCAGATTGAAGAGGGTGAAGGCTGAACTGAGGAACACACACACATCCCATGCACGAATTTCATGTACCGGGCCTCTAGTATAATGTATAGTATGTAATATATAATATATAATATATAAATATATATATTTTTATATATATGTGTGTGTGTGTGTGTGTGTGTGTGTGTGTGTGCAGGAAATGGACAAATAAAACTATATTTAATAAACTGGCTGATTTTCTCTGTAGAAAATAGTAAAAAAAATCTATAGAAATAATAGTGAGTTTAGTAAGGCTGCATAATACGAGGTCAATATATAAAAATCAGTTGTTTTCTACATAGTAAAAACATGCAAACTGAAATTGGAAATATCATTTAAAATAGCATCAAATCACGAAATTATTGGGGATAAGTTAAGTCAAAAAAATATGCAAGCCCTGTAAGCAGAGGCCCACAGCCCACATGGAGGGCTGCGCCACGCTCAGTGATGGAGAGCTTGCCATTATGTTCCATCTGCAGATTGACTGCCGTCTCCACCCCCTCCCCCAGAACAGTCTGAGCGTCTGCTTTTGTAGAAATTGACATGCTGGTGGTACAATTCATACAAATGAATGTGGTACATCAAATCCATAATTATGCCCGGCCACGATGCTCAGTGGTTGAGCATCAGCCTATAACAGGAGGTCAGGATTAGATTCCCTATCAGGGCACATTCCCTGGGTGGCAGGCTTGCTCCTCAATTGGGGAGGGCAGGAGGAAGCCGATCCATGATTCTCTCTCATCATTGATGTTTCTATCTCTCTCCCTCTCCTCCCTCTCTGAAATCAACATATATATATCTATCTATCTATCTATCTATCTATCTATCTATCTATATATAAATCATAATTATTTTAAAAAGGAACAAATTTGAATACTTAAAGCCTAACTTCAAAATGCATTGTAAGGAAACAGTGAGCCAGAGTGCTGTTAGCATGGCAGTAGAGAAATCGTCAATGGGACGGAAAACTCCGGAAGCAGACGCAGGCACACAGGGTCATTGTCTGACGGGTGAGAAGCCATAGAAGGGGAGAGGAGAGCCCCTCGGTGATGGTGCTGGACCATCTGTCAGCCCATGAAAACGCGAACTTTGACCCACACCTTCTAACCAACACAAAAATTCACTCAAAGGGAATGAATCACTGATTCGAATGTAAATTTTGTTTCTAGAAGAAAACAGGAAGAATGTTTTTACCTTGGGCTAAACAATTAGTTTTTTTATTGATTTCAGAGAGGAAGTAGGAGGAAAAGAGAGACAAAAGCATCAATGCTGAGAGAGAATCATGGATCGGCTGCCTCCTGCACGCCCCACACTGGGGATGGAGCCCACAGCCCCGGCCTGTGCCCTGACCGGGAAAATGAATGGTAACCTCCTGGTTCATAGGTCAATGCTCAACGATTGAGCCATGCCAGCCGGGCCAGTTTATTCTTTTAGATTCAACAGTGAAAGCATAGTTCCTGAATTGGAAGGTAGTACTGGGATGGTGAGCAGCTAAAAAGTGGCACAGGTGGCCACTGGAGGTGGCAATGAGAAAGGAGACTAAGCAAAACCCTTATAAAATGTACTTTGTGGACTACTGCCCGAGTTGTGGGCTCCATCCCCAGTAGGGGGCGTGCAGGAGGCAGCCTGCTCTTTCTGGCTGGAGGCAGGCAGCAACACTCCAACCACCAAGGCTGATGCTGTGGAATAATAACCAGGCCAGTGCCCTCAGCAGGTGGGCCTGTGCGATTCTCTAGGCTCGGCTCCTTCTCCCGCCCAGATCAGGCCTCACAGCGCCTGTGCCTCCCGAGAGTTTACAGGCGAAACCATGACCAGAAGATTTGCGTGATGTTGAGCAAAAATAAACTATAGTGACTGAGGCGCCCAGACTGGATTGAGCCCAGACTGGTTTCTACATGATGAAAGGTTGTAAACAAGCAAGCAAGACAAAACAGAGTGTGTGAGAGAGGCCCCGTGGTCTGCAGTCTAAAATATTTCCTGTCTAGCCCTTCGCAGTGCAAGTTCTGTTCTTGGACTAGCAAACCAGCAGGTATTAGAGGCCAACTCTCCCCTCAGCCAACAGTCTGAGCCTAAACAAAACAAATATCTCAATCAACGTAGAAAACACGTTGATATTTGTGATGAAAATTCTTGACAGAAAGGGAACATTTTAACTTGGTAAGTATTTGTTTAAAAACCCACAGATGCCCTGACTGGTGTGGCTCAGTGGATAGGGCGTCAGCCCACAAACTGAAGGGTCCCAAGTTCCTTTCTGGTCAAGGCATGTACCTTCGTTGCCAGCTCCATCCCCACTAGGGGGCATGCAAGAAGCAGCTAATTGATGTTTCTTTCTCATCAATGTTTCTAACTCTCTATCCCTCTCCCTTCCTCTGTAAAATCAATAAAATGTATTTTTTAAAGAATGGTTTCAAGACTTAAATAATTTTTTTAAACCTATGGCAAATGTTAAGCATTGTGGAGAATATAGTGGTATGCTCCTTCTAAATTCGGGAGCTAGAGAAAGTAGCCTATTATCATTGATATACTTAACAATACTGGAAGTCTAGGTTCATGCCATAATGAAAAAAAAGAAAAGAAAAAGAGAAAGGTATTAGTACTGGAAGGGAAGAGAGAATTTCTCATTAAAGATTATATAATTGCCTACCAGGGGGAAATATGTAGATTGCTTGAATAGATAAAAATTTAACAAATTTCCTTGATATAAATCAATTAGCACTTTTCTGCACCAGCAATAACAATTAATTTTTTTTTAAATTGCCTGACCGGTGTGGCTCAGTGGTTGAGCATTGACCTAGGAAGCAGGAGGTCAGGGTTCGATTCCAGTCAGGGCACAGGCCCAAGTTGTGGGCTCCATCCCCAGTAGGGGGCGTGCAGGAGGCAGCTGATCCATGATTCTCTCTCCTGGATATTTCTCTCTCTCTCTTCTCTCCTTTCCTCTTTCTGAAATCAATAAAATGTATTTAAAAAATAAAAAATAATAAATAAAATAAAAAGACTACGTTTAAAAATAAGATAAAATAGTAAGAAAAATTAAGACATGCCCTAAACATGATCTAAATGAAACATACATACATAAAACATCTACAGAGGAAAATTTTAATTTGGAGAAACATTTTTTAATGTTATGCTCTTGGATGACTTAATATTATAAAAATAACAACTTAGTCATTAATTGTTGTTTGTACTTTGTATGTAATGTTTTAAAGCCTAAAATCCCAATAGAGGTTTTCTCGGAAAAACAAGTTTTCTCAGCATTGGCGACGTCAGAGGGCATGCTGGGTGGTCCCGTTCACGCAGGCGCAGAGCTGCCCGCTCTCTCCATCCCAGGGCAGTGGAGGGGCGGAGGATGTGCATGCGGGACCGGTGGCGGCCGGGAGATCTGGGCGCGGGCTGACTGCCCACGCGGTGTTGGGGGGCCAGGGATGAGGATGAGAAAGGACAGAGGAGATGGAGGGCAGCGCCCCTTTCCTAACTTCCGATCCTGGCTCACAAACATAGCACACATTCTGCAGCGACATGGACACATGGGTAAGGTCAGTTCTGCACCAGCCGCCGGCTCCCCTGCCTCCTCCGGTGAGGGCCTGTGAGCTGCGGCCCGCCCGCTGCCACCCCGCACACCTGGTGTGTCATCAGAACAGCCTGTGTGCCAATACTAAGCCCCACATTGTATAACGGCTCCCCCGTCTCTATCTCCATCACTCTGGCCTCCAGCGATATGCCTCATGAGAAACTATCATCTTTTCATCCTCCAAACTGCAACGGTGATGTTATGGCGGGATGTTTCCTTAACATGAAAGCACCTGGATTACTTAAAGCAATCTTTAAAGAGCATGCTATTTGCATATCCGAGAAGAAGGGGCCAGCAGTAATGAGGAGCACTCTAGAGCATTCTATCAGTAAACAACAGGACGGCCGGACAAGGAGAGCACACCCAGGCGTCCTCAAACTTTTTAAAGTGGGGGCCAGATCACGGTCCCTCAGAGAGCTGGAGGGCCGGACTATATGAACTACCAATTCCTACTGTAACACCTCGGCTGCGCTCACTGCCCAAAAAACCTGGCGGGCCGGATCAGACTCCTCTGTGGGCCGCATGTGGCCCGCGGGCTGTAGTTTGAAGACCCCTGTATAATTCCTTATGCGAAGACCCACAGAGGGCGTGCCTCTCCCGCTCTGCTGCGCGGCCTGTGGAGTAGGATGGGTTTGGGTTCTTTAAGGTCTGGGCTTGTCGGTAGCCAGCACGGCTTCAGAATCGCCGCTGCCAGGACCTGACCTGGCCCCCCGGTCCTCAGGAAGAGGGGCCACACCCAAACTCCAGTTCTCCAGTTAGTCATGAGGAGAAGGAGGAGACAGAACTATTCCCAAGTTGGGAAAATATTTAAGATTCAGAATCTTGCACACTTGTTTGAATTTGTTGAACATATCATAAGTGTAGAAATAAAATGTGAGCCCTGGCTGGTTTGGCTCACTGGATGGAGCCTCGGCCTGCAGACCAAGGTTCCCAGGTTCAATTCTGGTCAAGGGCACGTGTCTTGGTTGCAGGCTCCTCCCTGGCTTGAGCGCTGGTCAGGGTGTGTGCAGGAGGCAACCAATCAATGTGTCCCTCTCAGGTCTAGGTTTCTGTCTGTTTTTCCTTCTCTCTTCCACTCTCTCTAAAAATCAACAGAAAAATATCCTCAGCTAAGGATTCATCAGAGAGAGAGAGAGAGAGAGAGAGAGAGAGAGAGAGAGAGAAAAGAAGAAGAAGAAGAAGAAGAAGAAGAAGAAGAAGAAGAAGAAGAAGAAGAAGAAGGAGGAGGAGGAGGAGGAGGAGGAGGAGGAGGATAGAAAGAGAAGAAGAAGGAAGGAAGGAAGGAAGGAAGGAAGGAAGGAAGAAGGAAGGAAGGAAGAAGGGGAGGAAGGAAGGAAGGAAGGAAGGAAGGAAGGAAGGAAGGAAGGGAAGGAAGGGAAAGGAAAAGGAAAAGGAAAAGGAAAGGAAAAGGAAAAGGAAAGGGAAAGGGAAAAGGAAAGGAAGAAGGAAAGGAGAGGAGAGGAGAGGGGGAAAGGGAAGGGAGGAGAGGAGAAGAGGAGAGGAGAGGAGAGAGAGAGGAGAGGAGAGGAGAGGAGAGGAGAGAGAGAGAAGAGAGAGAAGAGAAGAGAAGAGAAGAGAAGAAGAAGAGGAAGAGAAGAGAAGAGAAGAGAAATGGTATTTCTCCCTGAGCAAACCAAGAATGCATTCTGAGCATTTCCATGAACCGATCTGTCCTTGGGCCACTAGCAAACCAGCAGATATGGGATGCAAACTCTCCCCTCAGCCAACTTCAACTAAACAGTTCATTGAGAATTTAGAACTCCTGTTGGAGGGAAAAACAAGTAAAAATTACACCAAACATAAAACAACGAATCGTAGGCAAAATCCCAGTCGCTCTGAGGACGCGAGGGGCTCACTTTCCTTTGGAATCGTTTATTCTTCTGCCCCTGACGAGTCTGGGCCCAGCAGCTGGCCGTGAACCAGAAACCACCCGCGTGCACTCACAGAAAGAGAGGCGCTGGAGTCAGAGCAGAGGTGTGAGCACAGTAACAGGATTCCGGGGGAGGCAGTTTCCCAAACCCTGTTACTGAACAGTTATGTTTTCATGACCTAAGGGGCCCTTATATTACTTTATAAATAACGGCAAAGAATATTCACACACCTGAATTATTTTTCCGATTGAAAGACTGAGATCGCAGATGGATTTGTACGAAATACTCAGTGGAAGAACAATATATCCTGGTGTTGTAAACAGATGAGCAACTGGCGTGTGACTTCAGCTAAAAGCTGGTAAAGCAAGCGGTCTGCGCTGGAGGGAATCTTAAAACTTAGTCCCATTAACAGAGGCCTCTCGTATTCAGAGCCACCAGACACAGGAAAGCACTGTTTATTGTTTTTTTTTTCTCTTGAATTTTAGCTAAAGATTCAAAAAAACGCAAATAAATGTACTCAGAACACTTCCCAAATAGCAGCCTGATAAATGGCACTGAGACCGGAGAGAAAGCAAACCTGGTCCGTAGCCCCATACAGCCTGATCTGCGTTGATGCGTGAGCTTGTCTTCAACTAACGCGAAGAGCAGCGTGCCCAGGCCACACTGCAGCAATGAAACGGGCTTCATGACTGAGTTTTCCAATTTCCCTGCATTCGTGGAAAGTTAGCGATTTAGGAAACAAACTGCCGAAAGGTTCCAGCCTGGCTGACGGGGCTCAGGGCTCTAATGTCGACCTATGAACCGGGGGTCATGGTTCAATTCCTATCCAGGGCACGTGCCTGAGTTGGGGGCTCAGTCCTCAGTAGGGGGTGTGCAGGAGGCAGCCAATCAATGATTCTCTCTCATCATTGATGTTTTACCTCTCTATCCCTCTTCCCTACTCTCTGAAATCAATAAAATATATTTGAGCCCTAGTCAGTTTTGCTCAGTGGACCGAGCATCTCTGTCTAAAAATCAATGGAAAAATATCCTTGGGTGAGGGTTTTTAAAAAATTATATATGTATATAATATATACACTAGAGGCCTGGTGCACAAAATTCGTGCACTGGTGTGGGGGTCCCTCAGTCTGGCTGTGCCCTCTCACGGCCTGGGACCCCTCAGGGGGATTGGCGTCAGCCAGCCGATGGACCGCCCTCTCGTGGTTCAGGACCCCTCGCTCCGTACCTCCCACCTGTCGCTCCTTGCCACTCGGCACGCTGCCCTTAGCGCTGCCTTGAGGTGGGGGAGGCTCCCACCACCTCCACTACACTCGCCGGCCGTGAGCCCGGCTTCTGGCTGAGCAGTGGTCCCCTGTGGGAGTGCACTGACCACCAGGGGCAGCACCTGTGTTGAGTGTCAGCTTCTCGGCCTTACGCAGTGCTTCAGGGAGCTGCCCCGCGGCCAGCAGGCACCGCCTCCCCGCCTCAGGCCTCGGGCAGGAGGATGCTCCTTCCTCTGCCAGGTGGCCTCCCTGCCTGCCAGGTCCCTGAGCGCCCCCCGCAGCTCGAGCCCGCTCTCCCAGCAGACGTGTCCCCACTCCCCGCTCTTCCTGGGGGGGGGAGGGGGGTGTCCGCTCCCAGCGCAGCCTCTGCGGCCTCCGCACTTGACCCGGAGAAGCAGGGCCTGGGGGCGGTGTTTGCCGGGATGGGAAGGGCAGTGGGTGTTTGGGGAAGTGCTCCTGTGAGAAGCACGGGGGTGCGGTGTGGGGAGGACTGAGGGGAGGGGCCAGGGTCTGGGCCAGGACCCCCTCACAGGTGGCTGTCACCCCCAAAGCCTCCAGCCAGGGCCCCATGGGGATCAGGCTTCCATCTGCCTCGCACAGGCTGCACACAGAGGCTCAAGGCTAGTGCAAGCCACTGAGTTCTGTCCCACCTTCTCCTCCAGGTTCACATCCAAGAGCCCTGCCGAGCCGGGACTCAGAGCCCCTCGCTGGACACAAAGGCCCGGGCCCCCAAAGTGTCCCTGTGTCCGGAGTAAGCATTCTGACCAGCGACCAACACCAGAAATTAGGAAACGCTATGAGAGCACTTGTAAAGAGGCTGAAGCCAAAACAAGCCCAGGCCTCACCGGTGTGGCTCAGTGGATAGAGCATCGGCCTGCAGACTCAAGGTCAGATTCGATTCTGGTCAAGGGCATGGACTTTGGTTGCGGGCACATCCCCAGTAGGGGGTGTGCAGGAGGCAGCTGACCAATGTTTCTCTCTCATTGATGTTTCTAACTCTCTCTCCCTCTCCCTTCCTCTCTGTAAAAAAGCAATAAAATATATATTTTAAAAAAGAGCAAGCCCAGACTTCGCCATGGAAACTGGAAATCTACCCACGTGCCATGACACTCCACATGGAGAACACGCAGGCGGTTTGTGGGAGAGAGGTGCTTAGGTTTGAAATCTGACATGTAACAAACGACTTACCTGCTTCCATGTCACTAAACAAGCCACAGTCACCAGCACGTGTGGAGTCAGGCCCCTGTCCTCGTCACCATGTAAGATCACTGCCCGAGGCCGTGCCCTCCTGCCGACCTCCCGGTCTTCCTCGGGTGGGCGGCCGAACGGGAGGAGCACAGACAGCTCAGCGGAACCCCCTTTAAGTCCCACCCCCCGGAACGCAGAGACGCTGGTGCTCTGGACCAGGGGCCAGGGGCCTCCCACATGGTCAGGGGGCCATTTTATTTTAAACAAGGAGCCCGATGCAGGAAGATTCTTGCAAGAGGCCGCCTCCAGCCCTGCCCGCCCAGCCCGCCCTGCTCTCGCTTTGCGCTTTCCCTCCCTTTTCCTTCTATGCTTTATTTGTTGGTTAATTTGTATACTCACTCTGATTGGCTGTGGGCGAATTGAAGGTATGGTCAATTAGCATTTTTCTCTTTTATTAGTATAGATATATTTTATTGAATTTTTACAGAGAGGAAAGGAGAGGGATAGAGAGTTAGAAACATCAAACAGCTGCCTCCCCAACACCTTCTACTGGGAATGTGCCTACAACCAAGATACATGTCCTTGTCCGGAATCAAACCTGGGACCTTTCAGTCCGCAGGCCAACGCTCTATCCACTGAGCCACACCAGTTAGGGCCATTTCATTTTTTAAAAATATTTTTTATTGATGTCAGAGAGGTGAAGGGAGAGGGAGAGAGAGAGAGAGAGAGAGAGAGAGAGAGAGAGAGAAACATCAATGATGTGAGAATCATGGACGGGCTGCCTCCTGCACACCCCACACTGGGATTGAAGCCCACAACCCAGACCTGTGTCCTGACCGGAAATCGAATCACGATCTCCTGGCTCATAGGTTGATGCTCAACTACTGAGCCACGCTGGCTGGGCTGGGGTTCATTTCAATAAAAGCCCTGTGGGGGGCATTCTGGTATCACCCCTGGAGGGGAGCACAAGGGGCACTGTGCTCAGACAGGAAGCTGGAGATGGTGAACTGTGAGCACAGGCAGGAGGAGGAGGAGCCCAGGTGGCCGGAAGCGGGGGAGGGCGGTGGGCGCAGGGACACGGCCAGGCCTGGGCGGGGCGGGTGGGGCATTGGGGATAAGGAGCCCCTGCGGCTCCCGCCCTCAGGCCACCGGAACCAAGGACCAAGGGCCTGTGTCTAGATCCGAAGCCGAGCTGTGTGTGGCTCCCGGTGAGGAGCCCTGACCTGGGAGGGTCCCTCCCAGCGCGTCCTCCCCGGACACAGAAAGCCGTGGTGCCCAGCTGCCCGGAGCCAGCGCTGCCTCTCAGGGTGACCGGGAGGGCAGATCCGTCATTATGGTGAGCTGCAGTTCAGCCTCCCTCCCTCCCTCCCTCCCTCCCCGCACCTCCTGCTGATGATGAGCAACAGCCAGCATCTCAGACACCACTCTCCGCGGCGCCGGCCTGAGTCAGGGCCCGGGCCTGTGGGCTCTGGCACGTTCCCTGTCCATCTGCAGAGGCGGCTCCAGCCAGAGTCTTCCTGATGCCGTGGTCGGGCCCCGAGCTCGGCTTTGTGCTTGTCACACCGCGTGTTTTGAAAGGAATACTTCAAACACTCCCAGTGCGATCTAACGGTGACCCGGTACGCGTGGCTTTGCACACAGCCTGGCGTCCTCTGCCCGTCCTCCCCGTGCACAGCCGCTGCGGGAGCACGCCGAGGACGAGGCCGGGCCCCGGGAGGAGGACGCGGCCTCTGGGAGCGCCCCTCGCCTGTGCCCGTGCTCGCTGGAATTCGGGGAGCAGAGGGGGAGAAGGCAGACACTTGGCCATCAAGATAAGTCATATCACAATACAATAGTTCTGAGCGTCCAAATCACTTTTCAAAACACGAGCAGCCCTCCACGTCGTGGCTGGAGACGCCATCTGCTTCTGCAGGTGCCGACTCCCTCACCGACTCCCACCGGGTTCGGGAACTCCCCACGGAGTGAGTGATGATCACACGTGGGGGCCGGGACACCGGGGTTGGTGAATTTTAAATACATTTTATTGATTTCAGAGAGGAAGAGAGAGGGGGAGGGAGGAACAGAGAGAGGGAGAGGGATTAGGGAGAGGGAGAGATAGAGGGAGAGGGAGAGATAGAGGGAGAGGGAGAGGGATGAGGGAGAGGGAGAGGGAGAGAGAGAGGGAGGGAGAGAGGGAAGGAGAGGGAGAGAGAAGGGGAGGGAGAGGGAGAGGGAGAGGGGGAGGGGGAGAGGGAAGGGAAAGGGGGAGAGTGGGAGGGGAAGGGAAGAGGAAGAGGGAGGGAGGGAATGGGGGAGTGGAGGAGAGGGGGAGGGGGAAAGGGAGGGGAAGAGGGACGAGGAAGGGGATCGGCGGCCTTCTGCACACCCCACTGGGGATGGAGCCTACAACCCCGGCAGGTCCCCTGACCAGGAATCGGACCCTGAGCTCCTGGCTCACAGGTCGATGCTCACCTGTGAGCCACAGGCTGAGCATCTGTTCCAAACTGCTGGCCTGGCCTCAGCAGCAGCTGCGTAGGGCCAGGACTCCGGCAGCCGCTGTCCCAGGAGCACTAGGAACCCGAGGGAGTGTCCCCAGGGGGAGCAGCTCCCTGCGGCCATGCTCCTCAGAAGGAGGCGCCTCACTGGGGTTTCAAGAGAAGAGCTCCCAGGGAGGTCCAGCCGGTTAGAGGCCAGAACCCGGGCCCGGGGCAGGCCCGCGCGGCGTGGGCTCCTCCGTGCTCCGGGTGGATGTGTCCCCACTGCAGGCAGACGGTCCGGATGGAGGCGGGGTGTCCATCTCCGCCCAGCAGGTGAGGTGTGTGTGGGATGAGAGTGCCATGCCCGCACCCCAGGCCAGGGAAGGCCAGGAAGACCCCCGTGGCCTGTCCACGAGGGTCCCGTCCCAGCAAACTCTCCAGCCTTCTCTCTGCTTCCAGCGAAAGCCTGGACCTGCACACCCAGCGGGATTGTGGGAAATGCTCTGCAGTGTGTTCTCAGAGAGCAGCGAGGGCAGGCAGGTTACGGGTGTGAGAGAAGCACCTAACAATCCAGATCGAGATCGCCTCCGTATTGGGCCCAAGTTCCTGGCGGCAGGATGAGAGTATCTTAAATCAAGCTCTTCAGGCTACTTCCTTTTTAAAGATTCTTTTATTGATTTCAGAGCTCAAGGGTGAGAGAGAGAGGGAGAGAGAGAAACATGAATGCTGAGAGAGAATCACTGATCAGCTACCTTCTGTACACCCCCTCCTGGGGATCGAGCCCACAATCTGGGCATGTGCTCAGAAATGGAACCATGACCACTGCGTCCTGCGGCCAGGCCTTCAGCCTACTTCTGGGGCAGGTGCGCCCATAGTAGACGCATCATCCTATATAATAAAGAGGAAATATGCTAATTGACCATCACACCTTCGCAAGATGGCAGTGCCCACAACGACAAGATCATGGCACCCAGTCCCCTCAGCCCCACTGGGGGCCTTGGGTCCTCCTACACCCCCCACTGACTGAGGCTCAGGCAGGCAGGACTGGCCAAGGTGCAGGCAAGCCTCGGATGGCGGCTGCCCGAGGCTCAGGTAACCAGGGCCGGCTGAGGCTTGTGCTGCCGGCAGTGGCAGCAGCAGAGGAGTGATGGGGGTGTCACCTTCCCCTGATCACTGGGTCACCTCCCGCCCCTGAGGGCTCCCGGACTGTGAGAGGGGGCAGGCCGGGCTGAGGAACGCACCTCCAGTGCATGAATTTTCATGCACCGGGCCTCTCGTATTAAATAAAAGCAATTATTCCTGGGACCACAGGACCATGGGAACCTACTGTGTGCAGCAAAATATAGCCTCCATGTTCGTCTGACAAACGTCCACTGTTTGCGCAATTATGAAGTGCACGTGAGATAAAAATAAGTCAGGTGTGGTCAGTTCCACAAACTATAGAAAATGCTTAAAGGAACATGTTGCCCTAGCTGGTTTGACTCAGTGGATAGAGCATTGCCCCTTGGAGGGTTTGATTCCAGTCAAGGGCATGTTCCTTGGTTTCAGGCTGGATCCCCAGTGCGGGTCATATCAATAAAAATATATTTTAAAAATGCATTTCTGTGCCGTGACTCTCGGTCCAAAAGATGGCGAGGACATGGGGCTCCTGGGATCCTCATATTCTGGTGGTTCATATCTAAATGGATGCAAAAAATTTAGGAATCTTTATCCCGGCACAAAGGGCCCTGAGTCCCTGCTAAGGCTCCTGCAGCAAGCAAGGTGGGGAACTGGAATGCACTGTCTGGGAAGCAAGACGCACCTTCACACAGCACTCCTTCTGGCTGAAAAGTGGAGTGCGGCCCGGCCAGGGTGGCTCACTGGTTGAGCCTTGATCTATGAACCAGGAGGTGGTTGTAAGATTCCCTGCCAAGGCTGCCAGGTTGCAGGCTTGATGCCCTATGTGGGGCGTGCAGGAGGCAGCCGATCAGTGTGTCTCTCTCATCATTAATGTTTCCATCTCTCTCTCCCTCTCCCTTCCTCTCTCAAATCAATAATAAAAATATATACATTTAGGAAAAAGGTGGAGTGTGGTTTCCATGGCAACACTTTGGGGAGGGACAGTTTCTAACTGTGCTTTCCTCTTTTTCCATCATGAGCCTGCCATTCAAGTGTAACAGACACAACTCAATTAATCACCACAAATGCACCCTGGGGTCAGCGCTGTAGCCATGGTGCCTGGGGAGGTCTGTTACTCAGACTCAGCTCTCTCAGGGATCTGAGCTTTCCCCACAGGGCCCCCTCCAGGCCCCGCCCTCCCTCCAAGCCCCTCCAAGCCCCTCCCCCCTCCCTGCAGGCTCCTCTCTCCAGGCCCCAACCTCCAGGCCTCCTGCTCACACTCCCACCATCACAGGTTTTTCTCGATGTTCTTTTCTCTCTCTCATCCCATTTCTTTTCTCTAAGGAGGAAGAAGTACTTTTTGGCACACGCACAGGCAAAATCAATGAGTTCTTAAAGACAGTGAGTAAAGAGTCCCTAATGGTCTCAGGGGTCTTCAAACTTCTCTCATTATGAGAATCACCTGGTGGAGTTGTTAAAACACAGATTCCCGGATCCCAACTATAAGAAGTGCTATCAGGAATCTGTGTTTTAACACCTCCACCAGGTGATTCTCATAATGAGAGAAGTTTGAAGACCCCTGGTAAGCTGTCTGGATATGTTTGCTTATTTTGTCACATTATGTTTCCGCCAATTCAAAACTGTTAATGGTTTCATTGTTCCCTTCTCCTAAATGACATGGGATAGAAAAAGATGTTGAATTAATCCCTCTTGCTAGTATACTAGTATATATAGATAATATCTGGAGCATCTATACTAATAAAAGGGTAATATGCTAATTAGACTGGACATCTTCCAGACATCCTTCCAGACAAAGCCATTGGGGGGAGGGGGGGGCCAAGGCAGAGGCAGTTAGGGGGATCAGGCTGGCAGGCAGAGGTGATCAGGAAAGCAGGGGCCCCGGATTGGAGAGGGTGCAGGCCAGGTTGAAAGACACCCCCACCCCTGCTGTGCACTAATTTTATTTCCTCTCTGAAATCAATAGGCCTCTAGTATTTTCCATATTTTCCAAATGGGTAACATTTTAGCAGATATCATTTCCTTTTATTTATTTATTTATTTTTAATATATATTTTATTGTTTGTTTGTTGTTGTTTTTTTTACAGAGAGGAAAGGAGAGGGATAGAGAGCTAGAAACATCGATGAGAGAGAATCATCGATCAGCTGCCTCCTGCACACCCCCTACCGGGGATGTGCTCGCAACCAATGTACATGCCCTTGACCGGAATTGAACCTGGGTCCCTTCAGTCCGCAGACCTACGCTCTACCCACTGAGCCAAACCGGGCCCCCCAAACCCCGTGAAGAAGACGGAGGGGGCTGTTCTCGCCGGAGGAGTCCCAGCCAGCGGACCTGCTCCTCCCGGGCAGCATGTCCCACCAGGCCGTGGGATCCTCCCGAAGCCGCCCCCATGCTGCCTCCAGGGGAACAGCTGTCTCCTGTGCCAGCTCCCCTCCTCTGCAGCCCGCGTGGACCCGTGCAGGCGGGACTCTGCACAGGCCCTCCCCCGGCTCTGCCCTCTCCCTGGCTCTGCCCTCCCCCGGCTCTGCCCTCCCCCGGCTCTGCTCTCTCCCCGGCTCTGCCCTCCCCCGGCTCTGCCCTCCCCCGGCTCTGCCCTCCGGCCGAAGTGTGCAGGCCTTTCCCCCGAGGGTGTGCCCCCCGCCCCCCGCAGACTCCACTCCCCCCCGGGCTTGGCGCTGCTGGGTCACCGCTCTGGGCGGCCTTTCAGGGCCAGCAGCTGTGGCCAGCAGCCACGCACACCGTCCCGTGGCAGCTGGTGCCCGGGCGTCCCTTCAGGTCCCCTCGGGTGTGGGGGGAGAGGATGGGGTCCCGTCAGGGGAGGGGGAGGATGGGGTCCCCTCGGAGGAGGGGGAGGATGGGGTCCCGTCAGGGGAGGGGGAGGAGGGGGTCCCCTCGGAGGAGGGGGAGGATGGGGTCCCCTCGGGGGAGGGGGATGAGGGGGTCCCCTCGGGTGGGGGGAGGAGGATGAGGTTCCCTCGGGGAAGGGGAGGAGGGGGTCCCCTCAGGAGAGGGGGGAGGATGGGGTTCCCTCAGAGGAGGGGGAGGAGGGGGACCCCTCAGGAGAGGGGGGAGGATGGGGTTCCCTCAGAGGAGGGGGAGGATGGGGTTCCCTCGGGGGAGGGGGAGGAGGGGGTCCCCTCAGGAGAGGGGGGAGGATGGGGTTCCCTCGGAGGAGGGGGAGGATGGGGTTCCCTTGGGGGAGGGGGAGGAGGGGGTCCCCTCAGGAGAGGGGGGAGGATGGGGTTCCCTCGGAAGAGGGGGAGGATGGGGTCCCCTCGGATGGGGGGAGGAGGATGGGGTTCCCTCAGGGGAGGGGGGAGGATGGAAGCTGTTTTCCATCAGGGCCCCAGGTTCCTAAAATGGGAGGACTCGGCCCCCTATGCCCCCTCTGGGAGGGGACTGCCCTCGGGGGAGAGACGGAAAGCCCGGAGCCGCCCCCTGGGCCTCGCATGGCCTCAGGTCAGCACCCAGTGTCTGGCTCCATCCTCTGTCGGGGGGGGGGGGGGGTCACCAGGCTCCAGCCCTGTGACCTGGGTGCACCTGTGGAGGACAAGGCGGATGCAGATGGGCCTGCAGCCTCAGAGCCCAGCCAGCCGCCCCTGGGGAGGGAGGGGGGGCATTTTGAGAAGCAAAGCCACTGGCGTGGGGGGCGTGGGGAGCGTGGGGGGCGTGGGGAGCGTGGGGGGCATGGCCATGTCTCAAAGCGCTGGGCCTGGCTGAGTGGTTTTCTTCTCTAAAAAGCAGTATCTGCCCTGGCCGGTGTGGCTCAGTGGATAGAGTGCCAGCCTGCAGATTGAAGGGTCCCAGGTTTGATTCCCGTCAGGGCACATGCCTGGGCTGTGGGCTCGAAACCCAGTGTGGGCATGCAGGAGCCAGCCTGTCCATGCTTCTCTCTCATGTTCCTCTCTCTCCCTCTCCCTCCCTCTCTGAAATCAACCAATCAATAAAAGTGGATCCATTCACAAGAGAGCGAAGCGTCTATCTCGCCGTGGTCGCTGCGAGCTCGTCCACACCGGAGGGAGGACACCACAGCGTGGGTGTCAGGCGGCCTGACTGTGGCCTGCTTTCCGCGCACGTCTGTGATGGGAGATCCCTCCCGCAGGCTGGCACAGCCTCCAGCGCTGTCTGTCCGCCAGCTCACAGACAGCGCGTAACCCAGCTTCGACCCGGGAAGCAGCACGGAAGCCCAGGCCCCGTGCGTGTCCGCTCACTCCGCGGTGTTCCCAGCGGAGCTGGGCGTGGCAGTGAGCTCACCAGCCGGGGCAGTCCAGCCTGCCTCTCAGGACTGGAACCCCGACACCACGCCCAGCATGACGATGGTGACCTCTGGAGCTCGGCCCCGGCTGAGGAGCCGTCCGGCTGCCCCTCTGACCGTCTGTGAGCAGCAGCTGGCCTGGCTGCAGCGGAGCCCGGGAGCATGCCCCGGCGCCAGCACAGCTCCTGGGGCCCGCGCTCCCCACATCCCGCAGACGCGCCTGCTCACGGGGTTCCTGATGGGTAACTGACCTCACAGCAGGAGCAGACGGGGTGGTACAAGCACTCACACCCGCCTTCACACAGGGTCAGAGCACGGCACCCCAACCTGATGGATAATCCCCCAATCTGATGGACATCTGACCTCGCAGCACTGAGCACTCACCGCCCTGCACTCAGGGTCAGAGCTCGGCACCCCAACCTCCGCCCGGGGGTTTCCAGTGAGTGAAGGCACCTCAGCAGCAGCAGGTACAGAGAGGGTGTCGCCCGGAAAACCCGAGCACCCACTGGGCCCGAGCGCCCCTCCCGGGCCCGAGCCATAAACGAAGGGAGTAACCAGAGGTGCTCCTCACATACTCAGACTAACGGCATAAAAGCACGTTAACTGACTACCTTTCAAACAGAACCATCAGGCCCTGAGTATTCATGAAGAGGCATGTCCACAGGGTGTCCATGGCATGTCCACATCGTGTCCACGGCGTGTCCATGACATGTCCACAGCACGTCCATGGCATGTCCATGGCATTCCACAGTGTGTCCACAGCATGTGCATGGTCTCATGAGCAGAGGCCCCTTGTTACGGCTTTAGTTACGGGTAATTGGCAGGCGTTAACTGTGCTCACTCCCTGAGCTTCATGGGGGGAGGAGGTTCCGTGCAGACACAGCCCCGGATGGACCCCCGGACCCTGGACGGCAGGGAGCGGGCACGGCCCCCCCGGGCGGAGGCCTCACCCACTCAGCACGCTGCCCTCAGGTGGGAGGGGTGGGCCCGGCAGACAAGGGGACGTGGAAGCAGGCTGCCTGTGTGCCGGCACCACCAGAGGCACCGTCAGAGAGGACGTGGGCCCTGAGGCCGAACGAGACTCGCGCTCTCCCCCGTCCCGGGCCACGGAGAAGGCCGCTCCTACGGCAGCCGCCACCTTCGGCCACGGCCGTGGGGGCGCTGCGCTCCCGCCTCGCAAGGCGGCTGGGCCCCGGTTTTGTATGGGCCTTTCATCACCACAAACCCTGAGTAAGACGCGCTCAAACCTTCGCTCCCACGTTAACGGGCAAACACACACACCGGGCCTGAGTGATGTTCCGGATAAAACACCTGCGTTAGCCGTCCGTGGCTGCAGGTCGGCGGGGCAGTGTGAGCAGGAGAGAGGTGGTTGCTGAGAGAGGGCAATGGCACCAAACCCAGGACCCTGAAAACGCCAGCCGCATGGACGAGGCCGTCCCCGCCGAGGCCGTGCCGGCAGCCGCTGCGTGCGGTGCCGGGCGTGGCGCCGCCTGCTGGCAGCCGCGGTGGAGGGAGCACAGCGTCAGGGCGGCCTGTATGCTGGCGGATTCCGTGCTGCCTCCTCCGCACACCCTCCACGCAGTGCACGCAGACACCTCCTCCTCAGGGGCGCCGCCACTAACACGGCCACTCCACTGCCAGCCCTTCCATGTCTACACACGTTGTCAGCACTTCCGCTACATGCATAAGTGCGTATGTATACAGGAGTGGGATGGTCAGAGGTATACAGAGCAGTTTGGTGCAGCTGCCGTGGAGAACAGTACGGGGTTTCCTCAAAAATTAAAAATGGAGCTGTCATTTGACCCAGTGACCCCACTTCTAGGAATATATACTAAGAAACCGGAAACACCCACCAGAAAGGATATATGCACCCCTATGTTCTTAGCAGCACAAGTTACAATAGCTGAGGTCTGGAAACAGCCCACGGCCCACCAGCAGACGAGTGGATAAGAAGCTGTGGTACATCTACACCATGGAGTACTATGCAGCTGTAAAAAGAAGGATCTCTTACCCTTTGGGACAGCAGGGAGGGGCCTGGAGAGCACTGTGCTGAGTGAAATAAGCCAGTCGGAGAAAGACAAGTATCACATGACCTCACTCATATGTGGAATCTAATGAATAGAATGAATTGACCAACAAAATAAGACCCGAAGCAGGGAGGCAAGGACCAAACTGCCATACCTTAATGTGGGGCTGAGGGACACGAAGAGATAAACCACAGAACCTGTATACTTACTAGAGGCCTGGTGCACTAAATGCATGCATGTGAAGAGGGTGGGGGAGGGAGGGAGGGCCCCTTGACCAGGCCTACACCCTCTCCTCCCTGGAACTCCTCCTGGGACATCAGACTGCTGGTTTAGTCAGACATCCCTCTCACAATCCGGGACCGCTGGCTCTTAACTGCTCATCTGCCTGCCAGCCTGATCACCCCTTAACTGCTCCCCTGCCAGCCTGATTGCCCAAAACTGCCGCCCTGCCGTGACCCGTCACTCTGTGTGAGGCTCCTGGACCAACCTCCTCCGTTCTGCACAGAGCTGCAGGACTCCCAGGCCTCACCACGCAGAGCAGCCACTGGGCCCCACCTCCGCTGTGCGTGTGGCTATCTTTTGGCGGCCATCTTGTGGCGGCCATCTTGTGACAACATTGTGCTAGGGCAGTGGTCGGCAAACTCAGTCAGCAGAGCCAAATATCAATAGTACAATGATTGAAATTTCTTCCGAGAGCTGAAAACCTACTTCTGCGCACGGGCCGTGAAGTTTCAGTCGCCCTGTATGTGAGCGTTATTTTGTGGAAGAGCCACACTCAAGGGGCCAAAGAGCCACATGTGGCTCACGAGCCTCAGTTTGCCAACCGCTGTGCTAGGGCTTCGCATGAGGGCATCGGGCAAGGCTTTTATTATATAGTATGGGCACTGCCCATGGACCTGGGCCACAGGGTGGGGAAGACGGGGAGGGGGGGGGGAGTGGGGAGGGGGAGTAGGAGCTGGGAGGAGGGAGGAGGGGGTAAGGGAGGAGGTTGGAATGGGAGATTTTTGTAATACTATCAACAATAAAACTATTTTAAAAAATGTGAAGGCATTGGCATGTTTGCTGGTGCAGTTATTCCATATGTTTAAGTATGTAACGCGCACCCAAGAGCATGCAGCCACCTGAGTAGCTCGCAGGACACTGTGCCGTGCTCCATGTTAGGCATTCTCCATGTATCCACTACTTCCCCCAGCACCTGGGCAATGATGCCATGTCACCCCCACTTTAGTCAAGTGAAAACGGAGGGACCCCCCCAAATCACACGTGCAATGGGTGGCGGGCAGGGTTCCAACCCTCCTCCCTGGGCCTGGAGAACACGGGGTGAGTGGTGAGGGGCCCCCCTTGTATCTACATAGGAGGAGACCTTTGAGTAGGCAGTTACCACACACACGCACACACACACACACAGACACGTGCTGGGCCAGGGCCCACCCATGACCCCTTCTGCCCGGAGGGTGACATTGCGCCCGGCCTCTCCCAGTGGCCGTGAGAATCCTGGGCATGGCAGCGTGTCATTGCTTCTAAGAAAACGCTCCTGTCTGTCCAGGCAGCTGAGGCGCTAGAAGGAAGGCTCCTTCCCGCCCTCTCGGACCGCAGCCCCGCGGGGTCCTTAGCGGTTCTCTCCGCGGACTCTTCATCCGTTCGACACCTCCCTCCCGGACGGCGTGCCTCTCCACTTCCTTACAAACCCTGCCCTCAGTCTCATTCTCCCGCCCACCGCAGTCCCTGCAGGACACACTGTGCGCACCTTAGCCATAGACGCAAGCACTTCCCTCACAGATCTCTGCCGCTGCCTGGCGTGGCTCAGGGGCTGAGCATCGACCTAGGAACCAGGAGGTCACAGTTCAATTCTTGGTCAGGCATGTGCCCAGGTTGCAGGCTCGATCCCCAGTGTGGGGCGTGCAGGAGGCAGCCGATCCATGATTCTCTCTCATCACTGATGTTTCTCTCTCCCTCTCCCTTCCTCTCTGAAATCAATAAAAAATACATTAAAAAAAGAAAAAAACTCTTTCCATCTGCCTACAACCTGCAAAGCCTGGTTTGCACGCAGAATAAATGTTGGACTTTCTACTTCTTATGGGATGTATCGGGGTGACGCCGGTTAACAACCACTCAGGCTGCAGGCGCACCGTCCCTCGGCACGTCTGACTCTGTGTGTGCACCCGAGCCTCCGTCCAGAATCAGCCCTTCTTACAACCGGCAGCAATCTCTGCTCTCTGGCTTCTCCGGTTTAGACCGGCCTCTGTGCCCGGGAACCTCTTTCCCTCGGCACTCCGCAGGGTCAACGCTCCCCTGTTTGAGACAGTCAGGAGGGCGTGTTTTGTTAAGGAATTGGCTTGGTTTGCAAACAAGGGCATTCTTGTGATACAAAAAGCACTAACTTCTGAGTACAGTCCTGCTGATACTGCCAATACTCCAGCTATTGGTACTTTGCCCTGGCGGTCAGTAGAAAATTGAGTACTTTTATAAAGAACTAAAGGGTATTCAATAAATACTTGGCAAGTAAATGAGTTAATGAGTGATGTTGAAGGGATGGCCTTAAAACTATTTAACTCGGAGATGACGTGTCAGTGGGCATAAGCAGTGAATTGTCTCACACATGGAGAGTCATTTCCTTTCCTTGGGGGAAGCTGGCTGCCACATATTCAGTGCTGACCAGGACTGAGTCACTCCTCAGAGCATTTTACTGGCCGACCTTCACCGGCCTGTCCCCGGCCGCTCAGCGGAGGCCCTGATTGGCTGCCGTCCCAGTCCCAGGCCTTGGCTGCCGTCCCCACCCTCTGCTCCCGGCTCCCTGCCCAAGGCCGGCTCAGGTCCCTCACTGACCCGGTGCCTCTGCGGCTCCCACTTGCCGCTGGCCTGGCCTCCGAGCAGGTGCTCCGGGGACGCTGACCCCCGGGCCTCAGAGAGACCGGCCTTCGCCCCCACGCCTCTTCCGAAAACGCCGTCCTCAGTGCCTCGGTGGGTCCCTCACTCCCAGGGCAGCCCTGGAGGCGCTGATGGGCAGCTGTGCCCTCAGTCTGCACACGCCTCACTGGGACAGACAGACAGAGGTCCAGGGGAAGGCCGTGGGCACCCTGACTGACAGGCATGATGGGCGGAGCGCACAGCAAAGCCCTCAGGCCTCATCTCCTGCCCCTGGCCATGCAGCTCAGCTTCCCTCTGAGGGCCCGGGCCAGGCCGAGGCCTCGCTCCAATGGGTGAGCCTGGCAGGGCCCCGGAGGCCCGCCACCCGCTGGCCGGTTGCTGCCAGCCTGTCTGACTCCGCCTCGGAGTGCCTGCATCCACCCCTGCAGCCCGCGCACAGCTCCCACCTGCGGGCCTGGCGGGCCCCGCGCCCTGTCTCGGAGGGGCACTCGGCCAGACCTGATGAGGACAGAGAGGAGGCTGGGAGGGGCTGCGGGGACAGGTGCTCCCGGCTGGGTTAAGGAACAGAGAAGGACCTGCGCAGGGTAGGGAGAGGATGAGGAGAGCGCGGGCTCCCCAGGAGCCGGCCAGAGCCGGCAGGGAGCCTGGAGCTGCTGGAGGCTGAGCCGGGCTCCATCCCGGGGCCAGGGCAGCCGCAGGGGGAGGCCTGGTCATTGGTCCCTTTCCACACCCCTGGCCTTGTCTGGTCCCCGGGGAGAGTGTTCCCCTCACCCCAGGGACCCCTGTGACTGGCCTTGGTCATGGGCTCCTAAGCGACAGGACAGGCCTTAGTGACGATGACACAGGCCGAGGCCTGAACGTCCCACACAGAGTCTGGCTCCTGCGGCTGCCCGGGGTGCCATCTGAGAGCTGGCCACAGCAGGCACTGCCCCTTCTGCCAGGGCCCAGGGTAAGACTGCCCTGAGCCTGCAGCAGAGCCACCCAGGTGGCCTGGGCAGCGGACAGGAATGCTGGGCATTGTAAACACCCAGGCACCTATGAAATGAGAGCCCATGCACTCCCACCACAGCTCTCATCAGAGGCCCAATTAGAATCTACAGTAACAAAAGCCTAAGCAGCCATCACAACTGAACAGACGAGCAAACTGGCTGTGGGGCAACTAGGCCAGTGGGGGGTTGTGAGGGACAACCAAACAACTGAGCAGCATGTTGTGTGGGGCAGCCAGGCCGGGGGGGGGGGGAGGGGAGGAGGGGGGGAACGCGCACGGAGGTGGTAATGATGGGAAACCAAGTGACTAAGCAACAGACTGTATGGGGTGACCAGGCCAGCAGGGGGGCTAGTGAAGGGAAATTAAACTACTGAGCAGCAGGCTGTATGGAGTGACAAGGCTGGGGGGTGGGGAGCAGTGAGGGACGACCAGGCTGGCGGGTTGGGGGGGAGAGTTGGGGGCAACCAGGTTGGCAGGGGGGTAGTAAGGGGTGATCAGGTTTGGGGGAAGGGCAGTTAGGGGCAACCAGGCCAGCAGGGGTAGGGCAGTTAGGGGTGATCAGGCAGGCAGACAGGTGAGCAGTTAGGAACCAGTGGTTCCGGATTGTGAGAGGGATGTCCAACTGCCGGTTTAGGCCTGTTTGGGCCTAAACCAGCAGTTGGATATCCCCCAAGGGGTCCTGGATTGGAGAGGGTGCAGGGTGGGCTGAGGGAACCCTCCCTACCATACATGAATTTAATGCATCAGGCCTCTAGTCCTATCTAATAAAGATTAATATTCAAATTGATTGTCACTCCAACACACAAGATGGCTGCCCACATATGGTCAAAGATAGCTGCCCCCATGTGGACACAAGATGGCCACCACAAGATGGCCAGCATTGGAGGGTAGTTGGGAGGGACCAGGCCTGCAAGGGAAGGCAGTTGGGGGTGATCAAGTCTGTAGGGGAGGGCAGTTAAGGGTGACCATTCCAGCAGAGGAGGGAAGTTGGGGGTGACCGAGCCTGCAGGGTAAGGCAGTTGGGGGGCATCCAGGCCTGCAGGGGAGAGCAGTTGGGGGGACCAGACCTGCAGGGGAGGGCAGTTAGGGGCAATCAGGCTGGCAGGGGAGCAGTTAGGCATCAATCAGGCTGGCATGGGAATGGTTAGGGGGTGATCAGGTTGGCAGGCAGAAGTGGTTAGGGGCAATCAGGAAGGCAGGCAAGCGAGCAGTTGGGAGCTAGCAGTCCTGGATTATGAGAGGGGTTTCAGATTGGAGAGGGTGCAGGATGGGCTGAGAGACACACACACCCCGTGCACGAATTTCGTCCACCAGGCCTTTAGTCTATATATAAAACCCTAATATGCAAATACAGTAGACTGAATGGCGGGACAACCAAACAACCAGTCGCTATGATATGCGCTGACACCAGGGGGCACATGTGGAACATGGCGGGCATCAGCATGGTGGCATGGTGGAGCAGGTGTGTGGAGGCACCAGACTAAGGCGGGCACTGGTCACTGTCATCGGTGGGAGCCTCTGGTGGTGACTGAGAATTCTTTGCTCCCACGCACCATGGTCCTGCCCGGTGCTCACACCTGCTGCTGGCGCCCGGCTGGTCCTGATCGCTCAGCGCCATCAGCAGATTCGAGCAGCGGCTGCCAGCCCTATGGATCGCCCCTGAGGGCTTCTCCACCCCCAGCTCCTGAGCGGCAACCAGTACGGCAGCTGGCGCTCACACCGCTTACAGGCTGGCCTGCTCGCACCACTGCTGGTGCCGGCCCAGTTGCTCTGCATCAGGGGGTGCTGTCAGCTTGTGGGGGAGCGGGGCTGCCAGCAGACAGGGGACCGGGGACCGTGGCAGGAGAGGCCGAGCGAGGGCACAGAGGGAAGCATAATAATCCCTCTTTTGGAAAAACTGCTGTTTGAAATCCTCTGCTATTTTTAGATACGTAGTCCTTTGTTCTGTACGTCAACCCTTATTTTTAGATGGTCCCTTATTCTGTAAAATAACTGTGTGTTGTTTTTTTTACTTAAATAATAGAGAAGATAAACTTGCTGTCTGACCTTGCAGGCCAGCCGTCTAATGTACAGGGCTGATGCTGATAACACTCCCACAGTCGCATGCCCGGTATTTGTTAGTGATATGCCCAAGGTTATAAGCTGTCTGTAAAAGTAACTTACACAGGGCTCTTTGTAGAGTCTGCAGTCAGAGCCAGAAAGATAGGAGCAGGGAAAGCTTCCTCTTGTTTCTGCTCAGAGGTTGGGAGGCCTCTCCCTCAGGGCCTCTAGAGTGATGGAGACTCCTCATTAACTGACTTGTTAAGGCCTGTGTCCAGCTCGCTGACTTACATGTAACGGAGGATGGGCCGAGACCACCCTGTGCCACCGCAGCCTGCAGCCCACAGCTCCTCTCAGATTCCTGCCCTGGGCCCCAGTCAGACTATAAAAGGCCCAGGCTGAGGGCCTTAGAGAGGACAGGGAAGGAAACGGACCAGCGAGGCCCTGCAGGGATGCTGGGGAGAGGTGCTGGGGGCTGGGACCCGGTGGGAGTGGAGGAGGATGGACCTGGTGGTGGGTGATGGGATAAGGGCGTACAACAGTGACTCACAGCCATTTCATCCTCCAGCTTGTTGTTTTGTTCCTCCCACCAGCCCACCTACGTTTCTGAGCATAAAATCAGCCCATAAAGAATGTTGTTGTCAACGGCAGGGTATCCAGGGACACTGTTGCCATGGCGGCAAGGACTCTCCATAGCCAGGTAGAAACAAAATGTCCCACAAGTCTGCAGAGCTGCCGCTGCTTTGTGACTGAGTGTCTGGATCCCTGATCCACTGCCTCCTGCACGCCCCCGATTGGGGACCTAGCCTGCAACCTGCATGTGCCCTTGACCCGAATCAGACCTGGGACCCTTCAGTCTGCAGGCGGATGCTCTATCCACTGAGCCACACTGGCTCAAACAGATTGTTTAAATGCCTGGTGTCCGCCTGTCAGCCAGGGCGGGCGCAGCTCTGGCAGACCCTAGAGCTCGCAGCTCTTCAGAACAGACGGCCTGGTGCGGACAGGGACGGCACGCTCTCACGAGACTCAGTGAAGTCCTCAGAGAGGCAAGAGCACTTGAAGTCCATTGCAAGTGGTTCAAGGAGAAGCCTCCTGGGGAGAGTGCGGGCTCGCTCACAATCCGTGGAGGTTGCCCTCCCTGCGTTTGGAGAAGACGCATGCATGTCAGGCAAGACCGCTGTGCGGCTTCCACACACCAGGGGGCGGGGCGCGGGCTGCCTCCCGGGAGGGGGCTGGTGCGTCCGCGCGTCCTGCTGTGGACAGGCCACAGGGCCGGGGCCTCCGCACTGGGAGACGCGGAGCATCCTCAGTGGAAGGGCTACCTCCTGTCAAACCCTCCGGGGACACCAGGACCCCTGTGTCTGCTCCATTGCACTGGAGGTCACAGGGACAGGGGCCCAAACGCCTCATCTGCAGGCCCGGGCACCAGGGCCCTGAAGGACTGAGCTCTGACGCCAAGCCCGAGGCCCCCCAGAGGGCCAGCCCCTGCCGCCGGCAGTGAGAGATCCGGGAGGGAGGGAGGGAGGGAGGAGACATCCCCCAGCAACACCTGGGAAAGCCAGACTGCATGGCGAATGTCGTCTGACACAAACACTCGTGGATCGGAAAACGGAGAGTTCCCTTCGTTCCCACAGGCCCTGAGCTGAGCCCATCCCGCCGCCGCGTGCCCACTGGGCCCCAGGCCACGGGTGCGCCCTCCTCCCGGACGTCGGGGGCAGGAGGGGAGGGGCCAGTGCCTGGTCATTTTCAGCTGCCGCCTGGAGCGCAGGCACCAGAGGGGAGAGGCTCCGATTGTGGAAATGAACAAGTTCTCCATTCTGTGTGTAGACACTCCTGACATCAACATACATATTTAGACAAATGCTTAAAGATGTACAAAATATACACATGTGCACAATCCCACATACAATGTATACATATATACACAAACACAATACATCATACATGCATACATGAAACATGCAAATATAGAAAACATCCAGCCAAAACCAGTTTGGCTCAGTGGATAGAGTGTTGTCCTGTGGACTGAAGGGTCCCAGGTTCTATGCCAGTCAAGGGCATGTACCTTGGTTGCTGGCACATCCCCAGTGGGGGGTGTGCAGGAGGCAGCTGATCGATGGTTCTCTCTCATCAATGTTTCTAACTCTCTATCCCTCTCCCTTCTTCTCTGTAAAAAAATCAATAAAACATATTAAAAAAACACCTACAAATACATGGGTAATATACATAACACATATATAATACACCCACAAAACATAAATAATACACTCGTACATAAAACATACAAAATGTACGCATGACCTGTCTCCAGCTGCCTTCATAGGTGTGTCTGCTCCCTCCGCGTGTTCAGAAAAAGCCTTGTCCCTCCCCCGCACACAGCCTCCCTCTCTCTAAGCTTCCGCATGTGTCCCTCTCACCTGGCGGCCACGCCCAGAGGCCCAGAACTGTGTCCCTCCCCACTCAGGCGCTCAGCAGGCCCCAGAAATCCTGCCCGCAATGGTCTCTCAAATTAATTCACTCTTCCTCGTTTCACAGTCACTAACCCTCCCAAATAGATTCTCTGCCACCTCTTCCTTCACCCACCTATCCATCAGGCACAGCTGCCAGAATTATCCTGCAGAAATCACTATCTAATACCAGTCACTGACTTCACACTGACCTTGGGGACTCTGTGCCTTTAAGATGAACTCATGTCAACACTCATTTTGTCTTCTTTTAAAAATATATCTTTATTGATTTCAGAGAGGAAGAGAGAGATAGAAATATCAATGATGAAAGATAATCATTGATCAGTTGCCTCTTGCACAGCCCCTACAGGGATCCAGCCTGCAACCCAGGCCTGTGCCTTGACCGGGAATTGAACTGGTTCATAGATGGGCACTCAACCACTGAGCCACACTGGCTAAGCAACACCTTTTTTTCAATGTCTCTGACTGCAAACCAGTAGCCTGCTGAGTGCAGTGACCACGAAGGTGGGAAGGCACAGACTCCGGGGGCCTCAGGACTCACAGGACAGTGGGACACATAAATTGCTGTTGAATACTGCACAGTGCATGCAACCACAGAGCCTGCACAGGCAGAGCAGCATGGAGCTCGGGGTCCCCTATTCCAGTGCTTCGGAGCAGAGGCATGTGGGAGCGTGGGGTGGGGGGGGGGGGGGGGGGGGGAGCCTGCGTAAGGAACAGCCAGGGCACAAGCACAGAGCAGCTCCGGGACCGCTCACTGCAGCTACCTTCCCTGCTGGGAATGCTGACATCGAGAGTGAGACAGGCAGCGGTGGGCTCAGTGGGTGAGCATCAACCTATGAACCAGGCGGTCACCATTGATTCCAGGTCAGGGCACACGCCCAGTTTGAGCTCGATTCCCAGTGTGGGGCGTGCAGGAGGCAGCCAATCTATGATCCTCTCTCATCATTGATGTTTCTATCCTCTCGCCCTCTCCCTTTCTCCCTGAAATCAATAAATAAATATATATATATATCTTTAAAAACCTTCCAACAGCCGCCCTTCCAGACGCCAACGCCGATGCCTCCTGTGCCAATGAGGACAGTAGTAACAGCGCTCGGGCCCGAGGGTGAGCAGATGGAATGCTCTGACGAGCAGTCCCGCCTTGGGGACCCTGCACTTGGAGATGTCTCCCAGGGGTCACCGCGCCTCCTCTGGGGCCACATTGCTCCAGCTGTTGCCGTGGCAACCGGAGGCTGGCAGCTGCGCAGTTTCCTGCCTTTTGCCCAAAGTCTGTCAGCACCTGCTTTGCTGGGAGGAAGTGCAGCCACTGCCGCACAGAGGCAGACCAGACCCCCGAAAGGGCCTGAGGCACATCCTGATCCCCAACCCGCCTCCCCAAGAGCGGGACCCAGGACAAAGCCTGGCGCTCTGTCCCCGCAGACAGCCCGCAGCGCCTGCGCCCTCTCCTCTGCAGCCTGGCTCCCGCCTGGAGGGGCGCTGATGGCACCTCCGGGGTTCCTCTCCCAGCCCCACCTCCACCTGCCCGGCCTCGCCTGCCCTGGAAAAGGGCCTGGAAAAAAGCCCACAGGCAGGCACTCGGTGTAGCTGACCCACACGCAGGCAGCCGTCTTCAGTTCCTGGTGATGAATATTTCAAGGAGCAGCAGCAATAACAGCCCTTACCCTTTGGCCTCTTTGCGATGCTTAGAATTTGGCTGGTAATAATAGCTCCTCGAGGACAGAGGAAACTCAAAATCACTTGTTTTCCAAGAGCCTTAAAGGCAAAGAGCCTCCTGGGAAGTGGTGCAAGCTACTTCCAGATAGAAATAATCCCCGGACTTTCGGAAAGCCTGTGGGAACTAAGTTTCAGTAAAAATAGATTTAAGCTCCGTCTGAGAAAACACAGCGCGCAGACCTAGAGGCACAGAGCACCTGCCGGAGAAAGCCGCCGGGCCACAGCCGCTGTGGGCCGTGCGCCGCCGCCCACCCGAGGGGGCGTCAGTGAGTCACAGGCGTGGGGTCCTCGGGGCCACCCCCCCCACAAGCTGAGTGTGTCTGCAGCAGGACCCTCGCCCTTTCCAGGCCTCGCTTTGCTCCTCCAAAGAATGGGTTCGGTGGACCCTGCCCTGCAGGGGTCCTGGGAGATTAAACTGCAATGCACCCAACACCCCGAGCACAGAGATGGGCACACGCCATGTGCCCAGATGTTCGTCAGTGTGACCGCGAAATAACTGTCATCGGAGAAAAAGCAGAGGCTTTTGAAGCACTACTAATGGTTCCTGAGACGTGATGGCCACAAGCCGAGGGTGCCAGCACCCTCCTGCTCTCAGCGCCCACTCTCCTCACCACGAGGCAGAGCCCAGGCAGCGATGGGGATGAGGAGGGGAGGGAAGAGGTGCGGGCCGGAACCCCTGGTGCCTTCTGTCAAGGTCACTTCCCCTAATGTGAGATGGTCAGACAGAGCGTCTGGAAAGCAGGCAGGTGCCTCCTCCGGCTCCCGCTCACAAACCGCTTTGCCTGATGCACACTTGTTAGAGCCCAGCTGCCACAGGATGGGCACAGGACGGGCACCGGCACAGGACGGGCACCGGCACAGGACGGGCATCGGCACAGGACGGGCACAGGACAGGCACCGGCACAGGATGGGCACAGGACAGGCACCGGCACAGGACGGGCATCGGCACAGGACGGGCACCGGCACAGGACGGGCATCGGCACAGGACGGGCACCGGCACAGGACGGGCACAGGACAGGCACCGGCACAGGATGGGCACAGGACAGGCACCGGCACAGGACGGGCATCGGCACAGGACGGGCATCGGCACAGGACGGGCACCGGCACAGGACAGGCACAGGACAGGCACCAGCACAGGATGGGGGCACCGGCACAGGACGGACACCGGCACAGGACGGGGGCACCGGCACAGGACGGGCACCGGCACAGGACGGGCACCGGCACAGGACAGGCACTGGCACAGGATGGGGGCACCGGCACAGGACGGGCACAGGATAGGCACCGGCACAGGACGGGCACAGGATGGGGGCACAGCCACAGGACGGGCACCGGCACAGGACCCGAGGCCAGTCCATAGGGTCCCGGGACCGGCTGGAAGGCGGCTGCTCTCTCCAATGTCCTGCCCTGAGGCTGGCCTGGAGGGACGGCCAATGGGAGGTGCTGCAGAGCCACACAGTTTGTCAGCGGACAGGCTGTGACAGTGTCGCCCCATCCCTCCACTGGACAGCCCGGAAGCAGGAACATCGAGGAGCAGTCTAGAATGCCCCCCAGCGGAATGGGGGAAACGCAGTCACAGGGACGGTCCCCCAGGAAGAGCGCCCTCTGATCGTCGTCAGGGGCTTCCGAGCAGACAGAAGGAGCCAGAAAGCAGGTGGCAGTTCGGAGAAAGATACCGTCCTCCGCAGACACGTGGTTTTCTTCTTAAATGTATCAGGGTCTGTGCCTCAGTTCCGCGCCCCCCACTCCCCGCCCCCACCAGCTCAGGCCAGGCCCGCCCGGCTCAGACGCCAAGTCACTCTTGATGAGGGAAAATGGCTCCTGGACACACAGACCCCACACACACGGCTATGGGTTTAACCTACAGCAGCCCAGGCACCTGGGCCCTCGCTGCTGCCGCCTCCTCCCCTGCACCCACAGGGTCGGCTGTCTGTGTGCCTCGCCTGTCAACAAGAATAACAGGAGCGATACATCCCCTTTGCCCTGTGGCGCTATGGTCATAAGTCACTTCACCGATTACTGGGACAACCGGGCGCCGCGCTGACACAAGCCCTAAGAAGCAGGTGCCTCCACCACAGGCCAGCAGGACTCAGGGCCCAGCACCCTCCTCCTCTCAGCGCCCACTCCCCTCACCACCAGATTCAGCTCTGAATCACAGCACCAACAGGCGGGCGTGGGGAGAGCCAGGGTCACCACTCCGCCCTGTGGACGCCAGCCCAGGCCGTGCAGAGGGTCCTGCGTGGCCGCCTCAGCGGCACTGTCCCCTGCTGGCCCGAGGCCTGGGCTGGCTCGGCTCCGGGACTGCCCCCGCCCTGGTCTTCCTGGCTTAGGGAGAGGCCATCTGGAGGCCCCACCTCCCTGGCCAGCACCGCTCCTCACCAGCCCTTCCTGCCTCGCTCCGCTGAGCAGGGTCTCCAGCCGTGTTCACCGCCCTGGACACCACATGCTGGAAGCTGACCGCCGGGCTCGGGGCCAGGTTCCTCTCCTCTTCCCATTGGCCCGGAGCCCTGAGACCTGGATCCTTCCACTGCACCTTTTCCAAATCTCCACAGTCACCACATAGGTTCGATGTAAAATAGCTCACTGGGAGCCCTAGCCAGTTTGGCTCAGTGGATAGAGCATCAGCCTACGGACCAAAGGGTCCCAAGTTCAACTGGTCAAGGGCATGTACCTTGGTTTCAGGCTTCTCCCTGGGCTGGGCCCATGTCAAGACTCCTGCAGGAGGCAACCAACTGATGTGTTTCTCCCACATCGATGTTCCTCTCTGTCTTTCCCTCTGTCTTCTACTCTCCCTAAAAATCAGTGGGAAAATATCCTTGGGTGAGGATTTTTTTTTTTTTTTTTTGGGGGGGGGGGGTGAGGATTTTTTTTTAAATTAAATTGCTCAATCAGATGCCATATATCAGCACTTTTATTTTAAATTGGGGGCAACCAGGCATGCAGGGGAGGGCAGTTGGGGGGACCAGGCATGCAGGGGAGGGCAGTTAGGGGTGACCAGGCTGGCAGGGGAGGGCAGTTAGGGGCAATCGTGTAGGCAGAAAGGCGAGTGGTTGGGAGCCAGTAGTCCTGGATTGTGAGAGAGATGTCTGACTGTCCGTTTAGCCCGATCCCAGTGGCAGTTGGTCATCCCTTGAGGGGTCCCAGATTGGAGAGGGTGCAGGCTAAGCTAAGAGACTAAGGACACCCCCCCGCCCCCGCCACATGCACGAATATCATGCACGGGGCCTCTGGTATAAATTATATTTCATTTTATAAATTTCAATAAATTAAGTCACCTAAAAGACTTTACCAAAATATATTTAGTAGTGTGGTTAGTGATGCAACATATTTGGTCTTAGAAGTCTTGTTAATCTTCATCAGGGTCTTCCCACTCAGCTGCTCTTTTTTATTTATTTATTTATTTATTTATTTATTTTTTTACAGAGAGGAAGGTAGAGGGATAGAGAGTTAGAAACATCCATGACAGAGAAACATCGATCAGCTGCCTCTTGCACCGCCCCCCCCCCCCGCCCCCACTGGAGATGTGCCCGCAACCAAGGCACATGCCCTTGATAGAAATCGAACCTGGTACCTTTCAGTCTGAAGGCCAATGCTCTATCCACTGAGCCAAACCGGTTTCGGCTGCTCTTTTTTATTTTATTTTGTTAATATACTTTTATTGATTTCAGAGAGGAAGGGAGAGAAAGAGAGAAATATCAACAACAAGAGAGAATCATCGATTGGCTGCCTCTCGCATGCCTCACAAACTGGGCATGCACCCTAACCAGGAATTGAACCATATCCTCCTAGTTCATAGGTTGACACTCAACCACTGAGCCATATCAGCCGGACCAGTTGCTCTTTTAAAAAAACATTTCTATTGATTTTTAGAGAAAGAGAATAAGAGAGGCATTCATGAGAGAGAAACATCAACATAATTGGCTGGCTCCTGCATGACCCCTGCTGGGGATCAAGCCCGCAACTGGGCACGTGCCCTGACAGGAATCAAACAGTGACATCTTGATTCATGGGAAGATAATCAACCACTGAGCCACACTGGCCGAGCCCATCAGCTGCTCTTGAAAGATGCTCTTTTTTAAAAAAATATGTATTTATTGATTTCAGAAAGAGGAAGAGGGAGAGAGAAACATCAATCATGAGAATCATTGCTTGGCTGCTTCTTGCACACCCCCTATTGGATTGAGCCCACAACCTGGGCATGTGCCCTGACCTCCTAGTTCATAGGTCCATGCTCAACCTCTGAGCCACACCGGCCAGGTCAGTCAGTTGCTCTTCTTAAGTCAAATGAGCGCCCAGCTGCATTGCTTAACAGGAGGGATTTTGTTTGTTTTGTTTTTGGTTAACCCTCACCCTCGGACATTTCCCATTGATTTTTGGTGAGAGCGGAAGAGAGAGGGGAAGACAGGGAGAAACATCCATGTGAGCGAGACACATCGATTGGTTGCCTCCCGCATGTGCCCCAACCAGGGCCTGGCCAGAAAGGAGCCTGCAACCGAAGTATGTGCCCTTGACCGGGATCGAACCTGGGACCCTTCAGTCCGCAGTCCTAAGCTCTATCTGCTGAGCCACACCGGCCAGGGCAGGAGGGATATTTTATCTGTAGGTAAGGCAGGCAGTTGTGTCCATCTTTCAGGGATGACTTACAGATGCTCTGATTGTCCATGTCAGCACTACTGTGTATCAGCCGCTGCCCTTGGAAACAGCACACACTGCACGTTGCTCTTGGGACCGTGATAAGGGCACTTTGCGGAGAATATGTCCCGAGGGATCAAACAGTGCTTTGAAGCTCCTGCCCCTGTAGTTCTCAGTACATCCGTGCGGAAGAGGGGGTGGCTGGCACACTGCTGACGGTGTCCACAGGAGGCCAGGTGCTGGCAGAGCAGAAGAGAGCAGCTGGCCTCAGTGACCTGTGGCTGTCTCTGCGAACTGAATTTCAGTCTAGTCATCTCCCCACCGCACACCAGCCCTCATTAAAGAGAAGTATTGCTCTGAGCATCTGAAACGCATGTTCTTCAGTGTGAACAGCTGAAAACATGAAGCTGCTGCAATCTCTCAGAGTGCTGGCTTAGGGAGACCTTCCCACTGGGCATCGTTAGCATCTGCAGCTCCCAGGAGCCATCTCCCTTGGGTCCTGAGGGGGCCTGAGCATCGGGTTTTGCTCAAGACGTGACCCTCAGATGCAGCGATAGTCGCCCGCTCGTTCCTGTAGGTCCATGCGGGTGGTCAGAAGCTAAGATGCTCTCCTCTGAACCCAAATGGCCTCGCCCAGGAGCACTCACACATTGACCACCATGTTCCTCTACTCACTGGATGTTCTTTTCAGTCCCACATTCAGCAGAAGACTTTAAACCTGGCCGGGCAGGAAAGAAGGCTGGTAGATACCAGTTTGGCACAAAGGGAAGATTTGTTGTTTTCAGCAAGTTTCTTTGAAAAGTCCTGTGGCTCGTCATTAGTGCACACACACGCAGCGGGTTCTTTACATGACCATTAAAGCTGAGAGGGAGCCCACTGCAGAGCCCAGGTTAGCACACGTAGGCATGGGAATCGGGTTCTGCCCGAGGACAGTCCTGCTGGGCTGCCTCCCACATGGGCCAGGCTCAGGGGCCTGTGTCCTGGGCCCAGAATGGGCAGCGAGTGGTGGGAACAGCCGCGCTGTGGAGCTAGGCCTGGCGGCCAGTTCTTCTCTTACCACGCGTGTGGTGACACTGCAGGTCACTGCGCCCGCTGCCCTCTGGCTACTCTCCGAGGTCACAGAACTCCATGGCGCCTGCAGCCTCCCTCATAAAGACCTCGCTCTGCTGCCGCTGCCCCACGGCTGCCTCTCAGACATGGCTGGAAACTTTTGTGGGAACTTGAGGGTCTGCTGAATCAGGTGGTGAAGGCTTAGATCTGGATGTGTTGAGTTAGCATAGGGCTGGGGTGTTGATCTGTGTTGATCTGTGAGTGCCTTGGGTGGGGCCTGGATGAGGCTGGTTGACCTATTTGGAAATGTCTTTTGTGTGAAGTGTATCATTGGGCATGTGGTGGTATTATTGATATGAGAAAATGCTAAGTAACTGATTTACTATCTGAAAAAGGGATTTACTATCAGGGAAAGGGAGGGAGGAAGAGACTGAACATAAACTGTGCACCTATGGATGAGGACAATGGGGGATGGGGAGGGGGTGGAGGGTGGGGTGGGAACCTGGTGGAGGGGGGAAGAAATGAGGAACCTTTGTAATAATATGAACAATAAAGATTGATAAAAAAAAAAAAAAAAAAAAAAAGACCTCGCTCTGTGCTCTGTGACTTCCCTCGCTCCTGGCTTCGCCCACCAAAGCTCAGAAACTTACTGCAGCCAGACCCGGGCCCACGCCAGGCATCTGCGTTAATCAGCTATTTCACTGTGAAGGGCAAAGACGCTTATGTAATTGAATTCACTCTCCACAAGAAATACACCACGCTCTCCCTGCAGCCTGAGTACATTATGAATACAGGATACAGTAGTCCATATTCTTTTTCTAAATATATTTTTCATTGATTTCAGAGAAGGGAGAGGAGAAAGATATAAACATCATTGATCAGAGAAAATCATGAATTAGCTGCCTCTTGCACGCCCCACACTAGGCATCAAGCCTGCAATTCAGGCATGTGTCCTGACCAGGAATTGAACCGTGACCTTCTGGTTCATAGGTCAATGCTTAACCACTGAGCCACGCTGGCCAAGCAGTAGCTCATATTCTTAAATACCGGATAATTTCCCTTAGCTCTCATTGCTGATTGTATTCTGTTTCTCTGTATATTCCCAGTAATTTGCTGTCCTTCTAAATTGGTCTGGGGTTTGTTTCTTTCAGGCTCTTATAAATGGGTTTTAATTATGCTTACCTATTTGTCCAAAATGGAGTCTTCTAGTGCAGATAGTTATCCACCTCCTGTCACCTGAGGCCTGTGCCTGCTGATTCCTGCGGAAGGGTTAGCACCCGTCACGTGCTCTGACCGCCGGCCGTATGCGGGGACGCCTCCTCTCTGGGGCCAGATCAGGTCTCCCGCCCGGACTGCCGTCCTCTCTGCAGCCAGCGTCCTCCACGCTTTGGAGCCTCGCAAGGGTTTAAGTGCCGTTAGCGGGAGAGTCATTTCCTGTTTAGAGCATAAAGTGCAATCAGACCCAGATGCTCACGGCCATTATACTTTCAATTAAACTCCTGGCAACAGCAGTGTAGTCATTTCTATGTAATCACTCCAGGCGCACTCCCTCCTGGTGCTCATGAAGTTACCCAGCACGTCCCGGTCAGACAATATTTTCTGGAAGTGCGAAGCTCTTAGTCCCTGCTGTTGTCATCAGAAGGGCATTTAGCCGTGGGTGACAGGAAGCAGACGAATAGGTAATGGGTCCTGAGCAGTTGGAGAGTGGAGAGGAGGAGGAGCTGGAGTGGGGTGCAGAGGGGAGCTGCCTAGAGGGTGTTCCCCATTGAATTGGAAAAGATCCTTTTGAAAACCTGCCTAGAAAGAAGCAGCTTGCTTCAATGTTATTTCAGAGGAGGAGCATGGCAAGACTCTATAAAATCGGTGACTAATTCCCTACCTGTCCAATAATCATCATCTCATTCCTTTAAGAAGGTTTTTAGGTACTTTTAAGACCACCTAACTTAGGAGGTCAATGACTAAGAAAGATTCTTCTAGAAGGAAAGGCGGTCTGTACGCAGGTCAGCCTCTCCTGAGAGCGGGGCCCTCTGAGCAGCAGCTGTTGGAGACCTTCCTGCGGCCAGGGAGAGGGAGTGACCAGGCGTCCATGTGCGAGCTGCTGCGTCCGAGCCGGACTTGGGACGGTGTGAGGGGGCGGGGGCACCATGCCTTGCCTTGCAGCCACCTCTCCTGGAACAGACTCTGAGCACACGTTCACGGGCTGTGCCTTTGCTCAGGCAGGAGGCTGGCCACCGCCCTGCCACCTTCCTGCACTGCCGTCCTCCTCTAAGGCCCGGCTTACCACTGTGCACGGTCTGAACGCGGTGCCCTCCAGGACAGCCTGGCTCTGGCCTCGGGGCAGCCTGTGCTGTGTGTGTCCAGCTCACAGAGGCCTCGCGCGTCCTCCAACGGACCCACCGCCTCAGGGCCTCATCGCTGAGCATCAACATCACTTCACGCAGAGTGCGGAGGGAGCGGGGTCTGGAGCCTCAGGAGGAGACGTGCCTGTCTACGGCAGGTGCAGTGTGTGGTCAGTCCCGGCCGCTGAGAACTTCCACTCCTCTGCATTCAGGGAGAGAAGCACACCCTGCTCCCGTGGCCTGTCTCAGGAGGTGGGCTGTGGGGGTGCGTGAGCTTAGCCAGAGGAGCGACCTGGTCTCTGAACTAACTTGGACTTGACCAGTTTCCGGCCAAGACCACGGGCCCTTTTTTCACCTGTCAGTGCTAACGCCCTCAGACACGCTCCGGTGGAGAACGGAGGCCCAGCCCTCCCCGCCCCCACTGGATCCCTGCTTGTCCTTGTCCTCGGTGACCACTGATGGAATGCACGGAGAGGACACCAGGGCCCGGAGCGCCCACTGGGCTCGGGAATGTCATCCCCAGGAGCGCTCACCTCCGCTCACAGGCTGAGGCCAGGCCACGGGAGGGTCACCTGGCCCTGCCCCTGGCCCCGCCCCAGTGGACAGACCAGCTCGCAGGCCTCCAGCCTCCCCAGCCCACGTGCCTGGCGTGGGAGGGAGGAAGCACCAGACAACTGCAGGCCGTGTCCCCGTCACCGCAGCCATGAGGAGTGGAGACAGCCACCCCAGCTGCCTTCTGGGCTCCTGGCCCACAGAACCCATGAGCACAATTAAACGCACGTTTTCTACGACACTAAGTCCCGGGTGGGTCATTACACAGCTGTAATTAACTGAAAGTCCTCTCACATAAAACAGGATTTTACCCTGACCTCCCCTCGCTGACGCGCCAGGGCAGGCAGGTGACCCGGAAGTAAAAACAGTTCAGCCATTCAGTGGTGTTGAACAGCAAAGGCTCAGTCCTTACACTGCGAGCTGCCTGGGAGCAGGGAGCCCCTCTCCTTGGTCCTCAGGCTGACGGCCATTGCCGCTGCCTGGGAGCAGGGAGCCCCTCTCCTTGGTCCTCAGGCTGACGGCCATTGCCGCTGCCTGGGAGCAGGAAGCCCCTCTCCTAGGTCCTCGGGCTGACGGCCATTGCTGCTCCCTGGGCGGGGAGGCAGCCGTAGCCCTGGAGGGCCTACGCCACAGGTTAAATGCAATGCCAGGCCTGCCATGGCACAGCCACCTCTGCTCCCGCTCACTGGCAGACTAGTCACCTGGCTCCGCCCGCTGGCCAGGGGCAGCCCGCTGGTCCTGGCCGTTCTCTGAGGAGGAGAGCTGGGGATACTGGGAAAGCAGCATCGATGATTCTGTAAGTGTTCCCACGCCGCCCGCCACGCCAAGGGCCTGGACGCTCATTCTCTCTCCGGGACCTGTTCGGGCTCCCCACCCGCACGGCCATCCCACCACCGGGGCCACGTCTGCCACTGCTGTCCCGCCCACCCTTCCTACACAGTATCTGCATAGAGGGCAGGCCAGGGTGGTTTCCATGACAACCAAAACTATCTAGCGTCTTTGCTAAACCTCTAATCAGAGTGTGTGTTCAGAAAGTCTCTTGCTGTCTTTTCTTTATCAGAGCCAAAAATCAGACAGGGTTCATCATTCCTCTCTCACCTCAAAGAAAAAACTGCAGCCAGAACTCACACCCAGTAATGATTCTTCACATGAATTATCAAGTAAAGATAATTATGAGGAATACAAGGAGGGATGGGAAAGCTTCAGATGCTTTATGAAGAAAGGATGCTGTAAATGGAACACAGGGGAAGATTCCAAAGGAAAGAGGGTGGATAAGGCAGGGAATGGACCAGTGTGCATTCTGGTGCAAATTCTTGACTGGTGATTAAATTCAAGCCCCAACTCTGCTTGTTTACTTTTCAACGTTTTCAAAGTTCAGAACACTCACATATGAAATGGGGGAATATAATACTTCTCCTACCTAAGTAGCAAGGAAGTTGTAAGGATAAAATTAACTAGTCTAAGTAAATATGGATTAAAAGTAGAAAATGCTTAAAAAAAAAAAACTAAGAAAAAAGTTTAAAATTAAAAAGTAGAAAATGCCATTCAGCTCCAAGTATTAGCATCACACACATTTCAAACCGACAAGAGGGTGTTGGATACTATGACAGCGTCCCTGGAGGGAGGTTTGCAGGAGGCTTTGCAAACCCAACCCATAATAGTTTCCAACTGCCTCCAGACTTGCACGCACAGGGTGGGGAGTGACCAGCATAACTGATGCTGAGCGATGGAGGCACCGATTCACACAGTTTGGAGGAAGCCAGAGGCCAAAACCCAGAAGAGTGCTCCTCAGATAAATGCCTCTGACTGGGACGATGCTCCAACCCAGTGGTCGGCAAACTCATCAGTCCACAGAGCCAAATACCAACAGCACAACGATTGACATTTCTTTTGAGAGCCACATTTTTTTTAACTTAAACTTATTCTAACACCATTTCTTCAAAATAGACTCACCCAGGCTGTGATATTTTAGGAAGAGCCATAGTCAAGGGGCCAAAGAGCCTCATGTGGCTCGCAAGCCGCAGTTTGCCGACCATTGACCTAAACAATCCCACAGCCTTCTATCCACTCACAGCCTTCTTAAGAGTTTAGTGAAAGCTGCCAGACCTCCAAATCAGGAGTTTAGGGTTCAGTTCCTAGTCAGGGCACAAGCCTGGTATTGTGAGCTCATCTCCAGTGGAGGGGTATGCAAGAGGTGACCAATCAATCATTCTGTCATCTTTGACGAGTCTTGCTCTCCCTCTCCCTTCCTCTCTGAAATCAATGATCCATATACACTGAGTGGCCAGATTATTATGATCTTTGAATGCAAAATAATCTGGCCACTCAGTGTATATCCTATATAATAAAAGGCTAATATGCAAATTGTCGCCTTGACCAGGAGTTTGACCCGGAGGCAGGTGGCCAACCACCCATGTCCCCTTCCCCTGATCAGGCTGGCCAGACCCCAGCCATGCACAAATTCATGCACCAGGCCTCTAATACACACACACACACACACACACACACACACACACACACACTGAGTGGCCAGATTATTATGCATTCAGAGATCATAATAATCTGGTCACTCAGTGTATATATCCTATATAATAAAAGCCTAATATGCTAAGTGTCTGGTCAACCAGTCAGCCATTCAACCAATCAAAGCTTAATATGCTAATGATATGCTAAGCCTGCTCAACAGCTCGCTATGATGTGCACTGACCACTTGGAGCCAGATCTTCCAACCAGTAGGTTAGCTGGCTACTGGAGTCCAGCCAATCAGGACTGAACAAGATAGGTCATACATGTCCTTGAGTGTTCCTGTTATCCCTCCCTAGCTGGCCAACCTTCTGCATCCCTCCATGGCCCCGATAGTGCACCAGTGGGGTCCCTCAGCCTGGCCTGCACCCTCTGTCAATCTGGGACCCTTCGGTGGATGTCGGAGAGCCAGATTCAGCCTGATCCCACAGGCCAGTACAAGGGATCCCACTGGTGCATGAATTAATGCACTAGGCCTCTAATACAGTGGTCATCAACCTTTCGGACCTCATGGACCACCAGTGGTCCTTGGGCCACTGGATGGTGACCTTTACTCTAATATACTGGAGGCCCGGTGCATGAATTTGTGCACAGTCTGGGTTCAGCCGACCTGCCTTGATGGGGGCCGATCAGGGCCAGCCAGCAGAGAAGAGAGGGGGACACAGGCAATTGGCTGGCCAGGTTGCCCCCGATCAGGGTTGGGGGGGCTGATCAGGGGTCAGGCCGGCCAAGGGAGAGGCTGCAGGAGGGGGGGCTTATTAGAGCCTGATTAGGCCAGTTGGCCAGAGTAGTATGTGTCATAGCGACAGGTCGTTCCAGTCATTCTGGTCATTCCGTTGGTCTGGTCACTTGGCTTTTATATATATAGACTAGAGGCCTGGTGCACGGGGGGGTGAGGGGGGTTCTCCTCAGCCCAGCCTGCACCCTCTCCAATCTAGGACCCCTCGGGGGATGTCCGACTGTCGGTTAAGGCCTGATCCACAATCGGGCTTAAACTGGTAATCAGACATCCCTCTCACAATCTGGGACCATTGGCTCCTAACTGCTCACATGCCTGCCTGCCTGATTGCCCCCTAACTGCCGCCCCCCCCCCCCCCCCCCCGCTGGCCTGGTCACCCTCAACTGCCCTTCTGCAGGCCTAGTGTCCCCCAACAGTCCCCCCACAACAGCCTGGTCACTCCCAACTGCCCCCCCACTGGCCTGGTCTCCCCTTACTGCTGGCATGGTCACCTCCAACTACCCCCCCCCACCCTGCCAATCTGCTCGCCCCTCACTGCCCCCCTCTGCCAGCCTAGTAGTCCCACACCACCTGTTGCTCAGTCAGCCCTCACTAACCCCCCTGCCGCCCTGGTCACCCCAAACAGCCCATTTGTCATCCATTCAGTTATTTCAGATGTGATGGTCACTTAGCCTTTTATATACAGAGACATATATAAGTTTAGCGAAATCTGTCCCTACAACTGTTTGTAATTCTATGGCTTTTTTAAAAAAAAGACAAAGTATTTTTTTCAAATATATTTGATTTTTTACAGAGAGGAAGGGAGAGCTAGAAACATCGATGAGAGAGAAACATTGATCAGCTGTCTCCTGCACACCCCATACCACATATGTGTCCGCAACCAAGGTACCTGTCCTTGAGTGGAATTGAACCTGGGACCCTTCAGTCTGCAGGCTGACGCTCTATCCTCTGAGCCAAACCCATTATGACTTTTAAGACTTTTCCCTCCAGTGTCTCCTGTGATTCTCCGATACTTTTCACAAACCCTCTTCTCTGCCATCTTCCAACTGTGGACACTTCCCCACGGCTGGTGACAGCTATCCTCCCTCAGGATGGCTGCGAGCAGCCTGCTTCCGCGGGGCACTCGGGATGGCATTTCCACAGTGTCCGCCTGCTGCCTCCTGCCCGCTGAGGTCATGGTCAGCAGAGCAGGCGGTGGCTGCTGAGCTCCATCCATCACTCACTGTGCAGGGTTTCCGGGGATCCTCCCCTTAAGCCAGGCTGGCTGCGGAAGGTACCGGCTCTGCAGGCGGCCAAGGGGAGCCGGGGAGCAGCACCAGCCTAGGTGTGTCTGGTCCCAGGGCCAGGGCCTGGGTCTGTGGCTGTGCCCGTGCCCGTGCCCATGCCTGGCATTTTCCCTCGGGGATCCATTCTCAGCATCTCCGAATCCAGGCCCCACCAGCAGCGAACACGCGGCTCATCCTGCAAATGTGAGCCCCTGGAATCACTGCAGACCTGTGGCCTCCCTCCCTCCGCCCACTGAGCTGTGCGGTGACCTCCTCCCTCCTCCGGCCGGGTCCCACGGGGTGGAGCTGGGTGCTGCTGAGGGACCCTGAGCCCCAGCCGCACTGTTCCGCCCCACCGCCTGCCCGCCACCTGGCGCCGCGCCCTCAGGGCCGGCCCGGGGCCCAGCACGCCGAGCCTGGCACCGGGTCACAGCTGGTCACACCGGGTCACACCGGGTCACAGCGGGTCAGGCCAGGTCACAGCTGGTCACAGCGGGTCACGGCAAGACACGGCGGGTCACAGCGGGTCACAGTGTCACAGAGGGTCACAGCTGGTCACACCAGGTCACAGCTGGTCACAGCGGGTCACAGCAGTTCACAACGGGTCACACCAGGTCACACCGGGTCACAGTGGGTCACACCAGGTCACAGCAGTTCACAGCGGGTCACACCAGGTCACACCGGGTTACAGCGGCTCACACCGGGTCACAGAGGGTCGCAGCGGGTCACACCGGGTCACACCGGGTCACACCGGGTCACAGCAGTTCACAGCGGGTCACACCAGGTCACACCGGGTCACAGCGGGTCACACCAGGTCACAGCGGGTCACAGCTGGTCACAGCAGGTCACAGCGGGTCACACCGGGTCACACCTGGTCACAGCTGGTCATACCAGGTCATACCGGGTCACAGCGGGTCACAGCGAGTCACACTGGGTTACACCCAGTCACAGCAGGTCACAGCTGGTCACAGCGGGTCACACCGGGTCACACTGGGTCACAGCAGGTCACACTGGGTCACAGCGGGTCACACTGGGTCACAGAAGGTCACAGCGGGTCGCAGCTGGTCACAGCGGGTCACAGCGGGTCACAGCGGGTCACACCGGGTCACAGCGGGTCACAGCGGGTCACACCGGGTCACAGCGGGTCACAGCGGGTCACACCGGGTCACACTGGGTCACACCCGGTCACCGGGGACAGGACGCCCCGGAGCCTGGCCGGCACACACGGCGCCGCGTGGCAGACAGCACGCCGCTCACGTGGCCACGGGGACTGCCTCTAGCTCCCTCTGCGGACCGCGGGGCTGCGTTCCCATCCGGCTCCCGGGACGTCGTGACGTCATGAAGTGTGACGCCGGGACGTGTGACGCCTCCACGTGGTGCCTGCCTTCGGCTCCCCCTCAGGAGCTGGCGGCTGAGCTCAAGAGGCCGTCACCTGGGACATGGTGACGTCATGACGTCCTCAGTGACGCTCTGACGCCGCACGCGGAGCAGGACTGTGTGCGGGGCCCCGCCTGACGGCTACGTGCTCCCCATGGAGTCTCCCACGAAGAACCACGTGAAGAAGGGGATCTAACAGACGGTGGGGCCGGTGCTGGCGCCTGGCGACTCAGGCCTTCATCACCCCTCCTCCCCCGTCTGTCCTCAGCGCCCGGCCGTGCCCCCGCGGCCCGTTGGCCCGTGTGGCCGGTGCCCCCGCGGTCCTCCCCACCCTCACGGCTTTGGCCACGGCCGGCCTGCGTGCAGGAGCAGCGCGCGGCCCCGGAAAGGGGAGCCGGCATGGGCCCAGGCTCCGCGCTCTTTGGTGGATTAACTATCGGGGTGTCACGTCCGGAGCAGACCAGGAGCCCCCATTACAACCAGCGCCCTGCCTCTGCTCCGCCCGGTGTGCGTCCCAGGCCCATCGAAGGGCGTCCTGGGCCGGGGACCGCAGGGGCCCCTGGGAGTGCGCCCGGGGTGGCTGCTCCCTCCTGGGAGAGGGTGCTGGGCCTCCGCCTGCTGTCAGCATGCTTCATGCCGAAAGGCCTGTGCGAAGTGGTACGTTGAATGTCTGGCTTACAGTGGAGCTGAGAACTAGACTTCAAATTTCAGCAAATGAAAACAGTATTGGGAGCAGCAGCTGTTCATAATAAAGAGTCTTTGCTTTTTTATCCAGCCCCCCACCCTTTCTGAAGGCTCCCCAGCTTGTTCAATGTAAAGCCGGGAAAATCCGCGGTAGCAATTTAAAAATAGAAACGAAAGCATCACCTGCCATTTTAAGTTCTGTTATTATTTCTTACATGTTTTTGGTTGTGTTTATAAAAATGTGTTCTTTCACACAAAATTGTTGTAAACCCCTGTGCTCCTGAGACTTGGGTTGGGAAAGTTCATCTAGAAACTGGAGCAGGAGGGACTTAAGTTTGTTTCAAGCCTCTGGCTGATGCCGGGATGTCCGTCCATTCGTGAGAAAAGGCCATGCAACCGCCGAAAACTGTCATACTCTGCCTCCCACGGCCCCCCAGTCCACGGTGAGGACATTGGACATTGGAGAGCGCCTGCCTCTGCCCAGGGAATCCTGACCAGCAGGCCTGATGCTGCTTACTCCTGCCACCCTTTAGCTGTTAGAAGACAGCTATCACGTCTTCCCTCCTCCAGGCAAAGATACAGCTTCCTTTTAGCCCAGCATCAAAAGACGTAATCATTTCAAAAGTCAGAGATCTGGGGCCATACGCTTATGAAAAATTGTTAGGAGTTTCTGCTGAATTTCCTCCCTCTCCCACCTCTGCCATGTGCCGGCAGCACCCACCTGCCCGGTCTGTCTAACAGGATGTGTTCCTGGCACAGGAACCTCGAGCTTCTATACTCACCCAGTCCCATTGATGCGGTTATGGACCCATCTTGCTGCGATCCTGACCCATCACTCCCAGAGTCGGGCTCATTTCTGAGTTGTTGCTTTGAACTTCATCCTGTCTTATGCCTCACTACCACCCACCACCTCTCCTGTGCCAGATGTCAGCAGTCTGCTTTACTCTGTGCGGGATCACACCTCACAGCAACAATGTGTGTGCGCCCTGCGTGTTGTCTCTCCCAGTGCTTTGCACATAGAACATTCTCCTAGCCCGTGGCCCCTCAAGCCAAAGACCAAAAGAATGAAGCCATTGACCACTGTTTGACACCAAAAGATTTGGAAAACAGCTTGAAATCTGATGTTTTTCTGCTCCTAGAAATGAGATGATTCAGAGGCCATGGAAGGGAAAGGTGGGGGGCAACTCAGACCAGAGAGTAAGTTGGGGGCAGTCAGCGAGGGGTGCTGAGGGTGAAGGGGTCAGGAATGGGCAGAGGAGAATCTCGGGCGGGCAGGGTACTTCCTGGCTGCAGTTGTAAAAACATTTGGAGTCACCAGCAGTGCCCCGCGAAGGCCGCCAGGAGCTGACTGCGTTCTTAGGAGGATTGTCACTTTCACTCCTATAACTCTGGGATCAGTTGTGCCTCCCCCACTCAGGAAGTAGTTCCCTGGGGACTGGGCCCACCTTCATATCCAACAGATACGCGCTGAGTGACGAGTATGAGAAGCAAACCATGGCACCGTGGAGAGAGACAGGTTGGTCACGAACAGGTAATTAGCTGTGTGTGTGCTGAAATTAACTCTTAGGCACGTGCTACGGTCTCCCAAGCGTTTGGGATTTCCTCACTGGTTACTGTGCTGTCCTCCGTAACCCTTCATGAGATAACGTGCTTAGGTGCTGTAACTGACACATTTGACTAGGCCCGTGGTCGGCAAACTGCGGCTCTCGAGCCACATTCGGCTCTTTGGCCCCTTGAGTGTGGCTCTTCCACAAAATATAACGGCCTGGGAGAGTCTATTTTGAAGAAGTGTTAGAAGAAGTTTAAATTTAAAAAATTTGGCTCTCCAAATAAATTTCTGTCGTACGGTTGATATTTGGCTCTGTGGACTAATGAGTTTGCCGACCACTGGCCTAGGCAGACACACTCCGCCTCCTGGAGGCCACCGATGCAAGCCTGACGAGAGACTGCTGCCCCTGGCCTCCTGGCAGGGACCTGGCACGTGGCATGTGACCACAGCTTCCAGGCTGGCACAGGCCACGTTCCACAGTCAGCTGACCCAGGGGCAGCTGCATGCCCACTCCCCAGCAGGTCTAGCTTCTGCTCCAATGCTCACTTTTGATTACCTCATGGGATTTTTATGATTTGTTGATATGTTTGCATCCAGTTTGAATATCTGAAGTAATAGGGCGCTGAAAATACCAGTGAAGCTGACTCCATCCCAGTTCTGAGCCTTTGAAGCACAATTGGGCCATTATGTGTGAGTGTGCCTTTGGACAAAGGAGTGCTTAGCATGCGGTCTTCTGGGTGGGAGCCAGGCATTCCTCCTCTCCCCACAAGCCTCGCTACCACATAATGCCTTCTACAACGACAAAGGGCTCTGCGTTTGGCCACATCCCTCAAGTCTCAGGATGCATGTCCGTATTTGCAGGGAAGAAAGGATTTAAGATCACTTACTTTGCTCTTACCAAGCAGCTGTCTGTACCATCGTTACTGCTCAGTGCAGGCATCATCCATTATCACTTCTTCCTGCTGTTTACTGTTGGTTCTCCTTTATTATTTTGTTGTTGCTGCTGTTAATCCTCACGAGAAGATATTTTCCATTGATGTTTGTGGGTTTTTTGGGGGTTGTTTTTTAAGAGAAAGTGGAGTCAGGGGAGAGACAGAGAAATATCAATGTGAGGGAGATACATCCGCTGGCTGCCTCTGCACATGCCAGGGCCGGAGACTGAGCCTGCAACAGGTACGTGCCCTTGAACCCAGGACCGGTCAGTCCATAGGCCGACACTCTATCCACTGAGCCAAACCGACTAGGGCTGCATAACCTCTTCAAAAATTAAAAGGTTTTGTCTTTGTTTTTCTGCTCAGCTTGAGCTGGAGAAGAAATAACCTAAAGTGGGCACTCGCTGTCCACTCCGCAGTCCCTGTGCCATCTGTGATCCCAACGTTACCCACATTCACCACCTGAAGCAGCCGTGCCCTCTGGGAGAAAGAGATGAAGGAGAAGCAGGAAGTCTCACTGGGAGAGGCAGCTGCTGCTCAGCAGGGAGGGCAGACGGAGCTCCGGGACTCTGCTTGCCTCGTGGTCCCTCTGCCTTTTGGGGGCAGGTTCAGTCCCCGAGCCTCCGCCCCTCAGACCTTCCTTCCAGGCTGCGATTAGAGACCAGGCGTCTAATTTCCACTTGCTTCTTCCTATGGACTTGAGTTTTAAATGAAGAATGATAACATTGTAAAATAGAATTGACATTTGGAGGCGTGTGTGTTTCCCATTCTCAAGCCTGAGGAAACTTAAGCAAAGGGAACAGCTCCAGAACCCGGGAATCACGCTCAGTGCCTCCTGGGAGCAGGCGAAGCACCGTCGGGAAGGTGCGGGTTGGTGTGGCACTTGCTCAGGGACACAGAGAAGGGCCTAATGAAAGCAGATGGGCAGTCCTTTGTCGCCGGAGTGCTGGCTGCTTTCTGCCCCTGGAATTGCTTTGTTAGAAACCCGTCATCTGTAGATGGCGAGGAGTAAGTCTTTTTAAGGTTGTGTTTTTGACATCATAGCATCAATCAAAGCCAGGGGAGTGCATCCCAGGGAAGTGACACTCCGTACGGCACATGCTGCCTGTGCTGACGGACACTTCGCTGCCTAATTTTGCAGCATTGCCAAGAGCATTGTTCTCTTACTAAAGTTTCACTTCCAGTTCTTGTGGCTTCGAGGGGTCGGATCCTAAAGCACGCCCCCAGCCCTGCCTTCCCTCGCCAGGATGCGAAGAGCATGGCAGGCTCCTCTCTGCTTTCAGGATGGAGATTTAATCGGTCTCTCCTCCGCTCTCTGCTGCTCTCTGAACAGTAAGTTTTAAGGCACCGCCCCCGCCTCCCACAGCCCCCATTAGCTGGGAGGCTGCACTCTGACTCGGGCTTCTCGGCCTGTGTTGCTCCTGGGAGGCAGCTCCGTTACTGCACACCATGCCCACGCCGGCCCCGGCCCGGTGGGCTCGCAGCTCCGTTACTGCACGCAACGCCCACGCAGAGGCGGAAGGAGCAGCCGAAGGAAGCGCTGGCACAGAACAGACAGCTCTCACTTACCTCCCAGCGTTCTCGGGGCGAAGGGGAGGCTTTGCTCCCTGGTGGCTCATCAATGCTGACAACAACCCTAGAGGCAGGGAAGCGACAGGACCGTTATCCTGGTTGCGGAGGAGACACGGAGCCGGAGGGTTAGCAGGTGACAGTTATGGTGCCTGGAGAGAGATGTACACAAACCTGTTCCTGGCTCCCAGGCAGCTGTCCTTCCTCCTCTGTGTGCTCAGGTTCACCGTTGCACGCTGAAGGCCAGGCACGTCCAGCTCGAGGCCAGCTGTGTAAACGAGGCATGGGGCCTGTCAGCCGCGAGTTTGACCTGCTTGTTGTAGGCAGTTAATCATGTAATAAATGGGGGGTAACTGAAACCCAAAGGTTCTCAAACAGACCTTGTGCTTAAAAAGACTTACTGACTCAGATTTCCTGGTGAGTGTCACGTGAAGTGGGAAAGATGGAGATGAAGGGAACACGGCCCTGGGCGTGGGCTTCACCCGGGACCCTTAGCAGTCAGCATCTGTGTCCATGCTGTGCGGGCAGCACGGTGCTTGTCAGCATGTGGGCGGAGTGACCCGCGGCTGCAGCCCACGTGGCTATGGAGCTCTGCCACCTCCCAGCCAGGAGGTGGCCCAGCCTCCTACCGTCTGGTCCCTAATAATGTCTCTTCTTGTCCTCAAGCCCGCCAGGCTCAGGGTGGCCTGTGTGCAGCTCCCCAGCCTCTGCAGTGACAGCATCGTCCGGGGCATCTGTGAGGGTGTGAGGGGTAGTCAGTTCACTGCCCATCCCTCCAGTGCTCTCACCCCGCTGTCCATGTCCTGCGCAGGACACCGGCACCTACAGCTGTCCTAGGCCTCCATTTGCTCCTAGCGTCGGCTCTCCCTGACGGTCCATAGCTGCAGGCCAGCAGGGACCCCTCTGTCATGGGCACCATCCGCTCCAGGGCCAGTGCAGTGCTGGTGAAGCATAGAGACCTCCATCTTGTATAGAAACTGCTGTTTGGAACTCTGCTCTTATTCTGTAAACTGTCATTTTTGGACAGCCTCTTATTCTATAAAATGACTTTGTTTCTTTAGCTTAAATAATAGAGAAGATAAACTTAACTGTCAGATCTTGCAAGCTAGCCATCTAATAGACCAGTACTGAAATATTCCCACATTCTCATGCCAAGTGTTTATTTATTATGTATCCAAGGTTACAAGCGGTCTGCAAAAATATCTTACACTGAGTTCTTTGTAACGTCTACAGAAGGTCTGGAAAAACCATATTTGGAAGACAAAGAACTGGAAGCATATAAATAACAAAAGCTCCCTCCATGTTTGTTACAGAATTTGACAGAGATACTCTGCTCTGAGCCTGCGCGTAATAAAGACTCCTAATTAACTGGCTTGTTAAGGCATTTTGTATCTAGCTCGCTGACTTACGCTGGGACATTGGGACTGTCAGAATCGGTCTTGCTGAGTCGGTCCGCTCTGGCCCAGGCTCTCCCGGACTGTCCATGCCCAGCTTAGCACAGAGGACAGCATCGCAGCACCTGAATGCACATCCTAGATCTGCCACTTAAAACCAGGTGTGCTAGAATCAGAAGTCTCTGCTTCCTTGATGAAACATGGCAAAGTGATGCTTCAGTGGCCCTGGACCATGGTGCCCAGTGGTTAGAGTATCCGCCTGTGCCCTGAAGGGTCTCCAGTGGGTCAGGGGCATATACCTGGGTTGCAGGTTCGATCCCTGGCCCAGGGAAGCAACCAACCAATGTGTCTCCCTCACATCAATGTTTCTCTTGTCTTCCTCTCCCCTGTCTCTCCCTCCCTCGCTCTCTCTCACTCTCTCTAAAAATCAATGGAAAAATATTCTCAGGTGAAGATTAACAACAATCACAACAAAAAAAATGATGCTTAGCTACCTAGCTTTCCCTGGCATTGAGTACAAATAAGAAGTTACATGCAATCATTGTGTGATTGGGAAGTGGAGCAGTGTTATTTATAGTGTAGCTATTAATAGCAGAGTAACAATTAATTAAATCCTATTTCAGTTTGCGGGGAGTGAGCCCTGTGTCATACAATTCCAAACATTCCTGAAGCGGCCCCTCTGCCGCCAGGGCCTCGCCTAGGACTCAGGCGGCTCCCGGGAGCTGTAGCGCGTGCTGGCCCTCCCTGCTCCTCCCGCCCCCTTCCTTCTCTGCTCTTCGGCCAGTTCTGCCCAGAGCAGTCTCCCCAAAGCCTTCCTTACACCCCCTCCTGGCACTGTCTTCTCCCTTCTCCCTTCAGCACCAGGCTGGCTTCACGTGGTGGGAGATGCAGGGATGCGGGGGAGAGGCGGGGTCAGAGCTGCCAGCAGGAGAGCAGGGGAGTGTGGCCACCACGGTGAGGACCCTGGGCGACGGAGAGCAGAGAAGTTAGTGTCCTTGTGGCTGGTTTTCTTCCCAGGAGGAGGGAGAGGATAACAGGTCAGAATGGGTTGGCCCAGGACAGGAAGTGCCCAGGACAGCAGGGCAGTGCCGCTGTTTATTGTCCCTGAGGGGGAGGACTCGCCACGCGGCAGGCTGTGTGTCCTGAATTCGCTCCGATGTGGTGGACAGTACAGCAACTCTTAGCTAGCGCTGCTCGTGTGCCCACACTCCGCACGGAGCTCGCCGCCTACGTCCACTCGGCGTCCCCCGCGGTCTGCGGTGACACGCGCCGCAGTGTCACTGAGTGACATCTCGGCTTCCCCGTCCTGGACAAGCACTCGTCTGGCAAGGCAGGGAACAAGGCCTGGTCCACTTTCATTCCTCCTTCCAGATCTCCAGTTTGCAGAACGGTGAGCAGTGCTCTCACCCGTGCTCTCACCCCGTGCTCTCACCCCGTGCTCACCCCGGGCTCTCACCCCGTGCTCACCCCGTGCTCTCACCCCGGCTCACCCCGTGCTCTCACCCCGTGCTCTCAACCCCGTGCTCACCACCCGTGCTACCTCACCCCGCTGCTCTCACCCCGTGCGCACCCCGTGCCTCACCCGTGCTCTCACCCCGTGCTCACCCGTCTCATCACCCGTGCTCTCACCCCTGCTCTCCCCCGTGCTCCTCACCCCCGTGCTCTCACCCGTGCTCACCCCGTGCTCTCACCCCGTGCCACTCTCACCCCGTGCTCCACCCCCTCACCCGTGCTCTCACCCCGTGCTTCACCCCGTGCTCCACCGCTCACCCCGTGCTCTACCCCGTCTCACCCCGTGCTCTCACCCGTGCTCTCACCGTGCTCACCCCGTGCTCTCACCCGTGCTCTCACCCCGTGCTCCACCCGTGCTCACCCCGGGCTCACCCCGTGCTCACCCCGTGCTCTCACCCCGTGCTCTCACCCGTGCTCTCACCCCGTGCTCACCCCGTGCTCACCCCGTGCTCACCCCGTGCTCTCACCCCTGCTCTCACCCCGTGCTCTCACCCCGTGCTCACCCCGTGCTCTCACCCCGTGCTCACCCCGTGCTCTCACCCCGTGCTCACCCCGTGCTCACCCGTGCTCTCACCCCGTGCTCTCACCCCGTGCTCACCCCGTGCTCTCACCCCGTGCTCTCACCCCGTGCTCTCACCCCGTGCTCTCACCCGTGCTCACCCCGTGCTCTCACCCGTGCTCTCACCCCGTCTCCACCCCGTGCTCTCACCCCGTGCTCACGCCGTGCTCACCCCGTGCTCTCACCCCGTGCTCTCACCCCGTGCTCACCCCGTGCTCTCACCCCGTGCTCTCACCCCGTGCTCACCCCCTGCTCTCACCCGTGCTCACCCGTGCTCACCCCGTGCTCTCACCCCGTGCTCTCACCCCGTGCTCACCCCGTGCTCTCACCCCGTGCTCTCACCCCCTGCTCTCACCCCGTGCTCTCACCCCGTGCTCACCCGTGCTCTCACCCGTGCTCTCACCCCGTGCTCTCACCCCGTGCTCTCACCCCGTGCTCTCACCCCTGCTCTCACCCCGTGCTCTCACCCCGTGCTCTCACCCCGTGCTCTCACCCCGTGCTCACCCCGTGCTCTCACCCCGTGCTCTCACCCCGTGCTCTCACCCCGTGTCTCACCCGTGCTCTCACCCCTGCTCCACCCCGTGCTCTCACCCCGTGCTCACCCCGTGCTCTCACCCCGTGCTCTCACCCCGTGCTCTCACCCCGTGCTCTCACCCCGTGCTCTCACCCGTGCTCTCACCCGTGCTCTCACCCCGTGCTCACCCCGTGCTCTCACCCCGTGCTCACCCCGTGCTCTCACCCCGTGCTCACCCCGTGCTCTACCCCGTGCTCTCACCCCGTGCTCTCCCCCGTGCTCACCCCGTGCTCTCCCCGTGCTCTCACCCCGTGCTCTCACCCCGTGCTCTCCCCCCTGCTCACCCCGTGCTCTCACCCCTGCTCTCACCCCGTGCTCTCACCCGTGCTCTCACCCCGTGCTCTCACCCGTGCTCACCCCGTGCTCTCACCCCGTGCTCTCACCCCGTGCTCTCACCCCGTGCTCACCCCGTGCTCTCACCCCGTGCTCTCACCCGTGCTCTCACCCCGTGCTCACCCCGTGCTCACCCCGTGCTCTCACCCGTGCTCTCACCCCGTGCTCTCACCCCGTGCTCACCCCGTGCTCTCACCCCGTGCTCTCACCCCGTGCTCACCCCGTGCTCTCACCCGTGCTCTCCCCCCGTGCTCACCCCGTGCTCTCACCCCGTGCTCTCACCCCGTGCTCACCCCGTGCTCTCACCCCGTGCTCACCCCGTGCTCTCACCCCGTGCTCTCACCCGTGCTCTCACCCCGTGCTCTCACCCCGTGCTCTCACCCCTGCTCTCACCCCGTGCTCACCCCGTGCTCTCACCCCGTGCTCTCACCCCGTGCTCTCACCCCGTGCTCACCCCGTGCTCACCCCGTGCTCACCCCGTGCTCTCACCCCGTGCTCTCACCCCCTGCTCTCACCCCTGCTCTCACCCCATGCTCCCACCCTGTGCTCTCACCCCGTGCTCTCACCCCGTGCTCTCACCCGTGCTCTCACCCCGTGCTCTCACCCCGTGCTCACCCCGTGCTCTCACCCGTGCTCACCCGTGCTCACCCGTGCTCTCACCCCGTGCTCTCACCCCGTGCTCACCCCGTGTCTCACCCGTGCTCACCCCGTGCTCTCACCCCGTGCTCTCCCCCGTGCTCTCACCCCGTGCTCACCCCGTGCTCTCACCCGTGCTCTCACCCCGTGCTCTCACCCCGTGCTCACCCCGTGCTCTCACCCCGTGCTCTCACCCCGTGCTCACCCCGTGCTCTCACCCGTGCTCACCCCGTGCTCACCCGTGCTCTCACCCCGTGTCTCACCCGTGCTCTCACCCCTGCTCTCACCCCGTGCTCTCACCCCGTGCTCTCACCCCGTGCTCACCCCGTGCTCTCACCCCGTGCTCACCCCGTGCTCTCCACCCCGTGCTCTCACCCCGTGCTCTCACCCCGTGCTCTCACCCCGTGCTCACCCCGTGCTCTCACCCCGTGCTCACCCCGTGCTCTCACCCCGTGCTCTCACCCCTGCTCTCACCCCTGCTCACCCCGTGCTCTCACCCGTGCTCTACCCCGTGCTCACCCCGTGCTCACCCCGTGCTCACCCCGTGCTCCACCCCGTGCTCTCACCCCGTGATCACCCCGTGCTCTCAGCCCGTGCTCACCCCGTGCTCTCACCCCGTGCTCACCCCGTGCTCACCCCGTGCTCTCACCCCGTGCTCTCACCCCGTGCTCTCACCCCGTGCTCTCACCCCGTGCTCTCACCCCGTGCTCACCCCGTGCTCTCACCCCGTGCCTCACCCCGTGTCTCACCCCGTGCTCTCACCCCGTGCTCACCCCGTGCTCTCACCCGTGCTCTCACCCCGTGCTCACCCCGTGCTCTCACCCGTGTCTCACCCCGTGCTCACCCCGTGCTCTCACCCGTGCTCTCACCCCGTGCTCTCACCCCGTGCTCTCACCCCGTGCTCACCCCGTGCTCTCACCCCGTGCTCTCACCTCTGCTCTCACCCCGTGCTCCCACCCTGTGCTCTCACCCCTGCTCTCACCCCTGCTCTCACCTCTGCTCTCACCCCGTGCTCTCACCCCGTGCTCTCACCCCGTGCTCTCACCCCGTGCTCTCACCCCGTGCTCTCACCCCGTGCTCCACCCCGTGCTCACCCCGTGCTCTCACCCCGTGCTCTCACCTCTGCTCTACCCCGTGCTCTCACCCGTGCTCTCACCCGTGCTCTCACCCCGTGCTCACCCCGTGCTCTCACCCCGTGCTCACCCCGTGCTCTCACCCCGTGCTCACCCCGTGCTCTCACCCGTGCTCTCACCCGTGCTCTCACCCCGTGCTCTCACCCCGTGCTCTCACCCCGTGCTCTCACCCCGTGCTCTCACCCGTGCTCTCACCCCGTGCTCACCCCGTGCTCTCACCCCGTGCTCACCCCGTGCTCTCACCCCGTGCTCTCACCCCGTGCTCTCACCCCGTGCTCACCCCGTGCTCTCACCCCCTGCTCTCACCCTGTGCTCTCACCCCTGCTCTCACCCCGTGCTCTCACCCCGTGCTCTCACCCCTGCTCTCACCCCTGCTCACCCCGTGCTCACCCCGTGCTCTCACCCCGTGCTCTCACCCCGTGCTCTCACCCCGTGCTCTCACCCCGTGCTCTCACCCCGTGCTCTCACCCCGTGCTCACCCCGTGCTCTCACCCGTGCTCACCCCGTGCTCACCCCGTGCTCTCACCCCGTGCTCTCACCCCGTGCTCTCACCCCGTGCTCTCACCCCGTGCTCACCCCGTGCTCCTCACCCCGTGCTCACCCCGTGCTCTCACCCCGTGCTCTCACCCCGTGCTCTCACCCCGTGCCTCACCCCGTGCTCTCACCCCGTGCTCTCACCCCTGCTCACCCCGTGCTCACCCCGTGCTCTCACCCCGTGCTCTCACCCCTGCTCTCACCCCGTGATCACCCCGTGCTCTCAGCCCCTGCTCTCACTCCGTGCTCTCACCCCGTGCTCTCACCCCGTGCTCACCCCGTGCTCTCACCCCGTGCTCACCCGTGCTCACCCCGTGCTCTCACCCCGGCTCACCCGTGCTCACCCAGTGCTCACCCCGTGCTCACCCCCGTGCTCTCACCCCGTGCTCTCACCCCGTGCTCTCACCCCGTGCTCACCCCGTGCTCTCACCCCGTGCTCACCCCGTGCTCACCCCGTGCTCTCACCCCGTGCTCTCACCCCGTGCTCTCACCCCGTGCTCTCACCCCGTGCTCACCCCTGCTCTCACCCGTGCTCACCCCTGCTCACTCCGTGCTCTCACCCCGTGCTCTCACCCCGTGCTCACCCCGTGCTCTCACCCCGTGCTCACCCCGTGCTCTCACCCCGTGCTCTCACCCCGTGCTCTCACCCCGTGCTCACCCGTGCTCTCACCTCGTGCTCACCCCGTGCTCTCACCCCGTGCTCTCACCCCGTGCTCTCACCCGTGCTCTCACCCCGTGCTCACCCCGTGCTCTCACCCGTGCTCTCACCCGTGCTCTCACCCCGTGCTCTCACCCCATGTGCTCACCCCGTGCTCACCCCGTGCTCTCACCCCGTGCTCTCACCCCGTGCTCACCCCGTGCTCTCACCCGTGCTCACCCCGTGCTCTCACCCCGTGCTCTCACCCCGTGCTCACCCCGTGCTCACCCCGTGCTCACCCCGTTTCTCTCACCCCGTGCTCTCACCCCGTGCTCCCCCCGTGCTCACCCCGTGCTCTCACCCCGTGCTCACCCCGTGCTCTCACCCCGTGCTCACCCCGTGCTCACCCCGTGCTCACCCCGTGCTCTCACCCCGTGCTCTCACCCCGTGCTCTCACCCGTGCTCTCACCCCGTGCTCTCACCCCGTGCTCTCACCCCGTGCTCTCACCCCGTGCTCACCCCGTGCTCTCACCCGTGCTCACCCCGTGCTCACCCCTGCTCTCACCCCGTGCTCTCACCCCGTGCTCACCCCGTGCTCTCACCCCGTGCTCTCACCCCTGCTCTCACCCCGTGCTCTCACCCGTGCTCACCCCGTGCTCACCCCGTGCTCTCACCCCGTGCTCTCACCCGTGCTCACCCCGTGCTCTCACCCCGTGCTCACCCCGTGCTCTCACCCCGTGCTCTCACCCCGTGCTCTCACCCCGTGCTCTCACCCCGTGCTCACCTCGTGCTCTCACCTCGTGCTCACCCCGTGCTCTCACCCCGTGCTCTCACCCCGTGCTCTCACCCCGTGCTCTCACCCCGTGCTCTCACCCCGTGCTCTCACCCCTGCTCTCACCCCGTGCTCTCACCCCGTGCTCTCACCCCGTGCTCTCACCCCGTGCTCCCCGTGCTCACCCGTCTCTCACCCTTGCTACCCCGTGCTCTCACCCCGTGCTCCACCCGTGCTCACCCCGTGTCTCACCCGTGCTCCACCCAGAGAGAGAGCTCACCCCGTGCTCTACCCGTTGCTCACCCCGTGCTCTCACCCGTGCTCTCACACCGTGCTTCTCACCCGTGCTCTACCCCGTGTCTCACCCGTGCTCCACCCCGTGCTCTCACCCGTGCTCACCCGTGCTCTCACCCCGTGCCTCACCCGTGCTCACCCGTGCTCTCACCCCGTGCTCTCACCCCGTGCGCTCACCCCGTGCTCTCACCCCGTGCTCTCACCCTTGCTCACCCCGTGCTCTCACCGTGCTCTCACCCCGTGCTCACCCCGTGCTCTCACCCGTGCTCTCACCCCGTGCTCACCCCGTGCTCTCACCCCGTGCTCACCCCGTGCTCTCACCCCGTGCTCTCACCCCGTGCTCACCCCGTGCTCTCACCCCTGCTCACCCCGTGCTCTCACCCCGTGCTCTCACCCCGTGCTCAACCCCGTGCTCTCACCCCGTGCTTCACCCCGTGCTCTCACCCCGTGCTCTCACCCCGTGCTCTCACCCCTGCTCTCACCCCGTGCTCTCACCCCGTGCTCACCCCGTGCTCTCACCCCGTGCTCTCACCCCTGCTCTCACCCCGTGCTCTCACCCCGTGCTCTCACCCCGTGCTCACCCCGTGCTCTCACCCCGTGCTCTCCCCCCTGCTCTCACCCCGTGCTCACCCCGTGCTCTCACCCCGTGCTCACCCCGTGCTCACCCCGTGCTCTCACCCCGTGCTCACCCCGTGCTCTACCCCGTGCTCTCAACCCCGTGCTCACCCCGTGCTCTCACCCCGTGCTCACCCCGTGCTCACCCCGTGCTCTCACCCCGTGCTCTCACCCGTGCTCACCCCGTGCTCTCACCCCGTGCTCACCCCGTGCTCACCCCGTGCTCTCACCCCGTGCTCTCACCCCGTGCTCACCCCGTGCTCTCACCCCGTGCTCTCACCCCGTGCTCACCCCGTGCTCTCACCCCGTGCTCTCACCCCGTGCTCACCCCGTGCTCTCACCCCGTGCTCTCACCCCGTGCTCACCCCGTGCTCTCACCCCTGCTCTCACCCCTGCTCTCACCCCGTGCTCCCACCCTGTGCTCTCACCCCGTGCTCTCACCCCGTGCTCACCCCGTGCTCTCACCCGTGCTCACCCCGTGCTCTCACCCGTGCTCTCACCCCTGCTCTCACCCCGTGCTCTCACCCGTGCTCACCCCGTGCCTCACCCGTGCTCTCACCCCGTGCTCACCCGTGCTCTCACCCCGTGCTCACCCCGTGCCTCACCCCGTGCTCTCACCCGTGCTCTCACCCCGTGCTCACCCCGTTGCTCTCACCCGTGCTCACCCCGTTGCTCTCACCCCGTGCTCTCACCCCGTGCTCTCACCCCGTGCTCTCACCCCGTGCTCCACTCCGTGCTCTCACCCCGTGCTCTCAACCCGTGCTCACCCCGTGCTCTCACCCGTGCTCACCCCGTGCTCACCCCGTGCTCTCACCCCGTGCTCTCACCCCGTGCTCTCACCCCGTGCTCTCACCCCGTGCTCCCCCCCGTGCTCTCACCCGTGCTCACCCCGTGCTCTCACCCCGCTGCTCTCACCCGTGCTCTCACCCCGTGCTCTCACCCCGTGCTCACCCCGTGCTCTCACCCGTGCTCAACCCGTGCTCTCACCCCGTGCTTCTCACCCCGTGCTCTCACCCCGTGCTCACCCCGTGCTCACCCGTGCTCTCACCCCGTGCTCCACCCCGTGCTCTCACCCCGTGCTCACCCCGTGCTCTCACCCCGTGCTCACCCCGTGCTCACCCCGTGCTCTCACCCGTGCTCACCCGTGCTCTCACCCGGCTCTCACCCCGTGCTCCACCCCGTGCTCCACCCCGTTGCTCTCACCCGTGCTCACCCCGTGCTCTCACCCCTTGCTCACCCGTTGCTCACCCCGTGCTCTCACCCCGTGCTCTCACCCCGTGCTCACCCCGTGCTCTCACCCCGTGCTCTCACCCCGTGCTCACCCCCTGCTCTCACCCGTGCTCACCCCGTGCTCACTCCGTGCTCTCACCCCGTGCTCTCACCCCGTGCTCACCCCGTGCTCTCACCCCGTGCTCACCCCGTGCTCTCACCCCGTGCTCTCACCCCGTGCTCTCACCCCGTGCTCACCCCGTGCTCTCACCTCGTGCTCACCCCGTGCTCTCACCCCGTGCTCTCACCCCGTGCTCTCACCCCGTGCTCTCACCCCGTGCTCACCCCGTGCTCTCACCCCGTGCTCTCACCCCGTGCTCTCACCCCGTGCTCACCCCGTGCTCTCACCCGTGCTCACCCCGTGCTCACCCCGTGCTCACCCCGTGCTCACCCCGTGCTCACCCCGTGCTCTCACCCCGTGCTCACCCCGTGCTCTCACCCCGTGCTCACCCGTGCTCTCACCCCGTGCTCTCACCCCGTGCTCTCACCCGTGCTCTCACCCCGTGCTCACCCCGTGCTCACCCCGTGCTCACCCCGTGCTCACCCCGTGCTCTCACCCCGTGCTCACCCCTGCTCTCACCCCGTGCTCTCACCCCGTGCTCTCACCCCGTGCTCACCCCGTGCTCTCACCCCGTGCTCTCACCCCGTGCTCTCACCCCGTGCTCACCCCGTGCTCTCACCCCGTGCTCACCCCGTGCTCACCCCGTGCTCTCACCCCGTGCTCACCCCGTGCTCTCACCCCGTGCTCTCACCCGTGCTCTCACCCCGTGCTCACCCCGTGCTCTCACCCGAGCTCTCACCTCGTGCTCTCACCTCGTGCTCTCACTCGTGCTCTCACCCCGTGCTCTCACCCCGTGCTCTCACCCCTGCTCTCACCCCGTGCTCACCCCATGCTCTCACCCTGTGCTCTCACCTCGTGCTCACCCCGTGCTCTCACCCCGTGCTCTCACCCCGCGCTCTCACCCCTGCTCTCACCCCTGCTCTCACCCCGTGCTCTCACCCGTGCTCTCACCCCGTGCTCTCAGAGCCTCCCAGAGTTCGTCCGGTCAGCAAAACGAGGCTGCTGCCTCTGGGCAGCCCTCCCTCCGGTCTGCCGGAGAGCGGTTCCGTGGCCTGCACTCCCGGTGCTGGGGCCTGACCCCTCCCGGGCATGGAGAGCTTTCCCTGTTTGTGTCAGCGCTTCCAGAAGAACACAGAGAAACTGGTGGAGGCGGAGACTGTGAGAGAAAACCGACAGCTCAGAGCACGGCTCAGCTCCTGCCCGCCCTGCGGGAGCGCCTGCCTCTGCTCGGTGTCCTGCCCCGCGGAGCTGCGCGGTGCTCCACGCCTGCGTGCTCACGGGAGTCCTTGTCCTTTTGTTTTCTTCCGAAAGCGTTTTCACTGCTCATTTGCTTGGTAGAACCTTTTTACTGACTTATTTATTTTTATTGATTTCTGAGAGAAAGGGAAAGAGAGAGAGAGAAACATTGGTGATGAGAGAGAATCATGGACCGGCTGCCTCCTGCACGCCCACACTGGGGACCGAGCCCGTAATCCAGGCAGGTGCCCTGACCAGGCATCGAACTATGCCCTCCTGGTTCCTAGGTCGATGCTCAGCCACTGAGCCACGCCAGCCAGGCTGCTTGCCCGTTTTTCATTAACAGGAGATACCAGCACCGAGGATGGACACCAAGGCCCAGGCCTGAGTGGAACCTGCTCCCGAGGAGAGACGGGGCCCTTCCTGAGCTCAGGGTTCAGTGGCGGGTCCTGCAGTCTCCCCTCCCGAGGGCGCAGCTGGGGTCCCGTCCGTCACAGTGTGCCACCGGCTGGGGCGGACAGGCCCCCCGCGTCCCGGGCGGCACAGCTTTGTCCCTGAGCGGCTGTCTCCGCAGCCTCGTGAGCAGGGCCCGGCGGGCCGGACGTTCGCTCTCGTTCCTGGCCCGGCACCGCGTCCCCCCGGTGGCTGCAGGCAGCTCGGGACCGCCGTCCTCTGCCCACTGCGGGCCTGCAGGCGCCAGCTCCTCCCTGGAGCATCCCTCTGAGGCTCCTTTCTGACTGCGGCACCACGAGGTTTTCTCCCAGAATGTCACGGGGAACCAGGCCCAGAGGGCACGTGGCAGCTTGGAGAACCCGGCTTCCCAAGCAGACTGTCCTGGCTGGACCTCCCTCCAGGGGCAGACATGCCCTCACCATCAGGACACCATAGGGCAGTGTGGGGACATTGGCGTCCTCATCCTCAAACCCACAGGGAGTGGAGAGGGACGGAGCAGTGGGCTCAGAGAGACGTGCAGGCTGGAGTCACAACGGGCAGAACGAAGGCACTGAAGGAGCAGCCTTGGCTCCAGTGCTCAGGGCTGTCCTTGCCAGCTGCCTCCCTGACGTTATTGTTCTAACACGTTTGTTCCAGAAACTTCCACGCAATCAGTACCCATTCCAGCAACGTGGGGGTGACTCCATGGCTTACGCATGATGTCATCTTTCCAGTGCCCCTTTCGGAGGACTAATTTGACTCATAAAACCATTTTATTTTAGGCAACTTTCAAAGGTTTGATTCTTGGCTTTTGCCTCTGGCAAATAGCACATTAAAGTGTGTTATAAACAAGGCAAGAGCACATCTTCACTTCTCATTTGCTTTCTTCTTGTGAAATTCCTCTTTAATTCAGCCCATGAAAATGTGCATTAAAACTCGGCCAGGGCAAAAGAACGATGGTTTGTGAGTAGAGGGTAAAGAATTAAGCAGTTTCCTTTGTCAAGCTAACAAATGGTGCATTTTAATTTTTACCTCTCATCTTAAAAAAACGAAAAAGTATCCAGTTGAATGGTTGGAAAATGATTGCCCACAAAAAGGAGCAATCATTTTTAATAGACAAAATGTTTGTTCACATTTTTGTCTCCAAATTATTCCTACGAAGCCAGCAAGCAGGAAATGTGGATTTCTAAAGTGAGGGTTGTTTTCTGTGAAGTCCCACGTCCCGCGTGGTTCAGGGTTCGGCTCTGGAAGAGGCCGCGTGCAAATGAGAGAGAGGAGACGAGAAACAATAATTTGGAAATACTGGGGACCAGGCGGGAGCCTAGCTCAGGAGGAAGGCCTCCACTTGCCATCCTTTTATTCAGTTTGGGATCCACCGGAGCCCTGAGGCAGGCAATGTCCAGGAACAGGCAGCCCTCTTATCAGTGAGGATTTATAAGACTGTCAGGCTGGGAAGTTGCTTCAGCTGCCATTGTCTCCATAAACCACATGTGTCAAACACAAGCCCGTGGGCCAAATCCGTCGCGCCAGGCCTTGCAATGTGGCCTGCACCGCGCTGTCATCACTGCACTCCGCTGCGTTTCCATCACAATGACAGTTTATGACTGTTCAGTAAACCATTCGGCCCGCGATTTAGGCTGGATTTTAGATTTTGGCGCCTTCTCTGATTGAGTTCGACACCCCTACCATAAACAGTGGGTGTACAGCCCTGACCTCTGTCCCAGCTCAGGGCTCATCAGTCTTCCAGGTTCCTGCCCACACTTCTCTGCTAGTGAAGACAACAGATGGCTTCCTGCAGTCTTCTTAAAAATAAACAAACACAAAACAAAAAAAAAAACAGCAATAGCAGATAGGAAAAACAATGCTGCCTCTTAGTATTTTTTTTTAATATATTTTTATTGATTTCAAAGAGGAAAAGAGAGGGAGAGAGAAATGGAAACATCAGTAATGAGAGACATTGATCAGCTGCCTCCTGCACGCCCCCTACTGGGGACTGATGCCACAACCCAGGCATGTGCCCTGACTGGAATCGAACCTGAGACCCGTCAGCCTGTAGGCCAACACTTTACCCACTGAGCCACACCAGGCAGGACTCAGTATTTTATAACTTAAATGTTCAGATCTGAAAGCGCCTTCATTAGCACCATGGACCATGGATAGTATGTGCTCTCCCACCCGAGCCTGTGCTTCTCCTATGGCTGCCACATCTTCCGCGTGACATGGATTCAGTAGATAATAGCTCAGCACAGGGAAATACATGATGAACACACGCGCACGCACGCACGCGCGCGCACACAGCTATACACAGCATGCAGAACAGCTCCAGAAGGAACAAGAGCGGTGCGGTTCCTGAAATCAATAACCTGGCCGGCCTCCCGCCCTCCCTGGGCCCGCCCCCCACACCTGGCGAGGAGAGCCGTGGCACCTTGGGCCAGGACCTCCTGTTCGCCTCCAGACACGCACTGTGAGGAGGCCGGAGGGGGGCTGCACAGGAGCATGCTGTCTTTTGAACGTCACACTCACCATCGCCCAACAGCATGGGAAGGCTTTGTCAGCTCTAAGGGCTTCTTTTTCTTCCTAAAAAAACGGACATTAGGAGGATCCAAGATGGCTGCTCGGGTAGACATCTAACCGCAGCAGCACACAACAATTTCAATGGAATACAACTAAAATCTAGAGTGGACATCGCCCAGAGCTACAGGTAGTCGACTGAATGAAAACTCTACAATAGGAAGGAGGGAGAAAACCAGAAGGAAAATCAGAGTTGCTGAAAAAAAGCCTAAGGTACGGAGACATGCTGTGTGCCCGCATGCACACGCGCGCGGAGAGGTCGCAGCCGGAGAGGAGGAGAGGGCTGGGTGCTGCCTGGCGTTCCCTAGCAGGAAGGAAATAGAACCCCCAGCCTGGGCTGAACCCCCAGACCGGCAGCGCTGAACCCCAGTTATGGGCCAGACCCTGGGGACCCAGGCTCCGGCGGGGGAGACGGGGCTGTGAGGCGGAATCCCGGGGTAGCAGCGAAAGGCGGGGAACCCGGAATCGCGCGCACATTGTGCGCAGAGGACTGAATGTTGACTCTGATGCTGGATTACCCTAGCCGGAAGAAACAAAGCCTCCAGTGGCGCTGAGCCTCAGTCCGGACTGCTCTGAACCCCGGCTCTGGGCCAATCCCTGGGGACCCAAGCTCAAGCAGAGGGAGACGGGGCTGTGAGGCGGAATCCCAGGGGAGCGGCGAAAGGCCGAGCCCCCAGAGTCGCGCACACTGCGCGCAGAGGACAGTCTGTTGATTCTGATCCTGGACTCCCCTAGCGGGAGGGAGAAAGAAAGCTCCAGACTGGAGGAATGCGACAGGGAGCAGAAGCCCCTGCTGGACACCGGCCAGCCGGGCGCCAGCAAGGAGTCGGGCGACGGGGCCCCTGGGGGGTGGGGGGGAGGGTGCCCCTGAGCCTTCGACCGCTGAGCGCAGGCAAAGGAGCCAAGCCGGGGGCTGCTTCCTGGGCGGCGCTGACCCCAGCAACAGGCTGAAGCAGCACAGGAGCCCGCGGAGAACAAAGGGGTGCCATAGGCCAACCTATTGAGCTCCCAGGACAAGGAGGAAGAAACCAAAGAAGTTCTCAATGTGAAGAAATCAAGTGAGAGCAAAAGATAGTACAGTGGTGCCTCGCATAAAGAACGCCTCGCACAGCGAACGCTGCACACAACGAACTTCATTTCATGATTCATACAACGAACTTCGTTTCACACAACGAAGTCGCCCGAGCTTCCACGACTGCTTCGCCCGAGCTTCCACGATCGCTGCTGATGTATTGCATCCTTCCGCGCAGGCACTGCAGGCAGTCGTTAGTCACTGCGCTTAACTTAAGCACGTATCGCGGCAATCGTTCTTCATTACGAATTAAATCACGCACGTATCACGGCAGTCGTCCTTTTAAGTTAAACTCAATATTTTTTTTATATCATGATGTATCTAAATAAAAATAATAACAAAAAATTTATCTTTTTTTATGTCATCTTAGCATATTTTATGCTACAGAACGAATTATTTTTTTTAACATGTATTGTTATGGGAAAACACGTTTCACATAACGAACTTTTCGCATAACAAACTTGCTCCTGGAACGAATTAAGTTCGTTGTGTGAGGCACCACTGTAAAATTACTTAAGAAAGAATACAAAGAAGATCTTGAAAAATCAAAGATTAAGTCAGAACTCAACTCACCAGCCAACATTGCAACATAAATGCGTTTTTAAAAAAAAGAAAAAAAAGAAAAAGGGACAGAATGTTGGAACAGCGGCAACCAGGCCTAGAGTGGCCAGGCACAAGGCAGTGGCAGCCGGGCCCAGAGCAGCAGCAGCCAGGCCCCAGAGCAGCAGCGGACAAAACCAGAGCATCAACAGCCAGCACTGGAGCAGCCAGACCTGGGGCAGTGGCAGCCAGGCCTGAGGAGGAGGTGGCCAAGCCCAGGGTGGCCAGTCCAGGAACACCCAGACCCGGAGTGGCCGGGCCCAGAGAAGCCGGGCCCTGAGCAGCCGGGTCTGGTGTGGCCAGGCCCGGAGCAGCAGCTTCCAGGCTGGGAGCGGCCAGGCCCTGAGCAGCCGGGTCTGGTGCGGCCAGGCCCAGAGCAGCGGCTGCCAGGCTGGGAGCGGCCAGGCCCGGAGCAGCGGCTGCCAGGCTGGGAGCAGTCAGGCCCGGAGCAGCAGCTGCCAGGCTGGGAGTGGCCAGGCCCGGAGCAGCCGGGTCTGGTGCGGCCAGGCCCGGAGCAGCGGCTGCCAGGCTGGGAGCGGCCAGGCCCAGAGCATCCAGGTCGGGTGCGGCCAGGCCTGGAGCAGCAACAGCCAAGTCCAGAGCAACTAGGTCGGGAGCGGCAGTGACCAAACCCGGAGCAGCTGGTTGTGGAATGAACCAGAGCAACAGAGGCAAGGCCCGGAGCAGCCAGGCCCGGAACAGCTCGCTCCTCGCCTGCCCCTGCCCCAAGGCTGCCTCTCAAACATGGCTGGAAACTTTTGCAGGAACTTGAGGGTCTGCTGAATCAAGTGATGAAGGCTTAGATCTGGATGTGTTGAGTTAGTATAGCGCTGGGGTGTTGATCTGTGAGTGCCTTGGGTGGGGCCTGGATGAGGCTGGTTGACCTATTTGGAAATGTCTTTTGTGTAAAGTGTATCATTGGGCATGTGGAGGTATTATTGATATGAGAAAATGCTAAGTAACTGATTTACTATCTGAAAAGAGATTTACTATCAGGGAAAGGGAGGGAGGAAGAGACTGAACATAAACTGTGCACCTATGGATGAGGACAATGGGGGATGGGGAGGGGGCTGAGGGTGGGGTGGGAACCTGGTGGAGGGGCGAAGAAATGAGGAACCTTTGTAATAATATGAACAATAAAGATTGATTTAAAATAAATAAATAAATAAATAAATAAATAAATAAATAAAAAAGAAACAAAAACAAACAAAAAAAACGGACATTAATCAAAAAATGGGTAAATAGAAACTTTTCAGAAGAGGACATTTAGAAAGCCAAGAGACACATGAAAACCTGCTCAAAGTCACTAATTATCTGAGAGATGCAAATCGGAACAACAATGTGGTGATTTGGGATCCCTTAACATGACTCGCGTGGTTCAGGGCCCACTCAGGGTCCGGCTTCTGGAGAAGGCCGCACACTAAAATGAAGAGAGAGACTGGAAAAGAGTTAATTTGGGAAAATGGGGGCCAGGTGGGAAGTCTACCTCTAGTGGGAAGACTAACCGCTCTCTGGCCTTTTACCATTCCTTTTATTGAGATTCTGAAACAAAGACATCTCTTAAGCGGGAAGTTCCAACAACAGAAAATCAATTGTTGTTGGAACTTCCCATTGCTTGCCTCAGGGCTCCGGTGGATCCCAAACTGAATACAATTTACATATGATTAACAAATTAAAGTTGCCTCAAGCACCACTATCTCAACTAGACAATGAGTTAATAGCTCTAACCATTCAGAGCCGTCAAGGTCGGCTAGCTCTTTTTACATTTTACCTCCAGTGACAATGTTAGGTTTAGGTTCCCTGCAGTCCCACCTCACAACTGTCAGAACAGCTACCAGCAATAAATTGACAAATGCCAAGTGCTGGCGAGGATGCAGAGAAAGGGAGCCTCGTGCACTGCTGGTGGGAGTGCAGACTGGGGCAGCCGCTGTGGAGAACAGTATGGATTTCCTCAAACAATTAAAAATGGAACTCCCATTTGACCCAGTGATCCCACTTCTAGGAATATATCCTAAGTGACCTGAAACACCAACCAGAAAGGATACATGCACCCCTATGTTCATAGTTCACCAAAGCTAAGGTTTGTAAACAGCCTAGGTGCCCATCAGCAGATGAGCGGATTAGAAAACGATGGTACATCTATACAACGAAATACTACGCTACAGTAAAAAAGGAGTTCTTACCATTTGCAACAGCATGGTCCATACCTGGAAAGCATTATGCTGAGTGAAATAAGCCAGGCACAGAAAGATAAATATCACATGATCTCACTCATTTGTGGAATATAGTGAACAACATAAACTGATTGTGAAAGAAAAAAAAGCCACATGCTAACCTGACAAGCTCAGGGAAGGCCTGCGTGGCAGTCTTGCAAACCCAGAGACCTAAGATAACCACAAAAGATGGTTTGAAAATTAAATATCTAACAGGTTATAGTAGGTAGTCATGTCCCAGATATTCTCCCAGACAAAAATCAACTTTGATCTTTTTACTGAGCCCGTTTGCCTTTTTGCCTCTAAGATAACATATCTGTGAGATGTCTGGGTAACTTGTAACTTCCCTTTTCCGGAGCCCCTGGAAACAACCAAATGTGGTGGGTGCCAGGACAGATGCCTCAAATTCCTTTGTTATCATGTTAATTGTTCCTGCACTCACCTGAGTACACCTCCATCATTTTACTTTTTATCCAATCCCAGGACTTTCCCACCCTTTGCTTTCTCCCGCCTCCTTAATCCATCACCAATGAATTTCATGAAACCCACCTATGTCCCTCCTTTGATTTCGGTGTATAAATAGAGAAATGTAACCCGCCATTCTTCGGAGCATTATCTCAATCCCTTGAGGTTCTGCTTCCCGGCAATTGTCGACAGTTTGGGCTCAAATAAACTCTTTAAAAAATTTCTTTACAGGTTTCAATGGTTTTTTCGTTAACATGATGAACAAAAGTAGATATAGAGGCAAATAAGCATTGAACAAACCGTCAAACTACAGCGGGAAGGCTGGGGAGGTTTGAGGGGGAGGGGAGATCAACCAAAGGACTTGTATGCAGGCATATAAACCTAACCAATGGCTGTAAGACGCTGGGGAAGAGGGAGGACATGTGTTGGGGGGTAGGGGATACCGGGAAAGGTCAATGGGGGGAAAAAGGAGACATATGTACTACTTTAAACAATAAAATAAAAATAAAGTAAATCCGTCTCTGGGTAATACACAGCCACAGCCATTAGCATATTTTTGTCTTGTGACAATCAGAATTAAATTTGTGGTTATATTTCTGTATGTGTTACGAAGCGAGTCCCCAAGAGATGAACCACCGGAGCCAATTTGATTAAGCATGCAAGAATTTATTACAGATTCGAATCTGGGCTCAAACCTTGGCTGACGGAGCAGCCGGCAAACACCCAGGTGAGAGCCCCGATGGAGGGGCAGTCTCTCCAGAGCGCTCACACAAAAACACAGACAAACACACACCTACCGCGGCCAGTCAGGCTCTCCAGATTGGGTCCCTCATGGTCCTGGCTGGGGATCCCAGACGAATTCGTGATCCCCAAGGACCACAAAAGAGCCTTCTCCATGCTAGCATAGGCTGTCCCACTCATCCAGTCCAGGGGTTTTACTCAGGTCGGTGGTGATGTCACTGCCTCGGCTAACCCTGATTGGCCCCTCAGGACAAAGAACTGGCCATCCATATCTGTTCCTAAATCCTAAAGACTAAATTCTAAAGCACATGTGTCAAACACAAGGCCCGAGGGCCAAATCGGTCCCGCCAGGCCTTGCAATGTGGCCCGCACAGCGCTGTCATCACTGCACTCCGCTGCATTTCCATCACAATGACAGTTTATGACTGTTCAGTAAACCATTCGGCCCGCAATTTAGGCTGGATTTTAGATTTTGGCCCCTTCTCTGATTGAGTTCAACACCCCTATTCTAAAGACTGGGGACAGCGTGCAGGGTCGGTTCCCAGTCACACCCTGCTGAACATTGGAATGTGGCCCTATCTTGCCCATAATACAAAAGCAGAACTAAAGGTTATCTAGTTTCTACCCCAGAAGCTACTGAGTCAGTGGGAGTCAATCTCCTGTAACTACCCTATTGTTTAAGCAAGTAATCGAAGGTCGAAGTCAGATAGCAAGGTTAAAATTCAAACAGCAGTTTTTACCCAAGTATGATTGCTACCATATTTCAGTATGTTTATATTTACAGAGTGGGACAAAAGTAGGGTTATAGTTGTAAGAACATGAACCATAGTAAAAATAATTGGGCATTAAGAATTCTGTCAAAATTAAACAAGCAAAAAAGGAATAAATTGGAGTTTATTTTAAAACTTTATATCTATAGCAATAACAATCAGACACAATACTGGTAAACTCTGGTTCATATAATAATTTATTCAAATAAACATAACTTTTTTTTTTCTAAATTCATCAACCATAAGACTTTTTTTAAAGGGCAGGAGTGAAAAAAATATTTCAGCCCTGAGCCCTGGGCGTGCCTGAGCGGTCCTCTCCACTATCTCATCATTTAGAGTAGGGGTGTCGAACTCAATCAGAGAAGGGGCCAAAATCTAAAATCCAGCCTAAATCGTGGGCCGAATGGTTACTGAACAGTCATAAACTGTCATTGTGATGGAAACGCAGCGGAGTGCAGTGATGACAACGCGGTGTGGGCCACATTGCAAGGCCTGGCGGGACGGATTTGGCCCGTGGGCCTTGTGTTTGACACATGTGATTTAGAGGCACACGGAGGGACGGAGGGAGGAGGGACGAGGGCTGCACCACCAGCTGGTGTGGCGCAGAGACACTCCCCAAGATGACGCCAGAGTGGGGACTGGCCCCGGCAGTGGAGGGGGACAAGCACTGTCCACATCCCTCCCGCTGTGCATCTCCCAGTGGCCAAGTGGGAGCATGACTTTGGGGGGAGGGGGGAAGGGGGCTGCCCAAGGTCACAGCTGCACCCCTCCTGCCCTCAGCACCCTCCTGCCCTCAGCACCTCCCTCCTCAGCACTCTCCTGCCCTCAGCACCCTCCTGCCCTCAGCACCCTCCTGCTCTCAGCACCTCCCTCCTCAGCACCCTCCTGCCCTCAGCCCCCTCCTGCCCTCAGCACCCTCCTGCTCTCAGCACCCTCCTGCCCTCAGCACCCTCCTGCTCTCAGCACCTCCCTCCTTAGCACCCTCCTGCCCTCAGCACCCTCCTGCTCTCAGCACCTCCCTCCTCAGCACCCTCCTGCCCTCAGCCCCTTCCTGCCCTCAGCACCCTCCTGCTCTCAGCACCCTCCTGCCCTCAGCACCCTCCTGCTCTCAGCACCTCCCTCCTCAGCACCCTCCTGCCCTCAGCCCCCTCCTGCCCTCAGCACCCTCCTGCCCTCAGCACCCTCCTGCCCTCAGCTCCTCCCTGCCTGCCCTCAGCTCCTCCCTCCTCAGCTCCTCCCTGCCCTCAGCCCCCATCCTGCCCTCAGCACCCTCCTGCTCTCAGCACTCTCCTGCCCTCAGCTCCCTCCTGCCCTCAGCACCTCCCTCCTCAGCACTCTCCTGCCCTCAGCCCCCTCCTGCTCTCAGCACCCTCCTGCCCTCAGCACCCTCCTGCTCCCATGCCCAGGCTTTCCGTGCTTCTCTGTTAAAAGGCAGCAGCAAGGGAACATCACCATGGTTGGCAGGAGAGCAATGAGCAAAGACTCTTTCCCCTTTTCAAACTGGAGATATTTAGGTCAGTTCTAAATCCATACCAAGGCAGCCAGTGCCCAGGAGATACCACCTGTGGTCCATTGTTATGCAGCCTCCAGGCAAAGTCTCCCTCCTTTCAGTCCTCAGGTTTCAAATCAAGCAGGTGCCCTAAGAGCACACCGAGGAACACCAGCCAAGTCACCAGTGTTGGCACCTTCCCTAGGACACCCAGCAACCGGGCTTCGGTTTAAGAAATCATTAGATACTAGAGGCCCGGTGCATGAATTGGTGCACCAGTGGGGTCCCTCAGCCCAGCCTGCAGGATGGGGCTGAAAGCAGCTCTCCAACATCTCCTGTGGGGTCCCGGATTGTGAGAGGGTGCAGGTCAGGCTGAGGGACCCCACCAGTGCACGATCCGAACCTGGGAGGGATGCAGGACGGCTCCAGAGTGTGTCCAGCTCATCTCACTCAGTCCTGATTGGCCAGACCCCAGCAGCAAGCTAACCTACCAGTCAGAGTGTCTGCCCCCTGGTAGTCAGTGCACATAGTAGTGAACAGTTGAGCAGTTTTACCATATCTTATCTAATAAAGAGAGAATATGTTAATTGACTGCCATACCCTCAAAGATGGCAGTGCCTTCAACCCCACCGGCACACCTGCCTCTGGAGTTCCCTAGTCCCCTCAGCCCCCTAGCTGCCCAGAGCCGGCCTGAGGCACAGACCAGCCTCAGATGGTAGCTGCCCAGTGACCCAGGGTCACCTGAGGCTCAGATAACCAGGGCCTGCTGAGGCTTGCGCTGCCAGCAGTGGCAGCAGCAGAGGTGTGATGGGACATCGCCTTCCCCTGATCGCTGGGTTGCCTCCCGCCCCTGAGGGGCTCCCAGACTGTGAGAGGGGGAAGGTCAGGCTGAGGGACCCCCCTTCCAGTGCATAAATTTTCATGCACCAGGCCTCTAGTCATTAGCATATTATGCTTTGATTGGTTGAACGGAGACTGGACACTTAGCATATTAGGCTTTTATTATAGAGGCCCAGTGCATGTAATTCATGCACAGTTGGTGGGATTGTCTCTCAGCCTGCACCTTCTCCAATATGAGACCCCTCAGGGAATGTCCAGCTGCTGGTTTAAACTGGCAGTCAGACATCCCTCTCACAATCCAGGACTCCTAACCACTTGCCTGCCTACCTGCCTGATTGACGCTTAACTGCTTCCCTGCTGACCTGATCTCCCTCAACTGCCCTTCCCTAATGACCTGATCACCCACAACTGCTCTCCCCTGCAGACCATCTTGTGACAGCCATCTTGTGGCAGCCATCTTGGGATGATGTCACGTGAGGGCATCGCACCACCTAGGCTTTTATTATATAGGATGTTAAATTTACCTTCATTTTAGTGGTGGCTTTTTTTTTATTTCTAAGCGCTTTACACTTTTTCAAAATTATAAGTCCTATAGAAAAAACAGACGATTTTAAAGACTGAGATTAACTCAGCTTCTTCCACAATGAACTGAGCTAACTGAGAAAGCACGCTCACTACCGCCTGGTGGGGGCCAGCAGAGGAGGCGCAGAGCGAGAAACGATTTGTGTCTGAGTCTGGAAACGTGCAGGCAGCGCTGCAGTTTGTAGTCTGTGGTCAGACACTTATATCCCTGTCTGACCTGGACCAGTGCCACTGGAGTTTACTGAGCTTCATCTCCAGAGTGACCCCAGAAGATTCTCCTTCCTGCAGGTGGTCAGGGCCATTTCTGGCCCTTTGTCTCCTGTGGAAGTCTCACAGGGTGGTCAGTGCGCATACACTCTGACTTGGAATGCATTTAATCTACACATCAATTTGGGAAGAACGCACTTCTTTTTAAAAATATTTTATGCACTGGAAGGGGTCCTGGGACTGATTTCAGATAGAAATATCAATGATGAGAGAGAATCACTGATTGGATGCCTCCTGCACAAACCCCACTGGGGACCAACCCCACAACCCAGGCCTGTACCCTGACTGGGAATCACTGATTGGATGCCTCCTGCACAAACCCCACTGGGGACCAACCCCACAACCCAGGCCTGTACCCTGACTGGCAACCAGCCGGGGGAGGCCCCTGCCACCAGCCAGCGAGAAACTGAGACCTCAGTGCGACGCCGACGAGGACAGAAACCTGCCAACCACACGCCAGTGAACTTGCAGTTGACCTTCTGGTTCATAGGTCAATGCCCAATCCCTGAGCCTTGCCAACCGGGCAAGAATTCACTTCTTTACAACGCAGATAACAGCTGCTTCTGAACCATGAGCATATCTTATCACTCCAATTATATCAGTCCTTGGGAATTTCAACAATTTGGTATTTTCCAGAGTGTAAGTCTTGTGGGTTTCATTAACTTGGTTCCTACAGTAGTTGTTTGATTTCTTTGCCTCTGTCAGTAGTACTGCATTTTTATTTTATTTTCTTAAAATTTAATTGCCTGGAATGAAAATTCATTTGCTTTTTTAAGCTTCTGAACAAACTTTCAAAATAAACTTTGATCCCTAGGGCTCACTTGAAGTATTTAAATACACAGCCATGCCATCGTGGCCACTTGGTTTCCTTATCTTCTGCAGGTAAAAATAGCCCACTTTCCCTCAGCTGACCTTGACTCATAGCCTCGCTCCTTTGGAAATTATTAATATCGATGCTTTGACTCATCCCAGTGCTACCCACGTCAGACCTCAGTTTGGATTCCAGCTCCTAAACTAATGCTCTGTTTCGCTCGAAAATGTCCCTAAACTACGAGTGGCTCCTCACCCATGAAGGGCACGTGGTAAGGCACCTCTAGATGGCCCTAGAGCTCCCGTGGTCTGTGTGCATTTTGTTAGTTTTCACCTGAGAATGTTATTCATTGATTTTTAGAGAGAGTGGAAGGGAGGGACAGACAGAGAGAAACATGGATGTGGGAGAGACACTGATTGGTTGCCTCCTGCACATGCTCCAACTGGGGCCAGGGATCGAGCCTGCAACTGAGGTATGAAGAACACGACCCTTCAGTCCGTGGGCTGACGCTCTAGCCTCTGAGAAAAACTGGCGAGGGCCCACCTTCGAGTGAGGGCTGGGTCTGAGACCCCCTCTAACGCTTAGAACATGGCAGAAACGACGGTGCCGGCGGTGTGTTCAAGGTTCCATGACAGGAGACTGGCTTCCATCTCAACACCCTGCCGTGCTCACCTGCTCTCTCATGTGATGGAAGCCCCGCTGGGCTGCGAGCTGCCCTATGGACAGGCTCACCTGGCAACCAGCCGGGGGAGGCCCCTGCCACCAGCCAGCGAGAAACTGAGACCTCAGTGCGACGCCGACGAGGACAGAAACCTGCCAACCACACGCCAGTGAACTTGCAGTTGCATCTTCCCCAGTCAGCCCTGCAGATGGGATCGCAGCCCCGGCTCCAGTGTGTCAGTCACGTTAGAGACTCTGTGGCAGAAGCACCCAGCGAAGCCACCCAGGATGCCCGGCCCACAGAAAGGAGATGATAAAAGTCGCCATGGGATTTGGGGGTTGTTTGTTACTCAGCAACAGCTCACCAACACAGAGGTAATTCACGGAGTCGATGGCCCGTACAGGCACAGCACAGTCTCCCAGGCACAGCACAGTCCCTGCCTCGTGCACAGCCCCGGAGCCATGGGAACCCTTCCGTTTGTTCTGACTGACCAATACCCAGAGACAAGAATGCAGGGCTAGAACTCCACCACGGCCTGTGGGTGCCCACGTTCCCGTCAGCAGGAGCCCCGCTCCGCCTCACACCCTGCTCTGACCAGCGGAGGCGGCTGCTCGGGTCCCTGGTTGGCTTAGCACCAGATGGCTCCTGGGACTCTGGCTGGAGAGCCGGGCCCGGCACCGGGCCAGCGGAGGCAGTGCTCAGAGGTGGGCCGCTCAGGTCTGAGAAGTGTGCGGTGATTTAAATGCTTTCAGTCAGAAGAGCGCTCCAGCACGACGTCACAACTCCTGTGCACTCCGGACACGCCGGCTTTCCGCCGGGCAGAATGCACACGTGAGGGTCTGCATTTGCTCCCAGCACAGCTGACTCTCAAGCAGCATGATTTGCAGTTTGTCCTGTGACTAAAGCAAGTTTTCATCAAATCTGAATTATATAAGCCACTTTTTCCTTTTTAGCCATTTTAAACCTTTTTTTTTGCATCAATTTACTCTCCAGAAAGATATTTAGGGTTGTTCTTGGTTGTTTTTTTTCCCCTAGAGTCACATTTGTAAATACTAAATCTCACAATAAAATTAATGACTTTCCTTTGCTCAGTTTTCATCGCTGCAGCACTAACTCCACACCGGCGATAAACACCTGTGCCTAGGGTCAGGAGACAATGTGATGGAACGGAAAGGCCTTGGGTCAGGTAAGCTGGGACCCGTGCCTGGTTCCCACCTCCGGCTGCGCAGCCTTCAAGGCAGAGTCCCAGCTTTCAAGTCCGTGCGATGACAGCAGCATCCTCCGTGGGAAGGAAACGCTGTGTCTCCCCAGGGTTTGCCATAAAGTCCTCATTTCTACTGTGACCACCCGAGGCCAGCTCCTGGGGGTGATGGGCCGTCACGGGGGAGCCCTCACAATGGGTGAGAGCCCTGAGAGGAGACAGCAGGGAGGACTATCCCTCTATCTGCTCTTCCCCCGGAACCCAGCTGGGAAGGCAACTGCCTGTGCCCCCGGGGGACCCCCCCCCCCGAACCCATGCGGGCCCCTGGTCCCTGACTTCCGCCAGTCTCTCAGCCCTGACTTCATGTTGTCAAGTGTGCCAATCGCTCCAGGCAGGAATACTCCATTGGGGGTGGGGGTGGGGCTCTCTACCCTCTGCCATCCTCCCTTCTCTCCTCTATGAGGTCTCACCCAGGCTCCTTGGCTGCTCTCCCCGTAGGCTTTCTAGGCGCCTCTCCCTGTTGTTGATCCCAGGGCATCCCTTGCAGCGCACTCAGATTCATTCCGCTCTCTGAAGAGTCATTGGCGGGTAATAGTAAAACAACCACCCACATGGCACGACTGCTCAGAAATGAAGATGCCAACACACACTGAAAAGGATTTTCTCTAGAGCGTGTGCCAGGCAGAGGAGAGCCACGGAGTCTGTGTGTCCACATCCCTCTTCAAAACTTACCAGAGGCCCTGAGCAGGATGACCACAGGCCGACAGGTTTGGCCAGCTTCTAGCCCCTTAGTCAACACCATGCTGCCCAGTCCCAGGGCCCACAAGACTCTTCAGCAACAAAACATTACTGCAACCCACCCACGTATTTCCTTTGGAAGATGACAGCTCCGTCCCATGTCCCCTGCACAGCTGCCACAGTGGAAGCTGAATACTCTGCTGCATGTACAAACTAGTTGCCCTAGCCAGTTTGGCTCAGTGGCTGAGCGTCAGCCTGGGGACTGAAGGGTCCTGGGTTCAATTCAGGACAAGGGCACATGCCTGGATGTGGGCTCGATCCCCAGTGTGGGGCGTGCAGGAGGCAGCCAATCCATGATTCTCATCATTGATGTTTCTCTCTCTCTTTCCCTCTCCCTTCCTCCCTGAAAGCAATAAAAATATATTTTTAAAAAGAAACTTATTGAATACTACTGTTTTGCCTAAAAACAAAACAAAAATGGAATTTAAGTCACACTAATCTAAGTCATAGACAGCATACAGTTTTATCTAATTCATATTAACACAGACTACCTCAATTGTCAAGATTTCATTATTTTGATAGATATTAATTTCCCCAAATATACTTTAACTCTGCCTCTATCTCTGTTTTCACACCTTCCCTTTCTCTCGCCTTGCCTGTGAGCTGACAGCCTAGATGGCTAACCTCCACTTTCCAGGAGGCAGCCACAGGCCTGTGTGGCCCAGATGTCACACCCAAGCTTAAGACCTTCAAGTCCGACAGCCTGGTGTTGCTCCCTGCGCCCCCACAGAGGGCCTCTTGGTTCCTTGAATGGCCACATCCCATCCCCTAGAATGCTGTTTCCCGGCCTCTCTCGCATCTCCTTGACTCCCACTAGCCCTTCAGATCTCAGTTTGCTCCTCTTTTCTCAGGAAAAACCTTTGCCTACTCCAACAAGACAAACAGAGTGCGTTGTCATAGCTCCCTGCAGTCTTCCTTTGTAGGACTGACATTTTTAGCAATAACTGATTTCATGTCCATTTCCCCACCCGACCATATGGAAGAGGGGACACTGTCATGTTCTGTGCATCCTCAAAGTGCCTGGCAATTCACAGAATAAATGCTGCAAAATCAATTGCACGATTCTCCTCGTTTAAGCCGCAGGGGTTCTCTGTTTTGTTTCCTGCCCATGTTGATAACCCACCGGTTTAATTGCCTTCACCTTCAGAAACAACTTTTCACTCTTAATTCTCGGGCACACTTGCTAAATCCACCAAGTAGTTGTGAAAAAGAAGTGTTGCTCATAAAAATGTGACTCATTGAAGCACCCCCCCCCCTCTGCAAGGATGAAAAATGAAAGAGAAGAGCATTGAAAAATCCATGAATTAAGAGGAAAGAATTGTCACAGGAACAGGCCAACCCACATGTAAATGGATATAATATTTTTAAAAAGGCCTTTTAAATAAGTGGGGAAAATATGAACTATACAGTTAATTCATTGACAAAACTAGCCACCTGTTTCAGGGAGAAAATGAAAGTAGACCCTGACTCATGCTGTTCACCAGCCATTTTTTTTTTTTTTAATATATCTGTATTGATTTCAGAGAGGAAGGGAGATGGAGAGAGAGAGAGAGAGAGAAACATCCACGATGAGAGAGAATCATTGATCAGCCACCTCCTGTGTGCCCTCTACTGCAGATCCAGCCCCCAACCAGGGCATGTGCCCTGACTAGGAACATAACCCTTCTGGTTCATAGGTCAATGCTCAAGGACCAGGGTCACTATCCATTGTAGACAGATTAAAACACTAATCATCTAGGAATTTTATCTAATAAAAGAGTAATATGAAAATTGACTGTGCCTCCACTACACCCACAAGCTATGACCACCAGCCAATCAGGAGCAAGTATGCAAATTAACCCAATCAAGATGCCTACGACCACAGAGCGAGCAAGAGGCTTGGGTTTCCCCAGTAATGGAGGAAGCCAAGCTTCCTGCACACCCTGGATGGCCCAGGCCTGTACTCAAGGCTATGAAGTTTCAATTTTAGGAGATATCGAATAAATAAATCCCAACAAAAATGGCTGTGGCCACAAAGCAAGCAGGAGGCTTGGCACTGCTCAAAGCTCCAAAGTTTCAATTATAGAAGATAAATCCCAGCTATCAGGGCCTCTGCTTGGGTCACCAGGGGATGTGGCCAGCCTGCAAACCAACATAGGCTCCTTGCCCAAGCTGACCCATACCCCAAGGAAACCCTCACCCTGATCTGGGACACCTTCAAGGCAAACCAGCTGCCCCCACCTGTGCAACAGGCTTCTATCCTATCTAATAAAAGAGTAGTATGCAAATTGACCATCACTCAAACACACAAGATGGCTGCCCCCATGTGGACACAAGATGGCCAGTTAAGAAGGACCAGACCTGCAAGGGAGGGCAGTTGGGGGTGATCAAGCCTGCAGGGGAGGGCAGTTAGGGGCAATCAGGCTGGCAGGGGAGTGGTTAGGAGGTGATCAGGCTGGTAGGCAGAAGTGGTTAGGAGCAATCAGGAAAGCAGGCAGGTGAGCAGTTGGGAGCCAGCAGTCCTGGATTGTGAGAGGGATGTCCTACTGGGATCAGGCCTAAACAGGCAGTTGGACATCTCTCGAGGGTTCCCAGATTGGAGAGGGTGCAGGCTGGGCTGAGGGACACACCCCCTGTGTACAAATTTCGTGCACTGGGCCTTTAGTAACAATATAAGGAGAAAAAAAATTGAGGATTAGAAAAGGCTCTTAAACCAGATATAACTGACAGCCACGGAGCATGCAGAGAGGATCTGTGGGAGGCAGAAGATGGGTTCGAGCCACGCAGTGTTCCCTCAGGCTGGCTCAGAGAAGACTGCAGTCTGGTCTGAAAGGCAGTGATGAGAAGGGGCAGATGATCCTAGACATCTAGGGGCCCCGGTATGGGTGGGGGACAAGGAGGGTAGTCTAAGGCCTGCGGTGTGCTAGGGCTGGCGGCTCTGGTTTCTGCACAGGTGGTTGGTCTTCCAGTGATAAAGGCAACTCCCAGCCAGGTTAGAATGTGCCTTCTTTAACCGGAATGACACAGTCAGGGTAAAAGAGTATAATAAATATTTCTTATAATTATCGCTGGTCCCAACATCCCTTTTCTGCCCCTGCCTATGTCTGTGTCCAGAAGGATTCCCTATCCACGCATTCAGACTTATGGTTTGGGTATTTCTGGCCCCTCCTATGGGCGTCCCCTTTACACCCCGATGCCTCAGTCTTGGCATAAGCGGCCATGGCTGGCAGTGACTCCATATCAGTGGTTCCGAAAGTCTCCTCCGCTCTGGCTCTATATGCACTAAAATAGAGTCAATACAGCAGACCAAGGACCAGAGCAAACCCAGACTGAGTAGACAGGGCTTGCTTTAAAAAAGTACACATTTGTTGTCTACTAATACATCACTATTAAAACTCAGTTATGTTTCCTTTGTTGTCATAACCATTTACAATTATCAATAATTTAAGGAACTGAGATAAATACTGTGATTATGTAGACCTCATTATGTGAGTATTCAAAAAACAATTTTCTTCCCCAGAGTTATAAAATGTTATAACTTGATTTATTGTTTTAATTTTACTTTTTGTTTCATTTTTAGATTCAGAGAATATGAAATCATTGCATTGTAACTTGGAACCATTTTGCTAAATATTTATGCCATATATTAAACATCTTCAACCTAGACCGAATTGGTAGGGGTTTCTCCCACGTGATGGCCCGGCTATTAATGCTTAGACACCCTGTCTCTTTCCTTTAGATAGTTTTCGGTATCATCTTCTTTCGTACCAGTATAGTATTTACTTTCTAAGGCTGGTAATCAAAATATGAATAAAGTTCAATTATGTTACAGTAAGCGTTAAAAATTGTGAACATTTTGAGACCTCATTATTGGCAGTCTAACACGTCCAAGATGGGGCATTAGGGAACGAGGTGTGACTTGGACAATAGCAGCCCCTCTCCCAGATCCTCCCTCTCAGCTACCTTCCTCTGCCCGCGGTGAAATTCTGAGCCCATGATGCAATGCTAAGGTGAACAAATGAGCGATGGAGTCACAAGGTTTTCCTGTGGCTGCTGCAAAGCAAAAGGCAGTAAAACGAGAGGAGACCACCGCTCACTAGGCCGCAGCTTTTGCTGGATGTCTAGCCAGCCTTCAATGTCGCAGCTTATGAAGGGCACAGGCCCAGAAGGCCGAGGGCTGCCGCAGACATGACTTATCCACTGTTTTCCACGTAGCGCACCATTGTTTTCCTCGCCTTTTACTGTAAACAGCGACACGCACGCTGACAGCCGGGGGTTCACGACCAGCACTCACGCGGGGCACGCGTGTGCCACCCGCGGAGCCCGGAGCGTGCCTGGGAGGCCCACGACCTCGCCTCCCCTCTTAGCAGGGGGCGGGGAGGCGTGTCACGTGTGTGGATGACGTCAGCCTACGGGCACATCACCGCTTCCCCGCCTCGAGGCCCCGCCCTCCCAGCAGCGCGAAAATCTCGCGAGAACCGCCTTCTTCGCGGAACTGACGGAGCGTCCCTCAGGAGCGAAGGTGTGGCCGGGGGCGGTGTTTTGCCTTCATTCCGCTATCGTGACAGCCGAAGGCGACCCTTCTGGGGCTGCCCGAGCGTGAGCACCCCGGCCCGGAGGCGGGACGGTGGAGGCCGGGCAGTCCTGGAAGGGAGGCCGGCCCGACGAGGTCTCCTCGCGGCGGGGCCCCGCCCCCGCGGCCACGCGCCGCCCAGTCCTAGGCCTGTGGGCCTCCTCCGCCTCCCCACGCGGCGCCCCCGGCCGCACAGGGGCGGGCCGGGGTCGCCGAGGGCCTTTGGGGCCGCGCCGCGGGAGGCCGAGTTCAGGGCGCCGGCCCGCACGTGCCTCTCCAGCCTCCCCGCCCCGCGCATGTCCCGCCCACCGCCGACCCTCTGCGCGGGCCCCGCCCCTCGCCGCCGCGCCCCGCCCTCGGCCCTGCCCCCGCGATGGCCCCGCCCCCGCGGCGGCTCCGCCCAGGCTCCGCCCCGCCCGCGGGCCCCAGAGCGTTCGCAGCTGCTGGCCGCTCGCGTCTCCCCCGCCGGCAGTTTTCCATCTCGGCCCGGTGCTGAGCGCGCTGCCTCTGCGGCGGGGAGGGCGGCGGGAGGAGGGCGGCGCGGCGGCCGGAGGGGCCGCGGGGCCGAGCGGAGGAGCGGGAGCCCGCTGCGGTCGCCCCCGCCCCGCGCGATCGGGCGGGCGGCCACTCGGACGCGGGCAGCGAGCGGGCCCGGGGACAGCGTGGCCCCACGATGGCCTCAACCACCACCTGCACCCGGTTCACGGACGAGTACCAGCTCTTCGAGGAGCTCGGAAAGTAAGCGCGGCGCCGGGAGGCCGGGGGGGGGGGGGGTGGGGGTGCTCCCCGCGGGGCCGGGCCGGCCAGGCGCCTGCCCCTGCGCCCCCGCCCTCCCGCCGCCAGCCCGCGGCCCGCGGCCGCAGACCCCTCGTTCAGACCGTTCTCGGTGAGCGGAGGTGCCTCCGCAGCCGTGGGGCGGCCACGCGCGGACGGGGACGCGCTGTGCCCCAGGGCCGTGTCCGGAGGGGCTGGGCTCGGCAGACCCTGCCCGCGCCGCTGCCCCCTGTCCGGGTGGCCTCGCCGCCCGCTCCCTGGCTGCGCGCACCCCGCTGTCCTCGGAGGACTTAGAGGCGGCCGAGAGCCCTTCAGTCTCGTGGGTCCCCGCGGTGGCCTGGCGGTGGTGGCCCTGCGGGGCCCAGGAGGTGTGCGGGGAGAGGACAGAGACCTGCCCAGGCCCGTGCGGGGACCCGGGCTGGAGGTGTGCGGGGAGAGGACAGGGACCTGGCCAGGCCCGTGCGGGGACCCGGGCTGGAGGTGTGCGGGGAGAGGACAGGGACTTGGCCAGGCCCGTGCGGGGACCCGGGCTGGAGGTGTGCGGGGAGAGGACAGGGACCTGGCCAGGCCCGTGCGGGGACCCGGGCTGGAAGTGTGCGGGAGGCGCGGGATTTGCTGAGGGTCGGCTGTGCGCAGGGACCAGGGGCGACGCGGATGCTGATTTATGATTTATGCAACATCTGACCCAAACCCAAGCCTCTGCTCTGCTTTCACTATTACCGATGGAATGGTGCGGGGTATGATGATGTTCGTGCAGCTGAATTAAAGGAAATGGAAATACCTTTTAAATGGAATGAACTTTCTCTCCTTATACGTTTGTGCATTGTTAAAACATGGAGAATATGTCGGAAGAGCAGCTTAATGCAAATCTCTCCCCTCCCCCAACCCAAAACAGGCACAGAGAAATCGCCATACCAGGGTTTTTTAAACCACACAAATGTTCCCGAGATTTATGTGTTAATGAAAACCATCGCCATCTTTGCTCACTTGAAGCCACGTTAATTTTTTTCTTACCAGGATAAATAGCAGCAGGCTTCCTGCTCTGCCTCAGCTCTGCTCTCCGCAGGGTTTTTTCTGGAGCATTTGGTGCGGTGTGAGTGTGAACTGGAAAAGGTTTTCCTATTTCATGTGCAGTCAGGAGCCTCGAAATTGGCAATCCCTGTCATTTTGTTGATTAATAATGTGTGCTCCCAGTTAAATGAGATTTACTTTGTTCTCAGCATCAGAGCTAGTCTGGGTTTGCAGGAAGAGTGGGTTATTTTCTGGATATTACCATAATGCGTGATATTTGAAAATTCAGTACATTCAACAAAATGTTGTCATTCTTGAGTAACTATCAGAGCTGATTATAGAGGTGACCTGGTAATTTTTTTATTTTCAGGGGGGCTTTCTCAGTGGTGAGAAGATGTATGAAAATCTCTACTGGTCAAGAATATGCTGCCAAAATCATCAACACCAAGAAGCTGTCTGCCAGGGGTAGGTTCTCCCCCCCCCCCCCCCCCCCCCCCCCCCCCCGCCCGCTGTGGCTCTCTTGAAAGTCATCACAGCCTTGCAGTGAATTATAGACTTAGGTCGTGTGTCACGTACTGAGATTAGTTCTTTTCTGAATGCCTCTTCGTCTATACAGTTTAAAAATAAATAAACAAATATAATTTAACAAGTTTTTATAAAAATTCTGCTGTCCTCTGAGCAATAACACTATATTTCAAAGCAAATAAATGTCATGAAGTGTATTTTGCCTTTAGCTGTACTGTGAAATAACTTTCAAAAACCTCTGGAATGGAAAAAATTTAAGTCTCACAACTATCATTGTTTCCTTTTGCTTTTGAAAGGAAAAATAGGTCAGAGCTCAGTTGATTCATATATTTCAGTTGTAGTTACACTTGAACTTAATTCATCAAGGTATATTTAACGCTCATTGCTTTGGGAGGAAAAGTCTGAGTGCTGTATTCTAGGAAGTCCAGCGGTTTTGACATTTCCACGCGCAGGGCAGACCTCCCTCGGCCTGCGTGCTGAGATTGCTCGCAGACCGGAATGTATTCTGCACAGGCCTGGTGGCCATGGCGATAACTCATGCTTGTGATTAGCTGTTGACATAGCAAGAAACTTGGAGCGCCCGCCCTGCACTCGTGTTACCTCTTTGAGCTCATGGGAAAGTACTTCCACTGAGATGTGAGGCACCCCAGTCATTGGGAGAATGCGCCTCAGGTATTGCCGTGGGGATTTATGGCTTAACGAAAGAAATGGAATGAAAATGAGCAAAATGCCATAGTGTAAGCCCGTTTCAGTGATCTGGTTTATTTTATTTTAAGTAATAAGAAAAGAAATTCCATTAAGGTTTAATTTGTCTTCAAAAAAGTGCTGCTGCCTCGGCCTCCGATCTCGCTGTGTTTGTTCTTCGCCAGGATTTCTTTATTTGTTGTGAATCTGCCTTACCTTGGCCGGTAGGTGTAGGCTGGCATCTCAGCTTATCGGTTTGGGTGGGGTTTGTTGTGATTCTGGGGAGCATCCTGCTGAGCAGGCCCAGGCCCATGGCAGAGGCAGGGAGGGCAGGAGCACATGGCTCAGCGGTGCTCCCTTCAGGCTGCTGCTCCCGCAGGAAGGGGAGCTGCCAAGCTGTAAGGACATTTTAGTTGTTAGAATGTGGAGGGGCCAGCCTCCCAGTGCTGGTGCCACCGCCTCCTGGTGGGCTGGCGCCTGGGCAGCAGGGGAGCACTTCTTTCCCAGGCACCTCCGCCTCCCAGAGCCTTCCTCCAGGAGCCTTCCCTCTTCATCCACCTGCCCCATGCTGAGAGGCAGAGCCATGTCCACTCACATGCCCTGACTGCGCTCTCCTCTCCTCTGCCTCCGCCTTCCCCCTCCCCAGCTCCTGCCCCTCCTGCCCATCCTCTGCTTAAAGAGCAGTCTGCACCCCAAGCCCCTGCTCTCCTGGAGGCATGCCCCCACCTTCATTCTGGAGAGGTGGTGCTGGAGGACTGCGGGCCGCTCCGCACTTGCTTGGCCTTAACCCGCTACAGTTGTCCGGTCACTCCTCTGCCCGCTAGCTGCTCCTGGGCACTTACTTCCAGTGAGCCTCAGTTTCCGCACCTTGAAAACGGGGTGAGACCAGGACACTTGCTGCTGTGGGGCATGAGAGGAGTGAAGAGTTGCCACCACGGCTCCGTGCTGGCTGGCGGTTGGCGCTGTTATCTCTGTGGGTTGTGGTGAGCAGCTAGTGAGGGCGCTTCTGGCGGAAGGTCAATCAGAGAGGCAGTGGCGGCCCTGATTGACTGTGGGAACCCATTGCTTCGAGGCTCTGCTGCTTCTCAGGTGACGCTGCGTCCATTTCTGTATTGTTTTGATTGCAGGTTCTTCATCAATAAAACTGGAGGGGAGGGTGCCCAGACAGTGTCATGGGTGGTTGTGAGGATTCACTGTACGAGAGTCACTTCTTAAATTGCAAAGTGCTGTGTCAGCTTTATCTATTATTATTGCTCAACTGAAAATACTACAGTACTTTTCCTTCAAGAAGTTTATTTTATATTGTCAAACAATTGAACTGGTTATAAATTACTTGTGCCTTTGAATGTATGCATTTGTTTAATCTATACCCATATTAAATTGTAAACGTGGGGGGAGGAATACCATGCTTTTGTTTTGTAGTGTAACATGCCACAGCCTGGAGGACACAGGGCGGCTGGTACAGTGACCAGGACCAGACATGGCTCTGAAATCGAGGTGTGAAGTCGTCTGTAAAGAGTGTATCAGAGCATATGCTTTAAAAGATGAGTTCTCTTTAAAAACGCTACATTCCCAGAATATAATGATCCTAAAACACTACTATTACAAAAATTTTATATAAAGAGAAAGTGGGATAAAATGCAAAATAGCATGCTATTTTTTTTGTTTTGTTTTTTTAGGGTGCACATGGTATTTTTTGTGAAACGTAATTTTTTTTTATTTTTGACAAAAATTTGTGTTTCATTTGAAATGCCACATACCTTTGTAAATTTGAGTTTTGTTTTTAAAAAAAATATATTTTATTGATTTTTTACAGAGAGGAAGGGAGAGAGATAGAGAGCTAGAAATGTCGATGAAAGAGAAACATCAACTAGCTGCCTCTTGCACACCCCCTTCTGGGGATGTGCCCACAACCAAGGTACATGCCCTTGACCGGAATCGAACCCGGGACCTTTCAGTCCGCAGACCGACGCTCTACCACTGAGCCAAACCGGTTTCAGCTGTAAATTCGAGTTTTAAACCTATTAGATTTAAAGACCAACCAGACAGGTCCTTCAACCAAAATAATGTTCTGTAAATATAACATTACAGCTGAAGAAGAAGGCCATTGTCAGTGATTGTCATCCAAGACCATAAGGGAATTGCCAAAAATGTGGCTGCATTCCTGCACAGATTTGCACACCCAGCCAGTCACCCCGCGTTCCTCCGTGGGTCTTGGTGGCTTTCCAGCAGACCTTAGCCACGCTTCCCTCAGCTGCTGGTACACATGTCATAATGGGACACTCAGAGTCCTGAAGAATTTCATTTATTTTGTGTTAACACCTGTGCACAGGGCTTCTTCATGCAATTCTGATCAGATAGATAAGTAAGCTCTTATAATTTGGGTTATTTTAAAAATAAGTAATGTAGCCCAGCTGGTGTGCTCAGTGGTTGAGCTTTGACCTATAAACCAGGAGGTCACAGTTCGATTCCTTATCAGTATACATGCCCGGGTGGTGGGCTCGATCCCCAGTATGGGGAGGCAGCCGATCCATGATTCTCTCTCATCATTGATGTTTCTCTGTCCTTTTCCCTCTCCCTTCTTCTCTGAAATCAATAAAAATATCTTTAAAAAAAATAAAAATAATTAATGTAGAAATGTCTCAAGCATCTGATATTTTATATGTAGTTTCTGTCTTCTAAGAAGTTTTGTGTTAGATAGGAATAGAAAGCATGCTTGGTAAATGCTAAGTAGTGGTACTTGGATTTTATCTCATATTTTTACCATGAGAATTAGAAATTAGATCTTTTGGCCAGTTGATCCCAAACAGTTAGGTTAGTACTTAGGTAGTGCTAATGTGGCTTGCCATCGTGATTTTTTGTAACTTGGAGGTGCTGCCAGGCTTTGGAGGCCCGCAGGGCAGTGCTGATGGCAGAGCCGTGGCTGGGCCCGATGGCGGGCGTCTAGAAACAGGACGAGGGGTTTGTTGTAAAGCCTCTGCGGCCGAAAGGCTCTGAGGGCCGTGGTGACTTGATGTGCGTCGCCCGTTGTATTTTTTGATCGTTGGAAACCACTTATGACAGAGTGTGATGTGCCAGAGGCCCCCGTTTTTGTTAAATATAATGAATTCTAATGGAAGCTTAAAATAATTATGCTGTGATCAGAGTAGTTACCTTTACTCTGCTATGGAAGTTAGAAAAGGGTTTCAAATTTTATTTTTCTATAAATCTTCAGACATAATGCAATTAAATCATGTTGGTAGTCTTTGATGTTGCTACTTTTGTTAATTCCTACATATTGATATTTTTATAAAACTACTTAGCCATATACGCAAAATTAGGTCTCAGTTATGAAACCTGAAGGCTGAATATATGTTCTGAAGTTTCTTTGTTATCTATAATAGGTATGTCGATAACTAACACATTACTTTTTCCTTATTTTGGCATTTAGATAGTCCAGAAATTATGTAATTTTTCAGCCTGTGGTTACTTTTCTTGAGGTACAAATAGATGAGATGATAGATGAGTCAACTTGTTCTGAATATGTTATTGATTTGATTATTTAGAACTCATTAAACAAATTAATATTTTTTAAAGTTTCTTGGCTCCAACAGTGTTTTAAGAAAAATTAATAAATCATTTTTATTTTTGTTCATAGAATCTCTACAACTCTTCAATTATTGGTCTCCAAATGGCATGTATCATGCTTACCATGTGGTATTTAGTTATGTTTAATTGTATTTCCATTCTCACACAGGCCCTGACTTAGACATTTATTTTCCTCTTTTGGTAAATGAGAATATTATTGATATTCAAAACCAATTAGGAAATAAAAATGAAGGTATGTATCTACATTTCTAGGAAATAATAAAAATCCTTTCTGTGTTCCAGCATCAATTAAATAGGCAAATGTAACAAGCTGAGGTTGTCAGGTACCTGGCTTTGACCCTGAGGAGCAGATTCTGTGATGAGAGCTGGGCACCCTGGGAGCCTCATTGTTATACAGTGAGGGCAGTGCTTGTCCTTCCCAATGACATACGGAATGGACCCAATGTAAAATGGAGAACCTAGTAATTCCTTCTTGTAGTTCTTGTAATGGTAACTGTGAGTTGCTATGAAGCACACAGTAGTTTTTTCTTGGGCATTTAATTTCTTTTGTTGAATGGAATTTTAATTAATTTGTGACAGTCTTTCTTGGCTGAGGCAGCCACCCTGTTAGTATCTCTAGGGCTGGGTTGGTATTTTTTTAAAACATCTTTCTCTCTCCATTTATTAGAGTATAATGTGTACAAGGTTTTAAAAAATTATTGGCAATGAATTAATGATTGTTTACCTAAGAGGTGTGTTAAAATTTGTAAGATAGTTTCACTTAACACTGATACATTAAATGGAGTAGCTAGCAATATTTTTAGTCTAAAATGTAATACCTTTTTAATAGTGACTTGTATTCATACTACTTTATAGATTACTAATCACATTCACATATGTGACCTTACTTTAAGTGTTTTTATTTAATAAACTAGTGGCCCGGTACATGGAATTCATGCACAGGATGGGAGGGGTTCCTCAGCTTGGCCTTACCGTCTCCAGTCTGGGATCCCTCTCAAAATCCAGAACCACTGGCTCCTAAGCACTCACCTGTCTGCCTGCCTGATGCCCCTAACTGCTCCCCTGCTGGCCTAAACCCCCTAACTGCCTATGTGCTCCCCCTTCCGCTCCGCACCTTCAGAGCCTGGCACAGGATGCTGAGAGCCCTCTGCTGAGGCCCCGCCTCCGCCCTCCCCCTCCCAGCCAGGTGGTGTCACGGGCCTGGGCGCGCTTCTGCCAGAGGGGCAGGGGGACCACCATGACCCGTCCTGACATCACCCTCTGGGCTGGATGGCGCTCGGGCCTGCATGTGCCTCCACCAGGCCGGCAACCCAGGCTGCAGCCTCATGTCCAGGTAGTACAAGTCCTCGCGCCTGTCGCCGCGCAGCAGCTCCTGCCTGCAGTCCCTGTGTCAGGAGCGGTCTCTGCCTCCGAGTCAGCGTGACGTTAGTGCTGGGCAGGCCTGTGTGTGCCTTCGCTAGGGACGGAAGTCCCCGCACCAGCTCCTGCCTGTTGACTGGTCTTGACTGGGACACCATTAGGACCAATTAGCATATTACCTCTTTATCCTATCTAATAAAAGAGTTATATGCAAATTGACCATCACTCCAACATACAAGATGACCGCCCCATGTAGTCAAAGATGGTTGCCCCCATGTGGACACAAGATGGCCACCACAAGATGGCTGGCGGGGGAGAGCAGTTGTGGGCAATCAGGCCAGCAGGGGAGGGAAGTTGTGAGGGACCAGGCCTGCAAGGGAAGGCAGTTGCGGGGGGACCAGGCCTACAGGGAAGGACAGTTGGGGGTGACCAGGTCTGCAGGGGAGGGCAGTTAGGAGTGACTGAGCCGGCAGGGGAGGACAGTTGGGGGGACCAGGCCTGCAGGGGAGGGTAGTTAGGGGCAAACAGGCTAGCAGGGGCCAGTTAGGCATCAATCAGGCTGGCAGGGGAGTGGTTAGGGGGTGATTAGGTTGGCAGGCAGAAGCAGTTAGGGGTAAGCAGGCAGGCAGATGAGTGGTTGGGAGCCAGCAGTTCTATTATAGATTGTGAGAGGGGTATCCGACTGCCCATTTAGACCCAATTCCACTGGGATTGGCCTAAACGAAAGTGGGCAGTTGGACATTCCTCCAGGGGTCCCAGATTAGAGAGTGCATGCTTGGCTGAGGGAGACCCCTCCAGCCTTGTGGACGAATTTCATGCACTGGGCCTCTAGTGTGTGTGTGTGTATGTAAAGATAGATATATAGATATGTAGATATATAGGTATGTAGATATATAGGTATATAGATATTTAGCTATAGATATTAAGTGGTTACAAGGGAGAAGTATTAGGGAAAACAAGGCTTACCTACCAAATAGATGTCATAGAAGACTTAACGGTGCTAGAGTCTGGCCTGAATTAGGTGCTGTGGGTTTTCAAAGAGGCGAGATTCTTTCTGCCCAGAGAGATGGAGGAAGGCTCTCATCTATGGACTGAAATACAAATTTCAGCCACAACACAGCTGGTGTTCAAGGTTCAAATACCCAAATGCAAATAAACAATTCGGAGAGATTGTTCAAAATAGCTTTAATATCTGCTTGTAATGAAAATGTCATTTTATTCATATGATAAACTTATTGCAACTATCAATATCAAAGTTATTTTTAGAATTAAATAATTTTAAATGAAGTTGAATATTTTAGGTGACAGAATTCTATGATTCCAGTTAAGGTAGATATAACAATACTTCTTACGGTGAATTCATAGGCCTTCCATCTGCCAGAATCTGTCTCTCTCCAGGATGGGGAAACTGGGAGGTTTGAGGGAGAAAAAGTCAGCTTTATTTGTTGTTTGTTTGCTTTTGATTCTTACTATAATATTATAAGTATCATTACTGTTAGACACAGAGCAACAGCATTACTGATTCTTTTAGTTTATTAGCTCTTTTCTGACAGTACATTCTCCTTCTAACTTCTTGGGACTTTATTATACCAAATCAATAATAATTATCATAATCATAATCATAATAATAAAATATAAGTGCTGTTAGTCATTAGTTAAAGAGAACTTTCTAAGTACCAGGTATATATTATACTTAAAGACACTTTGTATATTTAATCCACACCACACCCTCCGGGTAGACAGTGCTTTCTCCATCTTTAAATAGAGGAGCCTGAGGCTCTGAGTCACAACAAAGATTCACCGAAATAATTTGGGAATTAGAAATTAATCACTGGACTTGGTGTTCGCTAGCCATGAAGCGTCGGCTCACTTTCCTTCCCTGTGTGATCCGCTCTGCAGGTGCTTGCTTTGACACTTACGTTTCAAAGAAGCTAGTTTTAAAAGGTTTGGTGACACTTTATGGAGTTTTGATGCACAGTAGGTGGCACTTATTTGCTTCTGGAGATGATTTGATGGTTTGGTAAAGGCGGTGTGGCCAGCTGTCACAGCTGCTGTGTCTCATCCCAGAGCCGGTAGGAGGCCCTGGGCCGATGGCACGTCTGCAGCGCCTGCTGCGTAGTCCCCCCCCCCCCCCCCGTGGCCCCCCCTTCCCCGCAGGCTTTCCTATGGAATGTGTTACCGGAAATCAGGGGTTTTGTGATTCTACAGCTTTTAGTGGACACACACACACACACACACACACACATTTTTAGAAAGTATGCTCTTCTTTTCATATTCTAAAATGCCATTCATATTTTTTAAAGGCAACTTAAGGTTGTAGCCATGGTGGCAGAAGTGATATGTGGAAATTAGCTCAGCTGAACATTTTGGCCATTTAGTAGAAACTTTAGCCATATGAATGTTTTATTTTAATTAAGCAAATTGTATATGCTTTTTTATATTAAAGATTGTATACAAATATTGGTTAGGTACAGAGAGAATTATACAATCTGGACACACCTCTGAAATATGTTTTTAATTATTAACAATTTGTATAAAAACATTTAAAATTATATCATAGAAACATAGAATTGGGAAATACAGAAAAATAGAAGACATATTTAGAGTTTAATTTCCCCAATCACTGTTAATGTTTTGTCTTCTTTCTTTTTAAAAATAATTCTCAGAATACTGGACTAAAATATACAATTTTGTTTACTCCGTAATATTGTAAAATTTCTCTTCTTTAAATTTTTTACGAATTATACATCAGTGTGTAAAATATTAGTTTAGTATTATTGTTGTTTTTTTTAAATTGTTCTTTGCTATGATAAATGACATACTAGTAAAATTTGTCTTCAGATTTCTGATTCTTAGGAGGGTTGAGTTTCCAGAATTCTTGATAAATGTAGCCAGGTTTCATCCTGAAAGTTGTGTCCATTTCCACCCTGACATTTACGGAATCAGTGGAACCATTTGGGGGGCAGTGATTCTGAATTTCGATTTCAATTTAAAGACAAACACAATGCCCCGTGTCCTCACCTTGCTCGCAGACCTGCTCACAGACCTGGTGCGTGGCAAATACAGGCCCCAGGCTGGTCCTTCCTCACGTGGGGAGGAGCCTGGGGCCCTGGCTGGCAGGCGGGGTCCGAGGGGAAGGCTTGCCTGGACGTGTGTGCCAAGCGCTGGCTGCTGAGGGTGAGGAAGGCTTCCGGGAGAGTGTCTGGCCGGGTTGGTGAAAGCGGTTTTAATTTAAAGCTGCTAGGAAGGACACAAATGAAGAGGGCATTATGAAAAATGTGAGGAGCAGGGAAGTGAACAGTGCCAGTCCGGCCCAGACTGAGGGAGAACTCAGCCTGAGCAGAGGGCCAGGAGAGCACGCACTTCTCCCTGGTCCTGGCAGCCAGGCCTGGGCGTGGGGCTGTGGGTGCAGCCCGACTCCCTGGCCATCGGCACCCGTAGGGAGGGAGAGCAGCTTCTTACGTCCCCACGTGGCCTTCCTTAGCGCTGGGCAGTCTGGGTGAGAACCAGGGACTGAGTGCAGGACAAAGGAGGGGGAGAATCAGGTTTTTCAAATCAACCAGCAGCCCAGCGCCCGGGGGAGCGTGCTGTGGCTGACAGCGAGCCGGGCGGCCCGCCGCCTGCCGGATAAGGCTTCCCGGACACGGCGCCGTCCAAACCCCAGGTAAGAAGGAGGTCTAAGATGCTTCAGCCTCGCTCACCGAGTTCCTGGGTCCCCGTGTCTGGAAGACTGCCGGCCCCTCACAGGTTTACTGACAGAAATGAGGAATGAGGAATGAGTTACCCCAGACTGCATGTTACGCTGCTCCGTGAGCACGTGGAGACCGAGAGCTTTAGCAGTAAGATTTGTACACTCTCCCCAGTTTTTGCCTTAAAAATATTTTTTAAGAAAGGCTCAAAATTTAATAGTCAGATGAATCGTGTGATAAAATTTATAATTTAGCATGAGCTGGTGGTTGGAAATAATAATTTATTAAATAATGAAAAAATATCGTTCACTTAGAAGGTTCTTCCATGTAAATAGTGTATTACCTCCCCAGTCGGCTCTGCCATGCAATATTCCCCTTTTTTTTTTTTAATATATATTTTATTGATTTTGTACAGAGAGGAAGGGAGAGAGATAGAGAGTTAGAAACATCGATGAGAGAGAGTCATCGATCAGCTGCCTCTTGCACACCCCCCACTGGGGATATGCCCGCAACCAAGGCACATGCCCTTGACCGGAATCGAACCTGGGACCCTTCAGTCCCCAAGCTGACGCTCTATCCATTGAGCCAACCGGTCTCGGCAATATCCCCCATTTTTAAAAAAAGATCTTAGCAGCTATAAAAAGCTAATTTGCAAGCTCCTTCCTAGTTTTATTGAGATGGAGGACTGGGTGCCTGTGGTTTTAAAGGGGAAATGCTCAGTGTGCCTGTATTTACAGCGGAGTGTGCTTGAGCTGCGGCGGGGCTGCCTCCGTGGAGCAGAAGCCTGCTGCCGCTTTGGAAACAGCGGAGACTCGGGTGGTACGGGCTGTGGAGCGGCCTGAGACCGAGCGCCCTCAGGTCCGGCCGCTGCTTTCCGAGCGCACCTCTCGGAGGCCGGGGCAGTCCCAGCCGAACTGAGAGCTGCTGTCTCCGTAGATGGGGGAGGTCTCCTCCTCTCACCGTTACGTGCTTTGGGAATTAATTTTGGGAAAAACATTCTTTTGATTGACTTTCCCCCTGTGTCTTATGCATCTTCACGATCAGGAAAAGGACAAACTCCATTGAATTGTTAACCTTAAGTCTGTTTGAAAGGAAAACACATACGTAGCATGTTTTATGTTAACAGACCCGTCCCTGAGTTACCGATGGCCCGTAGCTTCCTTTCCCGCTGCTGCTGGTGCTCTGCCAGGGACTGAGAAAGTGAAGCAAGTCCCTAAGACATGAGCAGGATGGTAAAGGATGGCTGAGCGTTTCTCCTTTAGAATAATACTACTTTATTTCACTAAATATTTGTTACTTGTTTATAAACTTAAGAAATTATTTTAAGTAGGAGACTTTTAAGGTAGAAATAGGTTTTGGAAATATCTGAAGCAAACAAAAAGCCCAAACTGAGAGATACCAGGGTAGGAAGTATGCAGGGAAGCGCACAGGGTCAGTTTAAAAATAGCCCGTGGCTTTGAGACGGTAACCCTCCACCCGCGCCCGTGGCTCAGGCCCCGCAGCCCTGGGACCGGAGCATCTGTGAGGCCTTTCCTGCAGGATCGGAGGCACCTCTGAGTCCCACGGTGGGTGTGGGCGAGGTGGCACTGGGGGGGCGGGGCTGGGGTTGGGAGCTCCGAGGGATTGCCTGGGAGGGCTGGGCTGGGCTCTGGGTCAGTAACCCCATTCCTGAATGGTCTTTCAGCCATTTATCTGCCGCTTTATCCACAGACATGCATTCCTCTCCCTGCTCACCGGGAGCTGGGCCTTGGCAGCCTGGCGTCCACAGCGGGACTGGCATGCCGGCCGCCTCGGGCAGGGCGAGGAGGAGCAGCTCAGGGTGCAATGGGTCCTGCACACCCAGAAGTTCCCGTGCACTCAAGTCGGGCACATGTCTGAGTTGTGGGTTTGATCCCAGCTCGGGTGCGTTTCTCACATCGATGTTTCTCTCTCTCTCTGTCTCTAAAAACCAATAGAGACATATCCTGAGGTGAGGAGTAAGTAAGTAAAATAAAGTAAAATGTGGTCAGTTCCAAAACAAGACTTAGGGCCTGGCCGGAGGGCAGGAGACGCAGCATTGCTGGCTCTGGCGGAGGCGCAGAGGGACAGAGGTGGTGGTGGGGGGGTCCTGACATTGGCGTGGAGGTGCGGGGAGCAGCGTGTGAGGACAGGGCGCCGGGGGGGGGGGAGTCAGGATCCCCGTCAGGACTAGAGATGGAGACGCTGTGGAAGTCGGAAGGGAAGGAAGTCGGAAGGGAAAGCTTCAGCCATGGAGAGTGAGGTCTGCTGGGCAGGGACAGGGCCGGAGGGCGCAGCCTGAGCGGGCGCTGAGGGGTCTGGCTGTGAGGGATGGAGGATGAGGGCTTCCAGGTACGTACTTCTCATGGAACAGACTGAGAAGGCAGAGTCAGGAGCTGCGTGGAGGGGGAGGTGACGCACTGAAGTGCTTGACGAGGTGTAAGCAGTGCGTTCACACAGAAGGGTCTCCAAAGCCACGGGGAGCTGGGTGTGGTTCCTGAGGGAGGGGCCTGGGCTCCAGTCCCCACTGCTTGTCCTCGTGGCCTTGCCCACTCCCTGAGGGCCGCAAGCCTGCCCCCCCCCCCCCCCGTGAGGGGGCAGTCGGTCTGGCAAATCGGTGACTGGCCCCACGAGGGATGGGAGAGCACGAGGGGGAGGATGTAGAAAGCTGGGGAGGATGTAGGAGGCGGAGAGCCTGGGGTGGGGGAGTGGACGCCTTCAGGAAGGGCCAGCCCCGAGCAGGTGCGTGCTCCCTGCGGGTCTGGGAAGCGGGACCCTAACGGAGGGGTGGCCCCCACCCCGCCATTGCAGGAGGGAGGCGGGCGGAGGCAGCCCCATCCCAGCCCGAGCTGAATGTTTGCTGAGCAGTGGAGAAAAACAGCTGTTTCTTAGAATTAAGGGATAAGTGGAGATACTATGTAAAATCTGCTTTTTTAACAAAGTAGAAAAATAGAGACACTAATTTCAGGGATCTGCCAGGGGGTGATAAGTAAAACCACAGCTTACGTGGAGGAGAGGAGTCGGGGGAGCAGGCAGGTAAGCGGGCACGGGTATCGGCAGAGCCCTGGCTCGGTGGGAGAGAACCGGAGGTGAGTGTGGGAAGACATTCTCCTCCCGGGCGGCGGGGTGCCCGACATCCGGGTGAGAATCCGCTCCAGGTCCACTGGGGACGGGAGGCCAGGCTGGGGTGAGAGAGGAGAGACCGGCCTGGGGGTGAGGATGGCCGGCAGGAGCCGGGGTGCTCTGGTCTTCGGGCCGCAGAGCGCAGTGGGCACTTCAGGGGTCATGAGCGGGCAGGGACTCGGGGCCCGCCTGCCAGGAGGCCGGGGTGTGGCCTCGGCCATCTGTGAACGTTCGGGAGAGCGGCCCTCAGTGCTGGTGTCCACGTTAACTCCCCTAGGTGTGCAGCCAGTCGGAGCAGAGCGGGCCCTGCCCTGGCCTTGTAGGCGCTCTTCCTGGGGGGGAGGCCCTCCCCAGTGCAGGCCCGGGCTGGGCGCAGGACAGCGGAGAGCCAGCACTGGGAATGCCGGGGCCCTTTCCCGCCGCCCGGGCGGAACCCGGGGTCCGCGGTCCGGGCGCTGCTTCCGTGCCTGTGGCCTCAGCCCGTTGCTCGGCGAACGGGCTCTGCCGGCAGCTGCTGGTTCGGAGCCGCAGGCGCCTCCCCTGTAGGAAAGCTGGGGGGAGCCACGGCTCAGGAGCGGGAAGTAAATGCTGTGAAGACGGAGGGGAGCTGATCCCGGGCTTCCTCCCCAGCTTAGCAGTGTCAGCCGCACCTCCTCTGTCCCGGTGCCTGGCTTCTCCGCCGGGTCCGCTGGCTGGTCATCAGGACGGTGGTGGTTAATTTTCCCGGAAGCACTGCTTTCCCAGTTTTCCTGAATCTGTGTCGTCTTTCAGTTTGCTTTCTCAGCTGCTAAGGGTTACTTTGCTCCCTGAGAAAAGCGTGAGCCAAGGCTGAGGCCGCAGGCAGGGAGGGAGGGAGGGAGGGAGGGCTTTGTGTCTCTCAGTCACTGTTTCTGCTCCATGCTCACCTCTCGCCCGCTCCCTCCCTGCGCATTGGCACTGCTGGTGTCCGTGTCCCACATCCCACTGCTCCTGCTGTCCCTCCTCCAGCCCAGCTGCACAGCCAAGATTGTGTCCGTGTTCAGACCTCTCAGTCCGGACAAGGAGCCACCCTCTCCCGCCTTCCCCAGCGAGGAGCTCTTGTCCTTGTGCGGGGATGCATTTGGGTGTATTGATGCTGATGTTCTGTGGCTGTGGGCTTTGCTTCTCCAGTTGCCAAGTGATCCATGACTTACCTTCCCCTTATCTCACCATCAGCCCTCCTTCAACAAGCGTTTACTGAGCAGCTGCTATGTGCAGGCCCAGTTCTTGGTTCTGGGCTGCATGAGGAGAAGGCTGGTGCGGAGCAGCCGGACGGGTCATTGACGGGTCGGAGCTGCGCTGCAGTGCTCGCCAGTGGGTGATGGACAGCAAACCAGGGGAAGGAAATTCAGGCCAGAGGCGCAGGGACTCAGCTTGCGCAGTACGAGGAACGTCTTCGAAGCTGGGGTGTGCTGGAAGGAGGAGAGAAGCGCGTGGTGCTGGAGGGGCGGAGGACCCGAGCTCCGGCGGTGTTCCAGCAGGGTGTGCCTGTGAGGGCCTGTAGGGGAGCGCGCCGCCCGGCTGCCGGGAGCGCAGGCCCGGGAGCGGCGCAGGGCAGCGGCGGGCTGTGACTGCGGACAGGAAGGAGGCCGGTGTGCAGGCAGAGGCATGGCTCCTCGTTCATGGCCACAGCACTCTCGCGTGGTGTGATGTTACCTGGGACCTGGCGTGGGACGGGGGGGTCAGGGGTTCAGGTTGTGACCTGTTACCTGTCAAGGCATCATCCCGAACGGAACTGCCTGCCTGCTTGTGGACAGCCACTCCCACTCCTGCTCTCCCGTGCCGGCACCCTGCTCTGCTTGCTCGGGTGGCCGTGTTTATTCTGGGCACTGTGTATCACGTGGTATTGGTGTGGCTTCTCTCGTTTTGCATATGTCCAGGCTCGGCCCTGCTAAGTCATGTGCTGCAGGTCAGTGGAGTCCCATTGTGTGGCCGGGTCACCTTTTGTCCATCCTTCCGTTGGCTGGTGGGCATTTGGGTGGCCCCACTTTTTCGTATCATAGGTAATGCTGTGAGCATTTGTGTCCAAGACTTTTGTCTAGACCTGTGTTTGTATTTCCTAAGAAAGAGGAAATACGGTTCACACGCATACTCGTGGACACAGTGCAGGAGTGCAGTGCAGGGGGTGTTGGTTACTGACCGGGTTAAAGTGCGTCACAGCGCATGTGCTATAGCCAGGAGCTCAGAAAGCATTGGGACTTAGAGATGCTGGCGGCTATGAGAGAAATGGAAGTAGAGTTTCCACACAAGAAAGTGAATTATGGCCATTTCCCCTTTGTGAACACCCAGTAGGAAAGCCTTGATTTAGCCACGGTTTAAATGAGCTGTGTCCACAGTTGAACATCGATCTCTTTCAAGCCAAAGAACCATCAACCCTCCTGCCTCTCCCCTGCAGCCTCCTCACTCATGTGGACTGTTCTAGAAGGACTTTGCTTGCACCAGGATTTTGGTAGCAGATTGGTGCCATGAGGTCTTTGTGTTTGATGACAGGTGTGGTCATGCTCTCATGTGAGGCCCACCCTCCTGTCCCCACTGGCGCCGGCCGGTCCTGCGTGGTTGTGAGCGGCCGCAGTCTGTCCACACTGCGGTGGCGTTTGCTAGCTCCTGGCTTTTGGGTGCAGAGCTGCTCTGGGAGCGATGGGGAGGGTCTGAGGAGGGAGCGGCGGGAGTGTCTTTCACTCAGACCCTGGATTGGCTCGATAACCAGAGAGAAGCTGGAAGAGAAGAGTGAACATGGGTTCCCTGAGGCCTGTGTGCTACTCCCTCCTACCTTCCCTGAGCTCAGGTGGACTCGCTCTCTGTCTGCTTGGGAAGAGCCCAGCCGTGCAGCCGCTGGCCTGTGCTCTCTTGCCCAGAATGGAGAGGAGGGGAGGGGAGGGGAGGGGAGGGGAGGGGAGGGGAGGGGAGGGAAGGGGAGGGGAGGGGAAGGGAGGGGAAGGGAGGGGAGGGGAGGGGAGGGGAAGGGAGGGGAGGGGAAGGGAGGAAGAAGCTCCTGCCTGCTTGTGGACAGAGGAAGAAGTAGGGGAGGGGAGGGGAGGGGAGGGGAGGGCAGGGAAGGGAAGGGAGGAGAGGGGAGGGGAAGGGAAGGGAAGGAAAGGAGAGAGGAGGGGAAGGGAGGTGAGGGGAGGGGAGGGGAGGGGAGGGGAGGGGAGGGGAGGGGAGGAAGAAGCTCTTTGCTGAAGGGCTGTCCTAGCACCTCACTGTTTGCTCATCCAACATTGAAATCCTGCTTTGCAGACCTGTCTGGCCGAGTTCTGTGTTGTCTAATGTATGTACAGTTTGATGTATATTTATATTTCTAGGCGGATTAAGTATTGTTTCCTCATTACATCTATCATAAAATACGGCAATTAGCTTTAATGACTAGGTTGCATTAATAGCCTGTTAAGCCTTTCAGAGTTGGCTGACTTTTGGTAACATGGAGAAATCCATATTTGAAAAGTTTGCCTTAATATTTGAAATAGTGGATGTGTGTTATTTTATTATATTTTCATTCCAAATAGAATACATGAAAATATAATACAATTAAATATAATGAAATGGTACATTATGTGGTCTTCTGTGAATGCACATGAGCACAGACAGAGTTCCTAAGAAGAAGACATAGGAATTATGAAAAGTATTATTTATGTTCTGCCAAATTCCAAACAGGATGACAGCACATGAAAACATTGTACTGATTATGCAGTATCCTATTTTCAGTTTTAAAAATCGGGTTGGTGAGCTGAGATCTGGAACTGGTAACGTCCCCACACAGCCCTCCCGGTGGTCTGTGTGTCTGGAGCTCAGCCTCGGGAGCCTCGGGCCTGGCCGGAGGGAGAGGGAGTGTGAAGGCGCACAGATCCTCCTGGGTCGTGCTCGGGCCACCGGAGCGACGATTGTCAGGGAGCAAAGGAGGACACTTTCATAAGCGGATTCTTTATTCATTCTTGTTCTGCAAAATATAAAGGCTGTAATTTAGCAATTCTGTTATACCAGTTGGAAACCTTGATTTCTAACAACGGGGGATGACTTTAGGCAGTTTGGTTGATATGTTGTTATTTGGAAGTGAATTTATTTTTATTTTTTTATTTTTTTAAATATATTTTATTGACTTTTTACAGAGAGGAAGGGAGAGAGATAGAGAGCTAGAAATGTCAATGAGAGAGAAACATTGACCAGCTGCCTCTTGCAAACCCCCTACCGGCGATGTGCCCGCAACCAATGTACATGCCCTTAACCGGAATCGAACCTGGGACCTTTCAGTCCGCAGACCGATGCTCTACCACTGAGCCAAACCGGTCTTGGCTGGAAGCGAATTTAGAGTTGTGAGCACTGTGGAAAGCTGCAAGGCATGCCGTCCTAGCACCCACCACGTTCGCGTGTGCTGGGGGCAGTAGATGCAGTCACATTGCTGTGTGGCCATCACCCCCCCATCCCGGAACTTCCTCTTCCCACACTGAAATTCCGTACTCAGCACCCAGCCTGCTCCTCCGCCCTCTGCCCGGCGCCCCCTGCGTGCGTCTCCATTGCTGTGACCGCTCTTGGTGACTGCACGGGAACGCAGTCACAGCGTTGTCTGTTGAGACTGCCTTATTTCACTGAGCGTCACATCCTCACAGCTCACCCATCTTGTAGCTTATGTCAAAATGTCCTTCCTTTAAAAAAAAATAGACACATTGGGTTAACATTGGCTAGTAAAATTACATGCGTTCCGGGTGTACCGGTCTCTGATACGGCACCTGTGGATTGCACTGTGCTCCTTCCTGCGAAGGCTCAACAACATTCCGTGGTGTATGTGGACCACCTGTGTGTCTCCATCGTCCCATCGGGGTGCACTGGGTTGCTTTCGCCTGCTGGCTGCTGGGAAGAGTTGGGGTTTAAGTGTTTTATCTAGAAGTTCTCTATGGTCATTACATTGAACGTTCTAATGGGTGAATATAAAGCAAGGGGGGAAGGAAGGGAGGAAGGGAAATATAATATACGTTATAATTTTGACTCCTCTGTTGAACATAAGCGTGTGGTGGCATTTACCCCCAAGACACTTTTATTTTGGGGTCTGCCCCAAACTGTCCTTGGCTTCTGGCTTTTTTAGGCCATTGTAATGTGATTTAATAAGTCAAGAGGAGCAAGAGGGGTGTTTGGGCCTTTTTAAAATCCTCAGCTTAGCAGTGTGTGTGTTTTTATTTTTTTCCCCAGTGACTTTGCATTTGACTAGTGTGATCATATGAATTTTAATCTGAATGAAGATTTGTGTCTTCAGTCCTCTCCCCTGGGCGGTGTGGAAGGGTGTTGGCTCGTTGCGAACCTCCTCGCAGGGCCCGTGTGTGGCCGGGCCCAGACGCCCTCCGCCTGTGCAGGTGCAGACGCAGGAAGAACCCGGGGGAGGGTGCCTCCTCCTCTTTCATCCGCTTCAGAGCAAGTGCAGCTGGCGCGCACCTCGATGGATCCAGTTGAGAAATGTTAGCAGTGAGTTGCCTTTAGAAGTCAGTTTCGTTTACAGCTAGAAGGTAGGAAGGTGGTGTGCACACGTCTGACTTCGGGGTCCACTAGGTGCAGAGGGTTCCCTTGTTTCTTAGGGCTGAGGTGCTCCCATGCACACTTAGTGGCTAAGACGCGTGCGAGCAGCAGAGCTGCGCACAGAGCCGCGCCGAGGAAGAGCATCCAACAGCCCTGGGAATAGCTGGACTTGCAAGATCTGATGGCATGTGGAAAGAACGCCTTTTTGGAAAGCCCACTCCTGAGGTCTGCCTTTTGTTTGTTAATTTCTGTGCTTGTGTTTTTTAGGGATTTGTTTGGTCAGCTGTCGATGGCAGCTCCCTGCCTCTGAGGGCTGGCTGTTAGCAGAGGTGGTGTCCGCACAGGCTCTGGCACGGGATGGCCGGCTGGTGGCGGGTCCTGACGTGGAGGCTGCTGACCAGCAGGGCTGTGCCCGGAGACCCTGCCCCCGGAGGCCCCTGTCCTCGCTGCCCGTCACACAAGGAGGGGCCTTTGTGAGTCTGTGATGCTCTAACAAAGACGATAACAGACTTTTTTCATTTTTATTTTTTCTGATGTTCAAAATACTAGCTTTTCTCTTTCTAGGAAAATTATGGGAGTTCATTTTCTGCTGCCATTTGCAGAGGAGATGGTGCTGACCAATTTATATGCCTTCTCTACTGTTATTTGGCTTTTATCTCTCTACTTGAGTCTCCTTTTTGTTTTTGCTTTATAATTGTTTTATGTTAAATACAAAACATCTCGGCTACCTTGTTGCTTCTTAGGAAATCGCTGTGTCTGAAGCTAAGGCGAGTCTCCTCGCAGCCGCACAGCTTCGCTCCCTGTGCTGGGGTGGAGCTCGCCCTGTGCAGGCTCCAGTGGTTACAGGCGGCTCCCCAGGGCGCGGTGCTCCGCTGCGCCGGCTCCTGCAGCCGCCGCATTGCATTCCCGTTTCTCGATGGGCAGTTTCTTTGTGTTTTGTTTGTCACTGTTTTCATTCTCGTGTGTCTTGGATCCTTTTTGAATCTGCAGTATTAATTTGGTGATTATTCATTTCAAGCCTAAGATGTTTGCCATTTAAAATAATTTTAAAGTCCTGGCTCATTTCATTTGATTTTTTTTCTGACTTTTTTTTTAAATTTTCCTAAAGCTGTTAGGAAAGAAATTGGTTAAATTCTTTGTGGCATTTAAAATTGAGTCGAGTGTCACATTTTATTCTTATTTTCCTTCAGTGCACTCTTTGTGCCAGCATGCACGCATGTAGGACATGTAGAGAAATAGAAACACGTTCACAGGCAAGTGTGTTTCCCATCAGCTTTTCTGATTGGTGTGTCTTGTCGATTACGAAAGCCTTGTCGTTTTCATAACCAGTCTTTCCGGGCTGTCCGTGGTTCTCACGAGGCCGGCTGCCTTGGTGGTGGCGCTCGGACCGCCCGCTCTTCTGACCTCGGTGATGCTGAGCGGTTTGCGTGCTCACTTGTGGTTTGGGTGGATGCCATCTGTTTGGAAAGTTGTTTTTGAAATGGTTAGATCCAAGAGATTATTAAGCACCGAGAAAGAACCACCTCCACGCGGCCACACGAGAATAGAGGGCTTCATTCTGTAGACGTGTGATCAGGCCCAGGGAGTGGGGCTGGGCCTTCCCTCCCGCACAGCTCTGAGTTAGGGGGCCCGTGGAGACCTCCGCGCCCTCCGTGCCCACGCCGCGCCGTATTGTAAAAGAGCTAAGAAACAACTAAAGGAAGTGCAACTGCTGACTACTCTCTGGTAAGGTGTTTGCGTTACTCTCCATCTTCTGTGTTTCTCAGGGATTTTATTTGAAAAGATTTGATTTTATACCCAGAGCTGAAGCCTAAAACACAATTCCCTTATTAAAGCCCAGCTCCTGCTCCTTCCTTCCCCCACAGCAGTCAGGTGAGAGCCTCTCTGACAGTCAGCACGGGTGTTATTTTTCCTTAAGAACCATTTTCCTGTCCATCCTGTCAGAGGCGGGGTGGAAACTTGCCCTCATCTGCACATATTTCGCCTCCGTTTGGCTCGCCCGGGGTGAGTCATAAACAGTTACTTGCGTGTTTGTTTTCAAAGGCCGATGTCAAGCACACCTAAGAGGCCCATTCTGGTGCCTTGGCCTCCGCCCGCTCCCAGGGGAACACACTGCGAGGGCTCCCGCCGGGCCCCGCCTGGCGAGCAGCTGTCCTGCGTGGGGATGGGCGTGGCCCGCCCTCCGGTGCCCTGGCGGCAGCTCCTCCGGCTCTGCTGCCAGGACATTGGCTGAGCCTTCGGTGGGCGGCAGCCCATCCTGGAGGAGTTCACGTGATTGGCGTTTACCTGACTTTGTGCCTGAGCCTGGTCACTTGCATTTCTTCTCTTTATGTGGGCATTTTTAACTCATTTAAAACAGGAGTGGCTGCAAAAAAAGCAGGACTAGAACAGGCGTTAGCTTCTCAGTTAGGTCAGCGCTGCTCCCAGCAGGCTAGCAGAGCAGGCCTCGTGCCTGACCTGCACTCGCGGGCTCACACCTCCACCTGCCTGAGTCCTCCCTGAGCATACCAGGAGCTCCTCCACGGGCTGGGACCTGCCGGAGGGGCCCTCCGGGTGCTGGGTGCTGAGTGGCAGCAGCCACGCGTTGCTCACACTTGTCTGCCTCTGTGCCCGGCTGTGGGCCTGTGGCACCAGCGTCCTCAGTGGACGGCCGCTCCACGCTTGTGTTCCCCCATGTGGGCTCCTCCTTTACGTCCATTACGGCTGGGAATTAATGTGCCCTGTGTTCACTGGAAGTCCCTGGAGGCTGTGAAGTGACCTCACATGCGTCTCCGTGCAGGCGTGACTCCCAGCATGCACTCTGGTGTGCTGCTCCCAGAGATGACGCCCCAGGTTCCACCTGGAGGACAGTCTCTTCGGGGGTCAGAGCTGCCGATGGAACTCGGGCCATACTCCTGAGGTGCGTGAACGTCTCGTTTCACAGTTGGCCGAGGAAAGGTGGCTCTGGGAGGGGAAATGTCCGTCTCTGAGCTGTGCTTCCCCAGCGGCGGTGGCCTGGCGCTGCCCCAGGCTGGGCGGGCTGGCGACCCACAGCGTCTCCAGTGACGAGCCCATGTCAGGCGCACGGCTAACGGGCCACGTGGGCAGCATGTCGCTGACCCCACTGGGAATTAGGGCCATTTGACGGAAGGCGGTTCATGTAAAAGAATTACTGACTTCCTGGGAGCTCGGACAGCGCTGGGAACCCCCCGGAGCGCTCAGACACCGAGGGCTGGGGCCCGGTGCTGGTCTCCCTGCGGAGGAAGGGGGAACGCTGGGCGCGGAGTGGCCACCTGACCCCGGAGGGCAGCCCGGAGCCCTCTGCTGGGAGGCCTCTGTGGACGCCGGGGGCGAGGCGGCCCGGAGAGCCGCAGCGGCTCAGGCTCCGAGGCCTGGGTTCCCGGGAGGGACTCTGAGAAGGAGCGGCTGGAGGGGGAAGGTCGTGCTTATGTGCTTGTGAGGTGGTTTCACCTGTGGCGTGTGAACCTGACTCCTTGGGAACTTGGCGACGGCAGACTCATTATTCTGCTAGTCCTCACTGCGGAGCCAGTCTTGCAGTCACAGTTTTGTTGCTTTATAAGCCCTGGAGTGAGGAGGGCGGTCAGTGACCCTGGTTTCCCGGGAGCATCGAGCACAGAGAGGCCCTGCGTGGCCAGGCCCGTGGCCCCAGGTCTCGGCCCTCACTCTGCTCTATGCCCGTTACCTATGTGTGCGCTTTTTAAAGCACGCTTTTATTGGTTTTAGAGAGAGGAGGGAGAGGGAGAGAGGGAGAGAAACATCGATGAGAGAGGTCATCAGTCGGCTGCCTCTTACACGAACCCCCACTGGGGGTCAAGCCCGCACCTGGGCATGTGTCCTGACCAGCAATTGAACTGTGACCTCCTGGTTCCTGGGTCCATGCTCAGTCGCTGAGCCGCACTGGCCAGGCCCATTGCCTATGTTTTAACTTCACTTTTCTTTGTTCCTTAGAGACAGGGAGGTTGATGGAAGAGAGGTTGGAACGCTACGAAGGCAGTTGGCTTTTCACTAGCAATTCTTTTTTTTAATATATTTTATTGATTTTTTACAGAGAGGAAGGGAGAGAGAGAGAGAGCCAGAAACATCGATGAGAGAGAAACATCGACCAGCTGCCTCTTGCACACCCCCTACTGGGGATGTGCCCGCAACCAACGTACATGCCCTTGCCCGGAATCGAACCTGGGACCTTTCAGTCCGCAGACCGACTCTCAACACTGAGCCAAACCGGCTTCGGCTCACTAGCAATTCTTGAAAAGAGACAGCCAGTGACCATATTGAAATGGAAGACTTAAAATCTAAGGGTTACATGTGTTGCATTTTTTAAGTCTGCGGTTGAAATACTCGATGCCACAGCACCTGCTAACACGTGCTTTCCTGTGTGCGATGAGCGTGGCTTCCCGGTTCCGTGGGGCCTCAGACAGCGGGCAGCGCAGGGAGGCGGGACAGCCTGGCCGCCCGGCAGTGAGCAGCGGTGACCGGAGGGCGGCCCAGCTGCGTGGCCTGCGGGGCCCCCAGGGAGCGGGCGGGGGCCAGTGACTGAGAAGCGAAGGAACACCCTGGGCTGGAGCGAGGAGCTGGCCAGGGCGAGGCTGCCGCCGTCTGCCGTGTCCTGGGTGGCCCTGCAGGCCCTGCCCCTCTGCTCTCAGCACAGAGGCCTGTGCAGCCGTGGACTCGCAGTGTGTGGCCCGTGCTCCCAGGAGCGCTCCGCCATGTAGCTCCAGGCTCTGGACGGACTTTCTGCCATTTCTACGGAGTCCTCTCTTCCTCGGAGACTCATTGCCGCCCATCCCTGAGCCCACCTCGTCCCTGAGGAGAAACGCGCCCACACGGGAGTGAGAGCGGGAAGCAGGGCTCGGGCAGGGTGCGCAGTGGACGTGCCGGAGGGCGGCTGGGCACCAGCTGTGGGCGGTGAGCGACAGCTCTGTGCGCCGCCTCCGGCCTCGCAGCCGAGCGAACCGACACCTCCGTCCTCCTGAGGCTGCTCCGGGCTGGAGCTGGACAGCGGTGAGGGCTGCCAGGTGCCCGAGGCGCCGTCCCTGCGGGCCAGCGGAGGCAGGCCGGAGGGAGGCCGAGGGGCTGGCAGCAGCGGCACGGCAGGCCGGCAGAGCGGGCGGCGCCCAGCCGGCTGCGGGGTCTGCCTCCGGGCAGGGGCTGTGGACCTTACCCTGAGACGGGGCACTGGGAGCTGACCCCAGCAGGGCCCCGATTGGGTTCAGAAACTGTCAGTGGTTCCACTGAGAAAAGTCAGGAGCAGAGCTGTGAGGCGAGTCTGCAGACCAATGACTCCTGCAGGGGGGCGGGGGTCCGTGCAGGGTGCAGGGCTTGGTTTGGTTTCCCCCATAATCGACAGTTTTCATGGCTGCAGACTTAGTCCTGTGTTTCCCATTGTCCACTGTAAAGCAATGTTATTATAATTGTGGGTTGTTTTTTTTTTGTTTTTTTTTCATAAATTCAATACCATAAGAGCCTTTTTGTTGTAACCCACTGTGGCGAGAAATTAGTTTTTGGTGGAGAACTGCGTATACCCTTGCTTGCGATTGTATTGAGCATATTCTTAGGTACGTTGATTAGAAGGAATTAATAATAGTGGAGGTATTTGAGCCGACTCTCATTTCACGGACTGCAAGGCTTTCTAATCTATTATCTCAGTCTCCAAACAATCCTGTGAGGTGGTGCTTTTGGCATCTCTGTTTGGAAAATAAGAAAACCCAGAGCTAAGGAGGAAGGACATTTCCCAGGGTCGAACCGTACAGAGAAGAATTTGACCTGGTTCTTTCTGATGCTCCACTTAAAACACTTTCTTTAATGCCAAAACCGGTTTGGCTCAATGGATAGAGCGTCGGCTTGGGGACTGAAGGAACCTGGGTTCGATTCCGGTCAAGGGCATGTATTATTACCTTGGTTGCGGGAATATCCCCAGTAGGGAGTGTGCAGGAGGCAGCTGATGGATGACTCTCTCATCGATGTTTCTAACTCTCTATCTCTCTCCCTTTCTCTCTGTACAAAATCAATAAAATATATTAAAAAAAATTTTAAAGGAAAAGAAAGAACGTATCTTTTATTGAGGCAATTTACAGGTGGTAACATGCACAGATCTAAAGTGCTGTTCGATGAATTGTGCAGATGTATCCGCCCACGTGGCCCCCTCCCGGAACAAAACGGGTGTTTCTTTCACTAAACAGTGTTCCTTTGCAGCCAGTCATACCCTCCCCCACTTTCCGCCCCCACTCCGCCCCTCCCACCACAGACTTCAGTGGAGCGGAAACAAACGCTGTATATTCTTTTGTGACTGGCTTCCTTCCCAACACAACATTTTGGAGACTCATCTGTGGTGGATTATTGCTCATTCATTCTTATTCCCATGTATGAAAACATCAATGTATCAACCCGCCTGCCTGTTTAGAGACATTCAGATGGTTTCCAGTTCTTTGCTACTTTACGAGTAAAACTTCTGGGAGCATTTGTGGAAGGTACACTGCTGGATTACAGGCAAATGTCTCCTGCCTCTGAAGGCTGCCACCACACTGTCCGTGCCAGCATTTGGGATTATTCCAGTTTTTACTTAGCCGCTGAGGTGGGTGTGAAGTGCTATCTCATTGTAGTTTTAGTTTGCATTTCCTTAATGGCTAACAGTGTTGAGCACCTTCTAATGTGTTTATTGGCCATTTGTATGTCATCTTTTTTTTTTTTTTTTAAATAAGGTACCTGATTCTTTTTAAAAATATATATATTTTATTGATTTTCCACAGAGAGGAAGGGAGAGGGATAGAGAGCTAGAAACTTTGATGAGAGAGAAACATTGACCAGCTGCCTCCTGCACACTCCCTACCGGGGATGTGCCTGTAACCAAAGTACATGCCCTTGACTGGAATCAAACCTGGGACCTTTCAGTCCGCAGACCAATGCTCTATCCACTGAGCCAAACGGTTTCAGCTGTATGTCATCTTTTACAAGTGTTTTAAGTCTTCCATCCTTTACAAAAAATTTAGATTACTTATACTTTTATTGCAGGTTTCTAGGATGCACATATCTTTGAAAGATACATATCTTTTAAAAAAAATTTGTTTTACTGATTTTTTACAGAGAGGAAGGGAGAGGGATAGAGAGGAACATTGATGAGAGAGAAACATCGATCAGCTGCCTCCTGCATACCCCCTACTGGGATGTGCCCGCAACCAAGGTACATGCCCTTGACCGGAATCAAACCTGGGACCTTTCAGTCCACAGGCCGATGCTATTCCACTGAGCCAAAGCAGTTCCGGCTATCAGATACATATCTTGTGGAAATGTTCTCCCCAACTGTACGTTGCCTGTTCCTTCCCAGTGTCTTTTGGGAGCAGAATCCTATCCTATCTATTAATCCTATCTAATAAAGAAGGAATGTGCTAATTGACCCTCACACCATTGCAAAGATGGCGGCATTCACAGCCAATAAGGAAGGAATATGCTAATTGCCCCACCCTCAAAGATGTCTGTGTCCATAGCCAATAAGGAGAGAATATGCTAATTGACTTCCACACCCTCAAAGATGGAAGCGCTCACAGCCAATAAGGAGGGAATATGCTAATTGACTGCCACGCCCTCAAAGATAATGGTGCCCACAGTCACAAGATGGCTGTGCCCAGTCCCCTCAGTCTTACTGGGATGGCAGGCGCGCAGCAAGGTTAGGCCCGTTTGCCTCTGGAGTCCCCCAGTTCCTTCAGCCTCCCAGCTACCCAGGGCCGGCCCAAAGCACAGATCAGCCTCAAGTGGCAGCTGCCCAGCCACCCAGGGCCGCCCGAGGCTCAGGTAACCAGGGCTGGCTGAGGCTTGTGCTGCCGGCAGTGGCAGCAGCAGAGGAGTGATGGGGGTGTCACCTTCCCCTGATCACTGGGTCACCTCCCGCCCCTGAGGGCTCCTGGACTGTGAGAGGGGGCAGGCTGGGCTGAGGAACGTCCCTCCAGTGCATGAATTTTCATGTACCAGGCCTGTAGTCTTATAACTAGAGGCCCAGAGCATGAAATTTGTGCACGGTAGGGGGGTGTCCCTCAGCCCAGCCTGCACCCTCTCCAATCTGGGACATCCCTCTCACAATCCAGGACTGCTGGCTCCCAACTGCTCACCTGCCCCTAACTGCCAGCTTGATCACCCCTAACAACTCCCTTGCCAGCCTGACTGACACCTAACCGCCCTCCCCTGCTGGCTTGGTCACCCCTACCTGCTCTCCCCTGCAGTTCTGGTTGCCTCCAAGTGCCCTCCCCTGCTGGCCTGGTTTCTCCCCCACCCCAACAACCCTCCCCTGCAGGCCTGGTCACCCCCAAGTGCCCTCCCCTGCAGGTCTGGGTCTCTCCCAACTGCCCTCCCCTGCAGGCCTAATCGCCCCCAACTGCCCTCCCTTGCAGGCCTGGACCCTCCCAACTGCTCTGCTTTCCTGGCCTGATTGCCCTTCCCTGCCGGCCATCTTGTGTCCACATGAAGGTGGCCATCTTTGACCACATGGGGCAGCCATCTTGTGTGTTGGAGTGATGGTCAATTAGCATATTACCTCTTAATTATATAGGGAAAGCTAATATGCTAATTAGATCAGAAGGTAGAACGACCTTCCTGGATGACCAGTGGGCAGGGTTGTGAGGCAGCTGCGGCTGCTGTGAGGGCCGAGGCGGCAGCCAGGGCTGCGGGGCTGCGAGGACCGAGCCCCTTGCACGAATTTCATGCATCAGGCCTCTAGTGCTTAATATTGATGGAGGCACGCTTCCCAGCTTCATCTCCACTGTTAATCTCTGTGTCCTGGGCAGCCTGCCTACTTCACTGTCACAGTCTTTCTCTTCCGTTTTAGAGCTCAGTCTTGGATATATATTTAAACTTTATTTTGTATATGGTATTAGGGAAAGGGCAACATTCATTTTTCACGTGTATTTTGTTGTTCCAACTCCTTTGCTGAGAAGACTTCCTCTCCCTATTGAATTGTGGCCATGCCTTTGTCAAGTCAATTGAGGAACGTGTGGTGTGGGAACTTTGTCAGTTTCTGGGTTGTTCCACTTTTTGCTCTTGACGTGTAGGAATGCTCTATATATCCTGGATGCAAGTTCTTGGTCAGGTACATGTGTTGTGAATATTTTCTCCAGTCTGTGCATTACTTGTTCACTTTTGTGTTTTGATGAGCAGAAGCATCAACTTTGGTAAAATTTAATTCAGTGAGTTTTCTCTCGTTGTCAGTACTTTCTGTGTCTTGCGAAGTGTTTGCTTACTTCAGTAGCTCAAGGGTTTTCTCCTGTTTTCCTCTAGAAAGTTTATAGATTTAGCTCTTTCGTTTAGGTTTATCAGCAGTGTTTGTGGTGGGAAGTAAAGTTCGGGCGCAGTTCATACCACGGGCATGTTATCAGTGACTGCCACTGGTTTTGTAAATGCTTTTTAGTCATTGAATTTCTTTGTTGAAATGAATCATTCACACATATGGGATAGTCACAGGACTCTGACATGTAGTTTGTAAACTGTCTGTCCGTCCTATGCTAACTCCATACTGTCTGTAACTGTAGCTCCCTGGCAAGTCTCTAAGTTAGTCTTCCGAGTTTGTTCATACTATTCAAGGTTGCTTAAGCTTGTCTGGGTCCTTTGCATTCATTGTACATGTCAGAATTTGCTTGTAACAGTAAGTGTGCACAACAAAGTTTGCTAGGAATTTATTTGGCATAGCAGTTAATCTACATTAATATGTCAGAAAGTAGCCTCTTAAGAATATTCTGTTTTCTAACCCATGAACATGATACGTAATTTTTTTAAGGTCTTCTTTTAATTTCTCTTAGCAGTTTGTCTTGTTAGTTTTCATTATAGCAGTTTTGCTAATTTTCATTGGTACATTTCAAGGTATTTTATTTTAATGTAAATGATATTGTGTTTTAAATTTTATTTTCTAAACTAGTGGCCTGGTGCACGAAATTCATGCACATTGAAAGAGCATTAATTAGAGGAAATATTTTAATATTGCTATTTGCCCTTCCCCTATAATAAAAGTGTGAGAGATAAAAGGAAATGAGTACAATGTATATGAAAATAATACTTAATTTTAATAAATAAATAGCAAAATGATATAACAACAATAAGAAACTCATGATGTAAAAACAACATTGATGCAAATAATGACTGGTAAAGTGATTAACTTATTCTAATATCTCCCTGTACACCACATTAAGAGTGAAACACTCTCAGAGTGCTTCATTAATTTCCCTTGGATCAAGTATTTACAACTTTAACTTTAACATCCCATACTCTTTAAACAATATATAACTGACCATGTGCAAAAAGGGGTTAAAGTAGGAATATTCCTACTCTGTCTAGAGTTTGTCCTTGTAATTTATTAATTAATGCAAATGCTGGCAACACGGGAAACTGTCGTCGAATTAATTTAAATGGGAAATCAGTGTCAGATGGGGACAAATCAGTTCTTGGAATCAGAACAGTCTCTCCCTCTGCAGATGCTGTTAATACTTCAGCTTCAATAATGTTAGGTTGAAATCTTTTGATAATAAATCTAGTACCATTACAAAGACCCCATTTACTATTAAGATTTCTCAATAGCATGATGATTGCACCCACTTTCAATTTTAATTTATGACATGGCATTCCCGAAGGAGTAATACTATTAAATTCGATGAGAAATTTTTCCTTTTTAGCATCATCTGTTGAGTCAATGGAATCATCACTCAAATAGGTGTGAAAATCTTCATCAAGTATATCCAAAATTTCTTCATGTAACTTTTGAATGTGATAATTTTTTGGACAAAGAATCACATGTTTAGAGATTTTTAAAAATATTATCTATAGATATACTATTTCCAAAGGTGGCTTCAATAATAGATCCATTACAAATCATTTCATGGGGGATTTCAATAATATCCATTCCTAAATGAAAACTGCTACCCACTTTGCCATCTCCAAGTTTTACTAACCATTCACTGTAAGCAGGATCCTCTGATGTCATATTTGTTTTAAGAGGCAACTGTCTGAAACATCCCCAAATAGGGCAGAACTTCAAACTCGCCTGTTCTGTGGCCGATCACATAGCGTGCGGCACAACACGGAGACAGTGTCGAAAATCCCCTCCGGGAAGGAGAACTTTCCCACCAAATGCAACATTCAAATTTGTAATTTCTCTTAGTAATCTGTCAGGCATGACTGGATGCCATGGTGCATTCATCAATAATGAGAAGTTGGGCCGTTATAGTGGTTTTCGTAACTTGACTCTTTATATAGAATCTAGAAATTGAAGTTTCATTTAATGGAAATGGTCATTTATATTGGGAATGAAAGGTTCTTCCACAAGAAGTAAATTTGCAGCAATTCCTGTAGATGCTTGGGTAAGACAGTACCAGCACAACCTCTAATATAATGTATTAAAACTTTACACATATATATTTTTCCACCACCACCTGGAGCATCCAAGAAAAAGCATTGGGGTGTACAGTTTGATCTTCAATGGCTGAAATTATAGTCTGAAAGGCTGCCAACTGTTCATTCAGAGAATTGATCAAAACCTCTGCCTGTTGTTGCTCATACAGTTCATCACATGTATTTGTCTTCATTAATTAAGGATAGTCTGGAAGTTTGAAATGTGAACATTTCATTCCATGCAATGTGAATACCTCCTGAATTTTGTTAAGGGCATGCATTTCACAGTTTACACAGGCACCTTCTCTTTGGTGCAATTTCCAACAGAAATCTTCAATAAAATTAGATTTATTCTCATCCCATAATTTGTCTGCAGCAGAAGGACATCCAAATACACATATGTATGCAAAAAGTTGCCATAGTTGTTTGGGCATATTAAGGATGATTGCATCATCAATCGTATCTTTCCAGATAGTGTCGCCAAGTAATAATCCTCGGTGTTTAGCAGCTTCATGAAATGTATCATAAGTTACACCTCCTATAGTTCGCAGATTCTCAAAGCTTATCGCACCTTTTAGATGCAGAAGCTAAAGTCTAAGGTAATATCCTTCTGGTTCTCTAAAGCTCACAGTGAACAGTCTAATACTTTATTCCCACCCTTTTTTGGCATTTTGTCCACAAAGAATTATTAAACACACTAGAGGCCTGGTGCATGCAATTTGTGCACGGGGGGGGGGGGGGGGGGGGGGGGGGGGAGACACGCACGGGGGGAGGAGGGGAGGCAGAGGTCCCCTCAGCCCAGCCCGCACCTTCTCCAATCTGGGACCCCATTTAGGGCAGTCAGACATCCCTCTCACAATTCAGACTGCTGGCTCCTAACTGCTCACCTGCCTGCCTTCCTGATCTCCTCTAACCAATTCTGCCTGCCAGCCTGATCACCCCCTAACCACTCCCCTGCCAGCCTGATTGATGTCTAACTACTCCTGTTTGTCCCCAACTTCCCTCTTCTGCTGGCCTGGTCACCTCTAACTGCCCTTCCCTGCAGGCTTGATTGCCCCCAACTGTCCTCCCCTGTGGGCTATCTTGTGGTAGCTATCTTGTGTCCACATGGGAGCAGGATATTTGACCTAATGGGGGCAGCTATCTTGATCTTGCGTGTTGGAGTGATAGTCAATCTGCATATTACTCTTTTATTAGAAAGGATAGAGGCCTGGTGCATGGGTGGGGCCAGCTGGTTTGCCCTGAAGGGTGTCCCCCCGGATCAGGGTGGGGGTTCCCTTGGGGTATGGGGTGGCCTGGGTGAGGGGCCTGTGGTGGTTTGCAGGCCAGCCATGCCCCCTGGAGACCCAAGCTGAGGCCCTGGTATCTGGAATTTATTTATCTTCTACAATTGAAACTTTGTAGCCTGGAGCAGAGCCAAGCCTTCTGCTTGCTCAGTGGTGGCAGCCATTTCTGTTGGGGTTTTTCACCTTCTATAATTGAAACTTTATAGCCTAGAGTGGAGGCCTACGTAGGCCAGGGCAGGTGGAAAGCTTGGCTTCTTCCATCGCCTGGGAAATCCTAGCTTGCTCTCTCTGGCTCCCTGGCGCCATTTTTCTTGGGATTTATCTTCTATAATTGAAACTTTGTATCCTTAAGTGGAGGCCTGGGCCAGCCAGGGCGTGTGGAAAGCTTCGTTTCCCATTGCCTCCCTCCTGCTCTCTGTGGCAGCAGCCATCTTGGTTGGGGTTAATTTGCATACTTGCTATGATTGGCTGGTGGGCGTGGCTTGCGGGTGTAGCAGAGTGATGGTTAATTTTCATATTAATCTTATTAGGTTGGATAATGCTGTGGAATCTCCCAATAATAATAATTACGTGCATCAGAGTCTTCTCTATTCAATAAGAACCAAGCCATCAAAGTTGAGTTATGCCTTTTAGCCCTATCTAAAACTTCAGCAAAATCATCAGCATGAAAATACAAATTCTGATCATTTGGCAAATGAATAGCTAATGTTATGATTGCATGAGATTGGTCATGTATTTGCATTCCAAAAAGTCTCCCAACAGCCTCAGGAGTGCTCACGTACCTGGAGTCAATGAAATCCTGTACTTCGTCATGATTGATAATATTTTTTCTGAAATTTGAATATTTGCACAATCATGCCCTTTACAGATGTATTTAAAATAGATATTTGACACTTCTAATTGATGCACAGACTTCAACATTTATATGACAGTTCTATTTGAGGCACAAATATGGGTTATAAGGGACAATCCAAGTATTATCGACAATTTTATTTCCAATAGAAATGATACTACCAGATCTTTGTTTGTATTTGGGATATCCATCAGCATTTCCAGTGGTCACATTTTGAAATTCTTTTGGATATCCCTTTGAACATTTTCCATTTCTATACATATGGACTATTTGGATTTTGTATTCCACATGGTCTTTGTACCATATTTGATTTTACAATGTGAAAAAGTCAAGGATACTGGTCTTCATCTGGAATTTCTGCCTTAACTACACAGTCAATGTCATCTTCTGAATGTAATTTGGACTCATTATCTAACAATCAGTAATATGTGAGCGTGAGGCAGTCCATGTTTCTGAAATTCAATGACATGAATCTTAATTATTACTTTGCCAAATAAATGTAATTTACATACATCATTTAAAATAGCGTTCAGCTTAATATTAAAAACTCTGGCTATCAAGTTAGGTCTGTTTTCAACTTTTTTGCCAGCCTTGTAAATTGTTTGTAATATCTGCCGTTTGGGGTTGCATGTCATGGTTATGAATAAATTGGGCTTGCCATACTTCATTACAATTGCCATAGTATCTTGATATCGATGCTGCATATATCTACTCTCAAAAGAAGATGGAAGAATTATCATTTTACCAATTGGCATATTGGCCTTTTCATATCTAGATTTGAGATAATCTATCAAACCACTATATTTTCAACTCTTGACTTAGATTGGTTTGCTTTAATGAAATTTATCCGATTGGCCTCCATTTTTTTAATATGAATCCACTATAAACTGTTGATTTAATTTTTCAGCATTTAAAATAGAATTGAATGTGTCCCTCACTGAGAGATAAAATCCATAATACTGCATTTGTGTGACTCATGTCCTTACATTTTGTATAGTATTATTGTCGATTACACTGTTTTCTCTGAGTCTCAGTGCAATATCTGTTCCCCAGCCTTTTTCACAAGTAGGAAAAGAATAGGATATGTCATTGCATCTAATGTAGGAAACAAGATACTGATTTGTTTCATTTTAGTGGCACTTGGATTATTGGGATCTGGTTTACAGTGAATGAGCAGGTCCCTTTCAGAAGGAGGTTCTCCATCTTTGTTTCTGAACATGACAGCAACCTCGGTTACACGGGGAGAATTATATCTGCCTGGGCCACTGTTACAATCGTACTTAATTGCCATAGTTACTTCCATGGGAGCTATACCTTTTGCTGATGCTTTAGATTGGGCTTCCTTTTCTACCTCATGTAACATCTTGAACGATTTTGTTAATTCATTTATTTCATGCATGAGGTTGTTGATGTTGATCATGAGTCTTTCTGAGCATTCCCGGTTTTCTGGCATTGCTAATCTTTTACTTGTAGCTTCCTCTGTATCCAAAATATAGAGTTGAGCAAACTTCTGAGAAATACCACCCAAAGGATGTAAAATTCCAGTACGGTGATAAAACTTGTCTGTGTATCCTAAAACAGTATGGTCCACATCCTGATGGTGATGCAACATTTGCACCCATGGAAGCAAAAGTAAAAGAGCTATTTATGGAATGAATATTTTCCATTACATTTTTATTGTCAGAATCTTTGTCATTAATATTTTTAAGTATGCTGGGTAATCTGAAAAATGTGTATGATTTGGAAAGACTTTCCCTTGCTACAACATGGAGAAAATTTCTCATTGGATGGTTTTTCATCAGAGAAATCTAGTGATAGGCAAAATTGACATCTAATAGTCATTCCACCACAACTATGTTCGAGAATTGCATCCTCATGTACTCCATTTTTGCTGAGAAGATAGTTCCTACCAGTATTGCTAGTACTTGTTGATGACTGTTCTCTAGATATATTCTGTCTTTGCCACCGCCTTCTTTCAAGTTCAAAAGCATGATGCTCTTCAGACATTTTCTGTCGATGATGCTGGTGTTTTTTGGCTTCAGAGCGACGTTTTTTTCCAATAGCTGCTCAACAGATACATTCTGTCACAGGCGTTGCCTTCTTTCAAGATCAGACGCATGTTGCTCTTCAGACATTTTCTGTCGATAATGTTGGCATCTTTCTGCTGCAGAGCTATGTTGTGTCAACAGTTTATCTTTGGACACAGTCCCGCCTCTCTACTGCTGCGGTCCGAGATACAGGTGAATGGGAGTCCTGGCTGTCAGGCCTTTGAGAGCTGGGTGACCAACGGCTGATTCTGTGGGGGTGGGACTTCCTCCACCTGTTGTCAGTTTCCACAGCTGGGGTGAGGAAGCTGGGGCTCCAGAGGGAGAGATGCCCTCCAAGCCGGCAGCCTTTTGCTCTGCTAGACCCCACAGGCGGGCCTTGGCAGGGGTTGCTGGGTCCCAGCGGCTTGGACCCTGACGCTGCCTGCCCGGGTCCAAGCTGCCCCCACTGCCTGCTGGGTCCCCGATCCTGGGTTGGATCCAGCCAGCAGCGTCGGGCATTCCCTGTGCCACCTTCCGATACAAATTCACCCTCCATCTTTGTTGGGTTAATTTGCATATCACTCCTTATTGGCTGTGGGCGTATCGGAGGTATGGTAAATTAGCGTCTTTCTCTTTTATTAGTGTAGATGTTCATTTTTTAAAAGTATTTATTGATTTTTTTTTTTTTTTTACAGAGAGGAAGGGAGAGGGATAGAGAGAAATATCAATGAGAGAAAAAGGTTGATCAGCTGCCTTCTGTACACCTCCTACTGGGGAGGTGTGCAGGAGGCATATGCCCTTGACTGGAATCGAACTTGGGCCTACGCTCTATCCACTGAACCAAATCTTTTTCAGCTAGATGTTCATTTTTAATATATAAAATAGAAACTTATTTGAATTTTGTATGCTGTTTTTTTTATCTTGTAAACTTGCTAAATTCATTTCCAGCATTTTTGTAGATATTATAGTTTTTTCTATGTCTACAATAAGGTTGTCTATGAATAAAAATCTTTTTTTACTTCTTCCTTTCCCAACCAACATTATTCCTTTCATTTCTTTTTCTTGCTGTATTACACTGGCTAGGACCTCCAGTTCAATCCTATCTAATAAAAGAGTAATATTCAAATTGACCATACCTCCACTACACCCACAAGCCATGCCCACCATCCAACCAGGAACAAATATGCAAATTAACTCAACGAAGATGGCTGTGGCCACAGAGTCAGCAGGAGGCTTGGGTTTCCCTGGCAATGGAGGAACCCAAGTTTCCTGTACACCCTGGCCATCCCAGGCCTCTGCTCAAGGCTACAAAGTTTTAATTTATAAGGTAGTTAAATCCCAGATCTCAAAGCCTCCACTTGGGTTGCTGGCGAGCGTGACTGGCCTGCAAACCACCACAGGCCCCTTGCCCAAGCTGCCCCACATCCCAAGGGAACCCCCACCCTGATCCAGGACACCCTTCAGGGCAAACCAGCTGGCCCCCACCTGTGCAGTGGGCCTCTATCCTATGTAATAAAAGAGTAAATTGATCATCACTCTAGCACACAAGATGGCTGCCCCCATGTGGTCAAAAATCCTGCCCCCATGTGGACACAAGTTGGCTGCCACGAGATGGTCAGCAGGGGAGGGCAGTTGGAAGGGACCGAGTCTGCAAGGGAGGGTAGTTGGGGGTGATCAAGCCTGCAGGGGAGGGCAGTTAGGGGTGATCAGACTGGCAGGGGAGTGGTCAAGGGGTGATCAGGCTGGCAGGCAGAATTGGTTAGGGGCAATCAGGAAGGCAGGCAGGTGAGCAGTTGGGAGCCAGCAGTCCTGGAGTATGTTGGGATTGGGCCTAAATAGGCAGTGGGACATTCCTTGAGGAGTCCCAGATTGAAGAGGGTGTAGGCTGGGCTGAGGGACACACAACCCTGTGCATGAATGTCGTGCACAGGGCCTCAGAGAATAAAAGTGATAAGAATGAAGAGTGGACATCTTTGGCTTGTTTCTTGGTTAAGGAAAAGCACTCAGCCTTTCCCGTGGACTCTGATGTCCACTCTAGTTTTTCCTAAGTGTCCTCTATCAGATTGAGAAGCCCCCTGTCCCCAGTTTCCTATAGCTTCTGCTCCCCTCTTCCTCTTCTCCATGGAGATTGTGTGTGTTTTCTGTCAATATTTACTGTATTTCACCAGTGAAGCCATCTGGCCTGGAGTCTGTGATACATGAAGGTTTTGATTGAGAGGTAAATTTCTCAATAGATGAGGGGCTATTTATACTTTCTGCTCTTTTTTTGTGTCACTTCTTATGATTCTTCTTTCAAGAAATGTACCTGTTTTGTTTGTATCATTGAATTTGTTGGAATAAAGTTGTTAATCTTTTTTTATTTTATTCTAAGTATCTTTGTGATATATTATGATGTCATTCTTAAGTCCTGATAAAGGTATTTTATGTCCTGTTGCTGTTTTTTCTTACTTAGCCTAGCAAGCAGATTTATCAGTTTTCTTAAACTTATCAAAGAACCAATTTTTAGTTTCATTCGTTTTTCTTAGTTCTTTGCATTTTACTATTTCATTGACTTTTGCTTATCACTATTCTATTTTAAGATTGATAGGATCATATCTTTCTAGCTTCTTTAGGCAAAGTTGATTTTAGATTGTTGATTTTAAAGTTTCTTTGTTAATGTTAGCATTTAAAGACATCAGTTTCTCTCTTAACACTGAGTTACTTGAACCCACATATTTTTAACAATTATTGTTTCTTCTGAGAAAATTATAGGTTCACATGCAGTGGTAAGAATTAATATTGAAAGATCCCACGTACCTTTTACAGTTTCTTTCAGGGCAGCATCTAGCAAAACATAATATCACAAGCATGAAATTAACACTGCTCTGATCGATCATCTTATTTTGGCCGTGTTACACTCGCTGGGTGTGTGTGGCTCTCTGCAGCAGATCGCTTGTGTGGGTCCCACATCCAATCCCACCGCCAGCTCTGATCAGCAAAGGTCTCCCCTGTTCTTTTACAGTGCCCCCCCCCCCCCCCACGAGTGCCCACGCCAAGGCCAGGCCTGGCCCTGCAACCACCTGACTTTCCACCTCTGTCATTTTGTTTGTCTTTTGAAGAAAGTTATGCAAATGGAATCGTACAGTATGTGACCTTTGAGTGGGTTTTTAAAACTCACATAATTCCCTGCCGACTCACCCAGTTGGTTGCACATGCGAGTGTGTGTTCCTTTTCATTCTTCGGCCGGTTCTCAGGCACTCCCCGCCGAAGGGCATCCCCGTCCCCGGGTTTGGCTGTGAGTGTGCAGCTGCGAGAACGCTGGAGGTTGTGTGTGGCACACGTTCTCACTCCTTTGGCGCCAGTGCCCGGGAGGGTAATTGCTGGGCATGGCAGTCGCGTGTTCGGTTTTTAAGAATCCACAACCTGTTTCCAATGGGCGGAGCCATTTCCATCCCAGCCGGCAGGAGGGTTTCCCGGGCAGCCGGTGTGCGCCTTCGCTGAGCCACCTGCGAAGTGTGCCGCGGGGCCCGCTGTGGTCTCAGCTCGCCTTCCTAATGGCGCAGTGTCACTTCTCCTGCAGGCCCTCTGTCTTCCCGCCCTTTCCTAAGGGGTGGCGGGTTCCTCCTGAGGTGGAACTAGCTTGCAGCCTGGTCTTCCTTGGCGCAGGGTGCAGACTGTGCCCGTGGCTGCGCCTCCTCTCCTCGTGCTGTGCCTCTGGTGTGGCCCCGGGTCCTGACATTTTCTCATTTTTAGAGAAGTTTTGCTTTGAGTTAACTTTTTTGTATAAAGTACGGTTCGGGTGTGGCTCACTGGGCCGCATGCAGCTCACACCCAGCACCACTTGCTGACCAGCCATCTGTCCTCCCGCTGAGAGCAGATGTGTGTCCGCTCCGTGTCCGCCTTCCGCAGGCCGCGGCGCCGGCCCGCTGCACACTGTAGGTCCCAGACACCGCACCGGGTCTCCTCCTCCCTCTTCTTGTCGCTGCTCTAGTTCCATCGCATTTGCTGTAAGTTTAAGAGTGATTGAATCCATGACTACAAAAAGCTCCCTGGGATTTTGATAGAACCTGTATTAAATGTGCAGAGTTTTCCTTTGTATAGATTTGTGATTTATTTCTTTTTTTTTTTAATATATTTTATTGATTTTTAACAGAGAGAAAGGGAGAGATAGAGAGCTAGAAACGTTGATGAGAGCGAAACATCGACCAGCTGCCTCCTGCACACCCCCTACCGGGGATGTGCCCGCAACCAACGTACATGCCCTTGACCGGAATCGAACCTGGGACCCTTCAGTCCGCAGACCGACGCTCTACCACTGAGCCAAACCGGCTTCGGCTGTGATTTATTTCATTAATGCTTGTAATTTCTGCACACAGATCTGCATGTTAGTGATATTTATATTAAGTAATCTATCTTCTTTAGCAACTGTAAATGGTATTGTGTTTTAATGTCTGTTCCCACATCTTCATGGCTAACAGGAGGTATGGCTTATTTTTGTGCATTGGCTTTTTTTGTAGATTCTGTGGATTACATGTCAGTTACATGCTGCCTACATGTCCCACCTGACTTGGGGAAATTGGCCCAGCTAAATGACTGATCTTTAAAAGCTCTCTCACTACCCTGCTGGGCAAGGACATAGCCAAGAGCGCGGTTAGACGGCTATAAAAAATGCAAAATATAATGGTTTTATATTAGGGCACTCATTCAATAGAGAGAAACAGTTGGAGTTTGATACGTTCTGAAGAATTTTGGTATATTTTGAAGACAGAAGCCATGGGGATCTATAACCAGGTGAATGTTTAACTGTGCAGTGGTCCCCCTCACCCACAGAGACCCGCAGTGGCTGTCTGAAACCCTGGGTGGTACCACACTACACACATGCCGTTTCCCTGTGCATGCGTGCCTGTGATGACATTGAATTTATAATCAGGCACAGTCCAGTAACGAGAGATGGAATGGAACAATTCCGGCAGTGATCTGCGATTAAAGTTAGTGAATGGCCTGAGAACATGGTGAGGTGACATGAGCACTGACATCTGGCTGAGGTGCCTGCCGAGTGGCTGGCGGGCGGGCGGAGAGGGTTTAGGGCGGGACCGAGCAGCACGGCCTGAGAGTGCTTCATGCCACTTGGATCGGTGTGCAGTTGAAAACCTGTGAATTGTCTCTTTCTGGAATTTTCCGTTTATTATTTTCAGGCCACCATTGACTATAAAACTGGAAAGCAAAACCATAGATGGAGGAATTACTGGGCCATTATTATTATATTATTTCAAGTTGTCTTCTGTAGAGTTAGGAAACATGAGTGTGAGTAAGTATTGTAGGATGTCATTTAGAGTTTTAGGGCCACTATAAAAGAATTCAGTTACTGGCTACACAAGGGCCAAACGCTGCTCCCAGCGCGGAAGGTCTGTTGAGAACACTTCAGTGATTCTTTCTGAGCAGATTGAACCTGCCCGGAGCTGCTGGCAGCTATTGCGAGCAGCTTTGGGCGCCGCTTTGCTCCCGCCGGCGCTTACGAAGGACTGTTTCCTTCCCAGCAGATCCGATGCCGAGCGAAGGTTGGCATGGCCATGGTGAAGCGTATTTTCTGTCCCTGAGGGACTCATCTTCGCGGAGAAAGGCCAGAGGCTGGAGCCACTGAGTGAAAGCACAGCCTTCCTCCAGCCCCTTCCCCCGCTCAGCCATCACTGCGCCTGGGGCCTGGTCCCCAGCGGGGCCACGGTCAGTGTGTCCAGGTCTGAGGCTCCTCGGTCTGCGCCTGCTCTCTGTCTCCAAAGTTAGGCCTGTTCAGTCAGTATTTCTTAGCCCGCCTCTTAAGCGTCTTAAAGAGGATTCTAATTCATTCCTTCTGCTACATTCTCTCAGGCCTGGGTCCTGAGGAGGATAGAAACCCTGAGGAGGAACACCCAGTCTTTAAGTGCAAATAAAGTGAGTGGTTTAGCAAGTCAGAGTCTGCAAAGCAAATGGCATTGGTTAAAAAAATAAAAAAATGGGTTTTAAACCGGTGGAATGTAGAACATGGCTGGTGCTGCTGGGTCAGGAGCTGAACTAGGTGCCCAGAGAACAGGCTTCCCGGCTCTTCCCTTCGCCCGGCCCCTGGGCTGTGCTCTGGGTCCGCCAGGGCCTGTCGTTCTCCCCTCTGTAGCACAGCAGTGCTGGGGCTGGTGGGTGGGTAGGGGTACTGGGGGACCAGTGGGTGGGGTAGGGGTGCTGGGGAACCAGTGGGTGGGATAGGGGTGGAGGGAGCCGGTGGATGGGTAGGGGTGCTGGGGGACCAGTGGGTGGGGGAAGGGTGCTGGGGGCTGGTGGGTGGGGGAGGGGTGCTGACCAGTGGGTGGGGGAGGGGTGCTGGGGGGTGGCGGGTGGGGGAGGGGTGCTGGGGGACCAGTGGGTGGGGGAGGGGTGCTGGGGGGTGGTGGGTGGGGGAGGGGTGCTGGGGGACCAGTGGGTGGGGGAGGGGTGCTGGGGAATCGGTGGGTGCGAGGAGGGGTGCTGGGGGGTGGTGGGTGGGGGAGGGGTGCTGGGGGACCAGTGGGTGGGGGAGGGGTGCTGGGGAATCGATGGGTGGGGGAGGGGTGCTGGGGGCTGGTGGGTGGGGGAGGGGTGCTGGGGGACCAGTGGGTGGAGGAGGGGTGCTGGGGAATCGGTGGGTGCGAGGAGGGGTGCGTGCGGGAGGACGTGTGTGCGGCCGGCCAGGGGCACGCTTTCCCACCTTCTCAGTTATAGCCTTTGTGACCGTGAACCTAACTGAGCGTGAAGAGTGATTGACATCATACAACCAGCCATCCTTCCCTGGTCCTTCCCGGACAGGGCCTGGCGGGGCAGCTCAGCGGGGCTGGCCCAGCTCCGCACTCCCCTCCCCCCCCCCCCCCCCCCCCCCCGGCTGGCGGCCTGTTCTCTCCTGCAGAGACCCTCCCGGAGCGGAGACATTCACACGCAGCCTGTCTGAGGATGAATGACGAGTTTCATTTCCAAATGCGTGAGGGACACGTCGGTGCCCGAGAGCTTACCAAGGCAGTTTCCCACTGAGCCCAGTGCCCTCAGGCAGCAGTCCATAACCCTGTGTGCCAGGCTGGCCTGCCCGGCCTCCCTCGCTGCTCCGGTCATAGTGGCGGCAGCTGAGACAGCGCCTTGTTGGAGGGAAGGTCCGAGCTGGGCTATCGGAGGGAGGGTTCGGGGTTGAGCTGTCCGTGGGGGGGTCCGGGCTGGGCTGTCGGAGGGAGGGTTCGGGGTTGAGCTGTCCGTGGGGGGGTCCGGGCTGGGCTGTCGGAGGGGGGGTCCGGGCTGGGCTGTCGGAGGGAGGGTTCGGGGTTGAGCTGTCAGGGGGGGTCCGGGCTGGGCTGTCGGAGGGGGGGTCCGGGCTGGGCTGTCGGAGGGAGGGTCCGGGCTGGGCTGTCCGTGGGGGGGTCCAGGGCTGAGCTGTCGGAGGGAGGGTCCGGGCTGGGCTGTCCGTTGGGGGGGGGGGGGTCCAGGGCTGAGCTGTCAGTGGGAGGGTCCAGGGCTGAGCTGGTGTGGGGACGTGAGGCTTGGGTAATGTGGGCACAGCCCACCAGGCTGCTTTGCTGGTTCAGTGGGAATGCTTATCCCTCTGCGTCCACCTTTCCTGAATGACTGAGGCAAAGGTGTAATGGATGGACGCCAAAGAGCAAGGTGTCTGTTGTCCTCTGGGCAGAGGCATGTGGCCTCGGGGCTGGGAGTTCAGACGCTGTCCCGGTGGGAGGCCTGCAGCTCAGAGGGCCGCCCACAGGTCTGGTGCGGTCTCTCTCTCCAGTCCCAGAGCTGCCTCCTGCATCGGGCTGCCCGGGCTGGTCTCCGCTGTGTCCTGCGACCTGTAAGTAAACAGCTGCCCTGCTGTCATCTACAGATGTCATCACTACCTCTGACTTATTAGAAATGCAGGAATGTGCTCACAACTGTGTGCGTAAGTCTTGTCAAAGTCCTGGTTTGAGCCAAAACCGGTTTGGCTCAGTGGATAGAGCGTTGGCCTGCGGACTGAAAGGTCCTTGGTTCGATTCCGGTCAAGGGCATGTACCTTGGTTGCGGGCACATCCCCAGTAGGGGGTGTGCAAGAGGCAGCTGATGGATGACTCACTCTCATCGTTTCTAACTCTCTATCCCTCTCCCTTCCTCTCTGTGGAAAATCAATAATATATATTAACAAAAAACAAACAAACAAACAAACAAAAAAAAAGTCCTGGTTTGCAAATGCCCTGAAATCTAGTGTCTGACAACCTGCAGTTATGGGGTCTGGGGTAGTCAGCGTGGTTGGAGTTTTATGCTGTTGCCTCCAAATATCCCAAGCTCTTTCTGTATTCCACCTCTCAGATCGCACAGACTAGGGAAATGGGCACAGACACTAGCTGGGCACAGATACTAATGCAGTTAGCCCCCCGGCCCCCGCGTGGCATCCGGTGGAAGGAGAGCCTTGGAGCCAGCGGCCGGGTCTGCTCCGGGAGGAGCCGCAGGAGCCGGCAGCGTGTCTGCCCGGGCAGCTCCATTGGCTTTCTGGGCACTGGGTTTCGGTTCTGAAAGCGCTCGTAGATTCGCTCGTGTCTCGCGGTGTCGGTGCTTGGGCCACTGGGTCCGGGCCCGTGGCCTCTGGAGGACTGTCAGCCCACAGTGACTCCAGGACACTGGGTGCAGGTCCCGCTCCCCACTGTCACGGCTTTATTTATAGCCGTCCTCTCTGCCGTGCTGCTGTGCCGTGCCATTGGTTGGAAGTCCAGGACTTCCTTCAGTTCTGAGCCTGGTATAATTCAGTGACTGCATGTATTGAAATTAAAAATATGTAATCTTAAAGCAGATGATCACTTATCTCTATTTCTCTGGATTAAAAAGAAACTTTTAATTACATTAACATTTCTGTGAAAGAAAGATTAGGTTACAACAGCAGCTGCCAACCTTTTGGACTTCATGGACCACCAGTTGGTGACCACGGGGTTAAAATATAGCTCCCTAGAGGAACAAGATGATATTAAGAGAATGTAATTCGTTTCAGAGATGGTGGGGTGATTTATTCTTAAACAATAAACATGATAAGAATTTCCTGTTCTTATAGCTGGATCAGCTTGCTGTATCAGTATTTTTCTGAACTTAAAAATTTTACATTGTTCAGTGCTATTAGAAACAACACAAAAACCAGGCACGCTTTTGTTTTGAAGGGAATAAAACAGGCTCGGTTTGATAACACTTCTTGTGGACAGGCTGCAGACTGTAGAAGGGCTCGCTGTGACAGCTTTCCCATCGGCCTGTGGCGGTGACGGGCGATGTGGCGCCCGTGAGGCGGTCCTGGGCAGAGGAGCTGTGCCAACGGTGACCTGCGAGGCCAGGCACCACGCGGAGCCCTTTCTCCATAACCGCCTGGGAGGCAGGAGCCTGGTGACCGTCGAAGCCAGGCCCAGGCCGGTGAGCGCCAGGGAGAGGGCAGGCCGGGGCTGGGGCCGGGCCGCGGTCTCTCTTGGTGGCTGGTGCTCCTGCTTTTCTGCTCTGGGTTCTGTGAGTGATGGGAGCGGAGGTTCAGGGCGGCTTCTTGGTGTTGTACCTGCTCCTCCTGCAGCGGGGAGCATGGTGTGTGCGCCGTGGGGCGGGCGGTGGGCTCCTCGGCCTCCAGCTGATGCATCTGAGGGCCGGGTCAGCTCCCGCGCAGACATGAAGCATCTCAGCACCTCCTCAGCCCTGGGTGAATTCTGCCCGGTGCCCGCGGAGACGAAGGCGCCCTTGGGGCTGGAGCAGCCTGAGGCTGACAATCTTTCCCACCTGTCCCATGGTGGTTTCACCCAGAACCCTCTGCCCTCCATGGCCTCTGAGTAATGTCTAACAGGACCCTGGCCGGGAGCTCGGTCAGAGCATCGTCCCTGAGGCGCTGTCCACAGCCAAGGCTGCCATTTCTCTGTCCGTATGCGTTAGAACACACATCCTATCCTAATGTCCAACCCCTCACGGGGACACATACAAGCAGCAACCGATGAATGTGTGAGTAGGTGAACAACATATCGATGTCTCTCTCTCTCCCGTCCCTTCCTCCCTCCTTTCTTCCCTCGCCCTCCCTCTAAGTCAAGAAATAAAAAAAATTTAAAAACCACTTTAAAAAATGTCCGATGGTTCTTTCTCCATTTTATGCCTGTCTTGATAAAGGATGTGGAAATTAAGTATCTAGTTTTACATAACTGGAAAAGACCGCACATTTTCCTTTGTCACCTAAATGTGTCACTGCTTTGATCCAAGCCCTTCTCCCCGGTTTGTCCTGATGCAGAGGACAGCTGGTGACCATTCTCAGCGCCGCACCCCACAGATCTCAGGACGTGAGGCGTGTGGCCTTTTATCTGCCTCCTTCTCATCACCTGTGCGGCACCCTCGGATGTGGCCGGCGGAGCGGGGGTGTCCAGGCGAGTCGCGCCCTGTGAGTAAAGGAGGAGGCTGACCTCAGCTCCCAGCTCATCCTATTTATAACCGGTGACGCCGCTGAGGGCGCAGTGTCTCTGGTTTCACTCGCCGCCCGCTGTGCGAGGCGTGTCCTGTGTCCCCGCAGCGGCCTCCCCCGTGCGCTGCAAGTGGCGGACACCTGCTCTGAGGACCAAGACTGTCTTGGCGGGAAGAGCTTCTCAGAGGTTCTCCTGGGCCCACAGTGGTCGTTAAAAACGCTCTGCTCCTCGCGGACTCGCTGCATCTGCACCCGGCGGCAGCCACAGCGCCACTGCCTCCTGCTAATTCCTTCGTCCTGGGTTCTCCCCGCCGGCGCCAGCCTACCGCTCCGGGCTCCCTGCGGGGCGCCCGCTGTTCCGCCGAGGAGCGGGCCCGCAGCCCGCCGCCGTCCTGCACGCCACTCTCCTCCCAGCCGCTCTCCGTTCCAGGACCAGTGTAGTTCACAGAAGCAGTGTCCTTGCTGTCCTTTCTTTTCTTTTCAGTCTCAGATTGCTTCTTTTATTACTTGATTTCATGCCCAAACTACCCTCCTTGTTAGGGGAAGAGGCCGCAGTTGCATTTTATTTAGGCAGGGAATGCCTTGCTGTCACCCAGCCTGAGTCTGGTGGTTGGTGACTGAACCCGAGTTTTCGTGCTGTCACACTTTACACATTTGCACATTCAGAATGAGGTTCTTCACACGCTTTTCCCGTTTAATTAAAGCTTGACGCTCACTCGCTAAGTGCCACTTGAAGTGCTTGAGAGGATGCTCATCACTGTTCATCACTGGATCAATCCCTGATACGAGATCGATCACTTCTCTCTCTAGAATGGCTCCCTGAAGTCAGCATTTCATATAGAAAATGTGTGACTCAGCGAGTTCCGCAGATTGTAAAGCGGAAAATGTGTGACTCAACAAGTTACTGGAAAATTTCAAAATCTCTTCTGACCAGTCGATTAGCACCTTCCTTACTCTGGATGACTGTTGAACAGTTTTCAAATATAGCCGCGTCCTCCCTTAGCCTGTCCGTCACGCAGAGCTGCTGTGAGGTGTGTGGTGGCCCTGGCCTCCCGCAGGCCTGAGCGCTGCACGCAGCATCCCCACTTCCTGCTTCCTTCCCCACCTCCTCTTCCCCACCAGTTTTAAAGAAAACTCAGTCTCCAGTCTGGGAAGGTTTATAGAAAAAACAAAAACTATCACTGAATAGTTTCAAAATGCACCTTTGTTAGGACTGTTTATTTTGAAATAATTCTACATTCTGCGAGTTGCAAAGCTAATAGACTGTCCTCGTACCCGCCATGTGGTTCCGAGTGAGAACTCCACAGACAGGGCTACTGGCAGCCCCGACTGTAGCCCCCACCTCCAGGGAGGCACAGCGAATGCCGGGCGAGGCGCCGTCCACAGCCACGGTGTTAGTTCTCCGTCCGAACGTGTTGGAACACACATCCTATCCCAATATATAAAAACCCTGGGTTGTAACGACCAGTAAAGACCAAGGCTCAGCCAGCCGGAAGTCAGTCCTGCAGTCAGCACAGGGTTGTCTTCTCTCACAGTACTACTGTGTTTCTGAGGCTGTTTAATGTCAGAAACGTAGCGGCCACTTGAGGTTTCAGAAAGCATCATTTGCCACAGGGGCGCCTGGCTCTCTGTAAGGATGGCAGGAGGAGAGCTCCGTCTGGAGGATGTAGCCGTCCTTCTGTCCGCGGCTGTGTGCCTTCTACACTAGGCGGGCGCTTCGCCAGGAGGTGTGCCCTGGCCAGCCGGGGGTGCCATCGCCATGACCCGCACACCACGGTGCCTCTCGCGCGGAGGGTGGCAGTGGAGGAACGGTGGTGAGAACGTTTGAAGGCCCATACCCCATGGACGCTCTCACCACCGAGGTATCAGCGGAGACCTCCCTCCTGCTCCTGTCCTGTCACCCTTTCTCCAGATGCCCGGGCACCTCGTTTTCCCTGTCAGTGCCCCCACTACAGTGAGAAACACCCAGCCCTGTTCGCCACCGCCTCGTGTCAAGCTGCGTCCTTAGCAGCTGGCCCTCAGTGAACGCGCTCAGTGAGCGGTGCGTCTGTGGAAGCGGCCGCCCCCACAGCCTTCAGCGGCGCTTGGTGCTGGCAGCGGCTCCGGGTGGCTGATGCACCTGGAACTGGCCAGGGCCCAGGTGACGTTGACTGTAGACCACATGTGTCAAACACAAGGCCCGCGGGCCAAATCCGTCCCACCAGGTCTTGCAATGTGGCCCGCACCGCGCTGTCATCACTGCACTCCGCTGCGTTTCCATCACAATGACAGTTTATGACTGTTCAGTAAACCATTCGGCCCGCGATTTAGGCTGGATTTTAGATTTTGGCCCCTTCTCTGATTGAGTTCGACACCCCTAGTGTAGACAGACATGCACACAGCTTTCAGACACGCAGATTGTAAGGCGGCTTTTTCATGTCTCGTGAGAGAGCACGCCTGGGTTTCTGGTTGCATTTCAGGTTGAGCCTCACGATTCCTTTTGCTTTCTGATGTGACTGCGAGACAGCTCAGACTTCTTACACGTGTGGTTGCACTGGGCCGAGTCTCATTCCCACTCGACAGGGCTGCTCTGAGCAGAAGCTGGCAGGTGATGGCCGTGGCCTGTCAGCCCTGGTTTCAAGGCTGATGAGATAAGAATGGTTTTTACCTTTTTTAAAGGATTGTTAGTGGGGGAAAATATGGAACTGAGACTGCTTGTGATCATCAAAGCTTAGAATATTTCCTTCTGGCCTCATTACAGAAGGATAGCCTGTCCCTGTTCTAACGGGCTCTGAGGGCCGAGTCCTGCCCCCCTGCAGTAGTGTCGCCCGCAGCGGAAACCGGTCCTGCGTGGTCCTGCAGCGCATTGCGCTTCGCTAAGTGACGGTTAGGAGTGCTCAGTGCTTCACTGAGGCGGACTCAGGCAGCGACTGTGAAGACTGCTGGGCCTGTGACCTGCTCACCTCCACCCTGGGCCCTGGCACTGTCACGGGGCCCAGGTCACACCCTCCAGGGCGGCAGCATTCCGCGATGAGCAGGGCGAGTGCAGAGGCCTTGCCGAGCTGACCGCAGGCCACTGTGTCCCTCCCTGTCCTTCCTTTGGTCGGCCCCCAGGGAGCCCACCGCACCTGGCGGCGGGGAGGTCTTCTCCTGTGGGAGCTGCGGACAGGAAGGGGTGAGGCAGAAGGGACACTTGGCTGGGTGCAGGGACGTGCATGGCCCGACACAGCAGTGTGTGCGCAGTGACAGGCAGACTCACTGGAGGGAACAGGTCTGAGCAGGGATGGGCCCTGAGGACAGTCCTTTAGGGAGCACAGCGAATTAATTGTGGGACAAAGCTTAACCCGCCCTGGGTGATGGTTAGCGATGGTGTGGTTGAGATTTGAGGATTTGACCTGCTTCTGTGCTCCCCTTCGCTGAAGGCTGGTCAGGCCCTGCCTGGCGTCTGTCCTGGGGAGAGAGTGCCCCTGGGGGGCTGGGCGTGGCCAGAGGCAGCAGCATCCCCACTCCACTGCCCACTGGCCAGCCGAGCCTCCGCTCGGTGACCACGGGGCCGCGTCCTCCTCCTCTCTGGGAAAGAGGGCGGGAGAGGCCTGGACAAGGGTCTTTCGGGGGTTGGGGGGTGTGGACGAAGGGTAGGGTTAGGGTTAGTCCGGAGCCCTCCCCGGGTCTGTCTGGTGTGGAGGGAGGTGCTGTTTTGCTGCTGTTTCTGGATCAGAAGGAGCTGGGAGCTGGCATGGCTCTCAGCTGAGGGGCTGTGTGCAGGGCTGGGCTTGGGGAAGAGCGGTCACCCGGGCAGGTAGGCCTGCGGGGCTGGCGAGCCTGCTCCCTCCCGGACCTGCCCACAGAGCACTGTAGGCCGTGACCCCGCCTGGCAGGCCTGGCCCTGCTGGGCCTCGCTGTGAATTCGTGGAATGCACTTTACTTAAATTTCACCATGATTATGAGCTTGTTAAAAATAGCCCTTGAGCAGGCCGTGCGGCAGTTGCTTCGGTGTTTTATGCAAATGAGGCCGTCTGGCTGCTGTGTCAGCCTCTCTGGAGCGGCTCCCACCGCGGCTGCCCAGATGGCCTGTGTGCCCCATGGGAATGGCTCTGCACACGCAGGGAGGACCAGATGGAGGCGAGGACAGGCGGGGCATGGGCTGCGCCACGGAACACACAGGAGCTTCTCGCCTGACTCCTGACTCCCAGCAGCACTTGCGGCAGGGTCTGGAGTTTCTTACGAGAATGGCTGTTCCTAAAAGGCACTGCCTTTGGCTTATCCGAACACAGAGTGAGTCATGGCAGCTCAGTGAGCACAGCGTCATGCGAGTGCTAAGTCTGTCACAGTGATTTGGTCTCTACGTGCAAAATATTTTGTGTGTGCTCTCTATAGCTACATCGGAGTTCCTCGGGTGTGTCTCCTTCTGTAGAGGCAGTTTTTTATTTCCCATGAGTCTTACCTCTTCATTGGGATTGGAGCAAACAGGGAGGCGCTGGAGGGGCCGCGCAGGCCGAGTTGCCATCTCAGTAACCACCACATTCCTTACGACTGACATGTCAGTGCCAGGAAGGCAGCATCCTCTTGGACTGGGCCCTGCGTGCCCCGGGACCTAGCCTGGTGCCTGGCACCTGCGGGCGAGCAGGGCTGTTTGCCGTTTGTCTAGTGAGTCAGGAGACCACTCAGACTAGAGGGCGTTCCCAGCCACTCACCGGGCCCTGCCACCGGCCCTCCGAGGCATCAGCCTGCTTCCTGACAGCGCAAGGAGGTGGCGGAGTGGGACCTCCTGCATCTTTATTGCTCTCGCTCCTCCCACCCTGCCTGCCCCGCAGTGCCATGTGGCCCTTGTGCTGACAGGGTCGTCAGCGTCCTGCTCTGCTGTCCTGTTTGACCAGAGCCAGACAGTGCTCAGCGAGCTCCGGCCGAGTGGGCAGCCTGCTGTCCTCGCCTCGTTGGCGTGCTTATCTGTGTCAGCGTGTGCGGCGGGTCTGCTATCAGGCCTCAGTCTGCACACGTGAGGGACGGAGACGCGGCACAGAGTGCAGGCCTCCAGCAGAGCCGGGCCAGGCGGCTGCGGACAGGAGCCCCGAGCACCGAGCGGGTGCAGTGCCCGGTGCCAGGTGTGAGCGGCGTGAGGAACAGCGGATGGGCATTAACCTTTGACCCTGGCGGTGCTCTCCGTCTGTCCACTGCACTGGCCTTGGTGACACGTGACACGCTTCAGGTCAGAGCTGCTTGCTCCTTCTCACTCAGGTGGGTGAAGGGGGACCCACCTCCCAAAGGAAGAGCTCATCTGGACAAACTCCTGCTTTTCCTTTTCATCCTCCCGCAAGGATATGTTTCTATTGACTTCTTTCTTAGAGAGAGAGAAAAACACATCAGCATGAGGAAGAAACATTGATCGGTTGTCCCCTGTACACCTCCATTCAGGGATCGGACTGGCATCTGGAACAGGTGCCCTGACCAGGAATTGAACCAAAACTTTCTGGTGCTCTGGACCACACCCACCGGCTGCGCCACTGGCCAGGTGAAACGCCATTTCCTGGGAAACGAGCGCTGGTTAGAGTAAGGCAGGCGCCCCTGGGCTCACTGTTCGTCCCCACACAGAAGACAGCCTTCCTGAGAGCTGCGCGGAGAGGCTGTGTCACCTCATGAATAATGCGCGTGGCCCAGAAACGGGATCTTCTTCTCCTGGAGACTCTGTGCGTCTCCATGCTCCAGGCTCAGAACCATGAAGTTTGAGGTCAGACAGTATCAGGTGGTATTTCCATTCTCGGCACACGCCCACCTGCGCCCCGTGGCGAGCTAGCTGGCGTGGGTCATGAGTGCACTGTCCCTCACACAGGGGCCTGGGCTGCCAGATAGGAGAGGTTTGTCTGTAGAGGCAGAGCTCTGGCTTTGGCTCAGAAATGCTCCCCTCCCAGCAGTGCGTGAGGGGAGGGGAAGGGAAAACTCCCAGGAGCCTTGGCATGTGAGTGGAATGGCTCCGTAGCAGGCAGTGTCTTCCGAACTGGGTTCATTTTAGATCAGCGATTTTCACCCTCTTTCATCTCATCCACACAAACTAATTACTAAAACTCTACGACACACCAAAGAATGCTTTTTGCCAATCTGACAAAAATACAGGTATCGTTCTGATTGATTCACACAGACAGCTATTGATGTGCTGGCTGTTGTTATTTAGTTTTTTTATCTCAGCAGCCAGGATGGCATGGTGTAGATGTTCTGCGTCACACTTGTTGGAAACGGCTGTAGTGGCTCTTCAATCAGAAAACATCTGTGGACAGTGTAAGAATGTCTAAAATGTTTCCTTTGGATAATCCCCAAACAGTTTTAATCTAGACAAGCGAAACCATTTTCATTGATAATAGGAATGTTTTATTTCTGCATTTATATTTGGTTCTAGCCATATCTGACCTCACAGGGCACAGAACACACTTTCAGAGTCCTAGGTCCTGAACAGAAGTCTCCACTAGAGCCTTAGCATTTCCGTTCCGGGGGAGTGCACGGCACGGGTGGAGACTGAGGGGAGGGAGATGGCGGGAGCTCCTCCCGGGGGCGCTCCGGCTGCGCTGTGCTGGGTGAGGAGCTGGGCCGCAGCAGGCGCTCCCCAAGGGCCCGACTGAAGCTGCAAGAAAAGGCAGGAGCTGCTGGCTCGTGGCCAAATGCCGTACACCTATAGCAGCCATTAACCTTCTGGAGCTTACCTAGACTCGCCAAGTCTCCCTTGGGCTTTCTGGCATCAGGCTGCTCGCCTAGGAGTTTGTATGGAGCTGTGGGCCCCGTAAGCATGCTGCTTCTGACAACATAACGAGCCCGCTGGGGTGGGCCTGCCGCTGGGGACCTGTCGGACGGGTGTTCTCATCTGACGCTTCCTCAGAGTTCCTCCTGGCCGTCCTGCTGGGTAGACTGTTGTCAGAAGGTCAGCTCAGAGCGGCTCACCCCGCTGTGGCCAGGGGCCCGCCATGGGCAGAGGCCTGCGGCAGCGCCTGTGGCTCCTGCCTGGCGAGGAGGGGCAGAGTCATGGCCTGTGACCGGAGGAAGCCCTGGGCACTGCAGGTTGGGTCAGTGCAACGTGAACGGGTCCTTCCAGCAGGTGCAGTAGGGAGCATTGCTGCGAGCAGAGCACATTTCATACACGTGCTTGTCTTCACGGAGTATGTTAGCATATGCACAGACTCTCTGTGCAGGCATGGAATTAACACTGTAAATGCAAAGCATCCAAATTTAATGTTTCTCAAAGAAAGTTCACAGGTTCAAGGTTATGGACATGTTTTTATTTAGTGAGTGAGAATACCAAGTTGATTTCACTTCTTTTCAATATGTTTTGTCTGGGGACTGAGGACACTCGCCCGCTCAGAGGGGCCGAGTGCACCCGTATAGGAAGGGGAGCAGTGTGGTCCGAGGGGACCCGGCAGAGGTGCGGCCTGGAACTCGCCAAGAACGAAAGGCTGACACTTGGCAAGGACTCAGAGGCTTTTCTCGGCGGCGGCTGAGGCCTTGCCGATGTGATTGCTTCATGGTTGGCTTTGTTGTTCTCGCGCATCTGCATTCTCCGTCTTTCTCTCTCTCGGGAGCAGGAAGAATGTCGTTAAAGCACAGAGCAGGCTCTGCTATTGGCAGCTTCAGAGGGGCCAGCGCCCCTGTGCTGGGTCCCCAGCCCCGAGAGTGGTTATTCACCTGCTTAGACGCAGATGCCGCCTGAGAGGGACTGTGCCCCTGCCCGCTGCCCAGGGTGGAGGCATGGCGGCTGTGGTCCAGTGGAGCGTGTCTCCTGTCCCGGGCTGTGGGCAGCATGGAGGGGCCTGTCTGAGGGGCAGGCCGGCCGTAGGCTGGTTTCAGTGTTCCATCCTGGAAGGTGCTGTGATGGTAACCTGTGTGCCCGCACTCCGGTGGGGACAGGCTCAGGGCCTCTCCGGGGGGGACAGGCTCGGACCTCTCCGTGGGGGGTGGGGGGGGGACAGGCTCAGGGCCTCTCTGGGAGGGACAGGCTCAGGGCCTCTCCGGGGGGGACAGGCTCAGGGCCTCTCCGGGGGGAACAGGCTCAGGGCCTCTCCGGGGGGGACAGGCTCAGGGCCTCTCCGGGGGGGACAGGCTCAGGGCCTCTCAGGGGGGGGGGGGGGGGAGACAGGCTCAGGGCCTCTCTGGGGGGGGGGGGCGGGAACACAGGCTCGGGCCTCTCGGGGGGGGGGGGGGGGGGGCTGGCTGTGGCTGCTGAGCAGTGCTCTGGGCAGAGGGGTCTGCTGCCCGTCTCTGGATGGTAGGAGCCTCCGTGAACCGCCTGGCCTTGGTTGTGTCTAGGGTTTTGGGGTCTCAGGGCATTGGCAGCAGTCCCTGGCTCAGCTTCCAGAGGGAAATATTGGAGACGGGGAAGTATTCCGAGACGGGGAACTCGTGCTTGACTCTCGGTTTCCGGTGGCTTGAGGTCTGGCACATACCCAGCGCGTAAGGGAGCCAGTGAACGTGTTGTGACTGAATCGAGGCCAGTCAGGGCTCTGTGAGATGGGGACAGCTTTGTCACCTTCAGACGATGCTGGACAGGCAGCAGGGAATGCCCAACGCTGGAATCTGTGTGTGCAGTTTGAGGAACACAGCTTGGGTTATAGATGGCGACCACAAAAACGCTCTCAGATCACACTGCGGAGACCTCGATTACAGGTCAGCGTGGGCCCAAGTCCGCTCAGGGACCGTCCTTCCTGGGAGCCTGCTCCCTTGTTCACAGGCCCCTCCTTCAGCATCCTGGACCTCCCCGGTAGAGCGTTACTTTTTATGTTATTTGTAACAGAATCATCTGCATAGGGGATTTACCTGGACCCATTTGACCACAGAATCACTGCCCGGGCCAGCAGGGGTGCCGGAGCCTCTCTGGAGAGCGCGGACAGTGCACAGCTCAGGGTCAGGGTCAGGGTCACTGCGGGCGCTGTTCCCTTACTGAAGGCGCAGGCAGGAGCTACCCATTTCAGCTGGCATGGTGTCCAAGGTTCTCGAGGCCCTTGTTTCTTACAAAGTGCGTCCAGTTCTCCAGCCTTAGGGAGCGCAGGTCCCGCGTTCGCCCTGGCCAGGGCGCCGCTGGCGTGGTGCTGGCTCAGCCCCGCAGCCTCATGGGTTGTGCATTCTGAGCCGGACGCAGCATCCTGCTCCGAGTCCTGTGCGGCTGTCCTGCCTCTTCCGGGGTGCTGAGCCATCGGAGGTGGACGGGGTGGATGACCTGGCTTGCCCCTAAGGTGGTTTGTGCCAGGCTGGCGTGGCTCAGTGGTTGAGTGTTGACCCGTGCACTGAACCCACTGGTTGCACTCCCCATCAGGGTACATGCCCAGGTTGTGAGCTCATTCCCTGGTGGGAGCTGTTCAGGAGGCAGCCAGTCAATGTCCTCTCTCTCTCCTTTCCTATGTCTCTAAAAAGCAATAAAAATAAAAATAAAAACCTTAAAACAAACTTAAAAAATAAAAGGTCATTTGTGACCGCAGGCCACAGGACATGACCATAGATGATGCTTGCATCAGGAAGCATCCAGCTGTCACATTGCTCTGTGGCTGTCTGGGTGTGGCCCTGGGGCCAGACTGGGGCTGGGTGCAGCCCTGGGGCCAGGCAGGCCCTCTAAGCCAGGGAAGCGGGGCGGGGAGGAGAGGCCAGGGGATAGGAAGAGGACCGGGTTCCCGGGGCTCCTGCTCGCTCCCAGGAACCTCCACACCGTCGCGATATACACAGAACCAGTATTTCTTCTCTGGGAATGTCTCCCTCAACCTTGCAACGTGGTGGTGCAAGCCTTTCTTATCCTTCCACTTGTGATTGTTAAGGTGCCTTTCGTGTTCGGCGTCATCACGGTTGGAGCAATCGGGGGGTGGGTGTACACACATGTGCATTGAAAACAGGAAAGGGGCTTACTTAGAAAGTTGCAGTTCGTGTGTGGCAGAAAGTCTGATGCCCAGCAGCGGGGATGAGAAGGTCTCCTCTTAGGCAGAGCCAGGTCTCGGTCCTTCTCATGGTCCTCTAATGTGTACTGAGCCTCCCAGACTGAGGGTCGTGGGATGTGGCTCAGACTCCCTGCGGGTTTCATTTCCCAAAGTCTTACCTACTCCAGGAAGTGGATCTGGGTGTGAGCTTCACACTCCTTCTTGCTTTAAAGAGAGATGTTCCCCCAGACCCCTTTTCTGAGAAGACAGAGACCCCAGGGGGCCCTTGGGTCGCTGATGGCGGCAGGAAAGCAGCCGCAGGTGTGGCTGCTCAGCGGTCGTCCGCACCAGAGGGGGAAGCCGCATTCCTGTGGGGGTCCCGCGGGAGCTGGCACCTGTCGCAGAGGTCTGCTGGGGCTGTGTAGGCAGACGGTGTCTGTTATTTGGACGTGGCCACTTGGAAAGAGTTTGATGAATGTTTGCTGTTGCCTTCAAGGTGAAAATGAATTTAAATTCTACTGTCAAAGACATTGTTCAGCATCAAGTCATTTTGACGACTGGCTTTCTTTCATTCTTTATTAATTCATCTGTTTAAATTGTAATTTTCGAAGAAAACAATGGGGATATATTACTTAAAGGTTTACCTCTTGTTTCCCAAAGATATCTATTATTTAGTCTAAAATGGACAATTTTCATGACTTTATTGACATAGAATTAGCCTGTCCTGATTCAACACTCTGTAGCATCACCAGCTTCTGCTGTTTCGCATCCATAGACACTGCACTTTGTGTGCTTTCCTGGCTTCCTCTGAAGTCTGGACTGTGAGGACAGATGCCGAGGTGACGCCAGCGGCTCCGCCCAGGCAGTCTGCAGGGTTTGGGGGCGCTGAACTGCCCCTGGGAAGGGCTGCCTGCTGGTCAGGGGGATCTCCCTTCCTGGGCCTGCCCTCCTGGCGCCCCCTGCGGGCAGCCACCCGGGCCGGGCCTTGCTAGGCCATGTCCGCCTGGGCGGCCATGGGGGGTGGGGGGTGGGAGCCACTCCATGCCTGGCCTGGCCGGGAGCCTGGCCCCCGGGGAGCCGCCCGCGCCGCTGCTCCGCACCGCGTTTGGAACTGACCTCGAGACCCGATCTGCTTATTTTTAGGAGTAATGACAGTTCAGCTCTCTGAGGCCCGGATGTTATTTCTGGACTGAAGAGTAATACTGTTTTTCTGAGAAACAGAGTTTTAAGTGGATTTTTGGTAAAGATTTCTGCAGCTTTTCCAGTAAATGGGACTCTGGGCCGGGGGTGGGAGGGTTTCTCCGTCCTGAGGCCCGCTCACTGCAGGGTCCTGGGGGCGCCTCCCCGCCCCATGTTCTGTGTGCGCCTGACACGGACGAGAGACGCTGTTCGTGTCAGTGGCTGCTTTCCAGGTTCTCGTCCTTGTCACGCTCACCCATGTGACACCCCAGGGGTCTGTCTGTGGGGACAAGGTTATGGTGACTGACCTCTTGTAACCTTGCATGGCCATGGGCAGGGACGGATGAGAGAGGGTGCACATGTGGTCACGTTGACTCCCTGTGACCTTGCCCCAGACTCCAGCCTTGGCGCTGGGAGAGCAGCGGGGTGGTCTCGGTGACCCCAAGCTGGGACGGTCAGACTGGAATCGCGGAACTAACCAGACCACACGTGGACGCTGGAGAGGGTGGTTTTTATGCCGGGCATATCATTTGGCATACTATAAGCAGACGTTATCTGAGTAAAAGATTTACCCATATTTCACTTGACAGTTAAATCTCAGTAGCGGGGTCGGTTTAAGGGTGGGCTAACTGGGTGTTTATCTGTGATTTGTGCCGCTCAGTATATGATCATGTGTGTCTGTAGCTTGGCATGAACTTGGTGGGGTTTGAGAAGCTCCTCTGACAGTTGGAGTTCTGTGCCTGTAGCCCTGTCGCTCACTCTCCGCCCGGAGGTGGGGCACGCATTGCGTGGCGCTCGTTGGCTCAGGAGGACCACCAGGGGACGGGGCGGGAAGGAGAGCACTGGCCCCGGGTTACACAGCTGGCTCAGCAAACACAGCCCCGCGCGGGGCTGCTCCTGTCGGCTCCGCCCGGACTTACTGTGGGAAAGCCACAGGCTCCTCCCGGGCTCCGTTCTCTCTGGTGCTCGATTCAGTGATGCCCTCTGACTGCCAGTCTCGGGGAGATGGCGCTGCCCAAGAGAAGATGCCTGTCAGCCAGACAGTCCCAGGCCCCACAGGACAGTGTCCTCACTCCATGTTCCACGGTCACTGTGCTCAGGCCACGGACAGGCTTTGCGTGGCACCCAGAGCAGTTCGGAGTGACCAGGAAAGGGCCACCTCCATGACCCTGGAGGAGCCCTAACCTTCTGCCCTTGTGCCACTTGGCGTCTTGAGCCTCGTGCATCGGACTGACAAGCTGGGGCAGGGCAGACTCAGCAGCAAGGGGAGAGGGAGTGAGTGTCACAGTTGTCTCTCACGTGGCCCGATCACCTCTCCTCCTTCCCAGGTGTTGGTCTTGTCACTGTCTGTCAGCGTCTGCCTCCACAGGCCTGAGCGGTGGCAGGAGCTGAACCAGGGAAGCCAGGACCCGGAGGTGGTAGAGGGGGTGCCTCCAGAGAGCAGGCAGCAGTAGCCCTAGTAAAACAGAGCACACCCAGAAGGGCCCTCTCAGCCCTGGCAGGTCTGCGGGAGGAGTGTGGTATGGGCCATTGTGTCGGACTTTTCCGCTGGAAGGAGCCTTTGGCAGGGAAAGTGTCCTGCTTACTGTGGTTTGTATGTTTGTGATGTGTTCTTCGTTCCTGGAGAACGCTTCTCCGCATCTTTGCTTAGTGGCTTTCTCTAGTCCTGGGGCTGCACCTGAGTCACGCCCTGAGAAGGTGCGCTGTCCTGAGTGCATGGGGTTGTGTCCCACTGAGACCTCCCCTTCGCCCTCTCTCTCCTTTGTTTTCCTCAATGGTCTGCACTTGGTCATCTTTGCTGTCAGATTATTATTATAGATCACGCAAGGAGAACAAAAGGTACAATATTTTTACTGTAGCAGTGTTTGACTATATTCTGCACAGTCATTTTCAAGGTCCATTTCTTACTTCTTTTCAGTTGGGTCAAGTTGCTAAACTTTCTAAATCTCCGATTTCTGGCTAATGAACATAGGATTCCACCAAGTTTCCTATCTACCTATTCCAGGACTTCTATGAGGATCAAATGAGAGGAGGTACAGGAAAATGCTTCACAGACATTTGGTTACTTGTAAAATGTTTCCATCTGGCTATAAAGTAAGTCATGTTCTTTGGCTGAAGAAACTCCAACGAGGCTAGTCGGTAGGGAGAAGAAGCCAGGAGTTGCTACGTGACATCATTGTTACGCCCAGATTTCGTGATCCCCAAAGACCACCAGGGAGCTGAGTCCAATGCAAAAGCAAAAGAGCCTTTATTCAAACTCAAGTCTGGTCTCTCTGCCTCTACAACGCAGCGGCAGGATGCAGAGAGCCCCGAGCTCTGGAAGTGTGGTCTTTTTATAGGGCTTAGGGTTGGGTGGTAGGGTGATGCTCGGACCGCTGAGTTGACTGGTTCTGATTGGTGGGGTTAGGGCCAGGGTCCGGTTTCGCTGGGTTACTTTCCTCTGTATTTCTATTGGCTGATTTAAGGGTGGGTTGGGTAATTGATACATTTTACACAAGATGGAAGACACAGTACAAAACGGAGTTAGTCCTGCTCTGTCTTTGAAAGAAGGCCTATGTTGCCAAAACCGGTTTGGCTCAACGGGTAAAGCATCGGCTTGGGGACTGAAAGGTCCCGGGTTCGATTCGGGTCAAGGGCATGTACCTTGGTTGCGGGCATATCCCCAGTAGGGGGTGTGCAAGAGGCAGCTGATCCATGACTCTCTCTCATCGATGTTTCTAACTCTCTATCTCTCTCCCTTCCTCTCTGTACAAAATCAATAAAATATATTTAAAAAAAAAAGAAAAAAAAAGAAAGAAGGCTTATGTGCTGGGAAGGGGCCATGAGAGCGTATCTCAAGGCCTGGCCTGGTGTCAGCACTGATAACTCTTCTGGGGCACAGTCCCCGGCCTCTCTGGAAGCATGCTCCAACATTCTCACTAACAGTCATTACTCTGACAGAGGGAAGGACACTTAGCATATTAGCTTTTTATATATAGAACAGAGACCTGATGCACAAACTTCGTGCAAGAGTAGGCCTTCCTTTCCCCAGCTGCTGGCACTGGCTTCCCTCTGGCATCTGGGACCTGGACTTCCATCCCATCACTGGCAGGTACTCAGGACCCAGGCTTCCCTCAGCTGCTGGCAGGCATCCGGGACCGGGCTTCCCTCATAGCCCCGGCTTCTTTTGGAAGGACATCCGGTCTAATTAGTATATTACACTTTATTATTATAGAACATACAGACTAGAGGCCTGGTGCACGAATTTGTGCACAGATGGAGTCTCTTGGCCTGGCCGGCAATTGGAGCCAATCAGGGGGATCAGCCTCCTGGGGGGAGGGACTACAGGAGGTTGGCCAGCCTCGGGGAGGGACCCCGGGAGGTTGGCCCCAGCAGCAAGCTAACCAACAGCTGATTCCATGAGGAATCAGGCTTCCTCCTCCCTCCTGTCTTGGTCTGGGTGCCGGTGAACCAGACTCAGGGTTGTCAGGGCCACAGCAGCAAGGTCTGTATCAGTGTGTGTCATATACTGGCTGGTTGTCTGGTTGTTCCAGTCATTAAGTCGTAATGGTCAGGTAGGCTTTTATATATGAATAGACTAGAGACCTGGAGCAGGTTCCTCAGCCCGGCCTGTACCTTCTCCCAGTATGACTGCCACAGAAGTGGGAGAGGCTCCTGTCACCGCCACTGTGCTCACCAGCTGTGAGCCTGGCTTAGGGCTTCTGGCTGAGTGGCACTCACCCCTGTGCGAGTGCACTGACCACCAGGGGGCAGCTCTTATGTGTCTGCCTCCTGGTGGTCAATGCGTGTCATAGTGACTGTTTGTTCCACTGTTTGGTCAATTTGCATATTAGCCTTTTATTATATAGGACTAGAGGCCCAGTGCATGAATTTTGCAAGGATGAGGCCTGGCCAGCTCACCTCGATGTGGGCCAATCAGGGTTGAGTCAGTAGGGGGGAGGCAATGAGGGAGGTTGGCTGGCTGGCCCCGCCCCCAATTGGGTTATGGGGGTCAATTGGGGGGCAGGGCCAACTGGGGGGAGGGGCTTTAGGCAATTGGCCAGCCGGCCCTGGCCCTGATTAAGTCAATTAGCCAGCCGCTGTGGGCGTCATAGTGACCAGTTATTCTGGTCATTCCCTGGCATTATGGTTGCTGGCTTTTTATATATATAGATTGCCAGTGCACGTCATATGTACTGGCGGGTCAGTCAGACAGATGCTCATTCACTTAGCCTATTATATATATAGATGCCCTGCTGTTCCCTTGCTCTGCTTTAATTTTCCATTTTCATTTAGAGACGTGGCTTATATTTTTGTAATATTTTGAAATGAGAGTGGTCAAAACTGAATTAGGTAACTTTTTATTTATTTATTTTTAAAATATATTTTATTGACTTTTTACAGAGAGGAAAGGAGAGAGATAGAGAGCTAGAAATGTCGATAAAAGAGAAACATCGACCAGCTGCCTCTTGCACACCCCCCACTGGGGATGTGCCCACAACCAATGTACATGCCCTTGACTGGAATCGAACCCGGGACCTTTCAGTCTGCAGACCGACACTCTACCACTGAGCCAAACCAGTTTTGGCTAACTAGGTAACTTTTTAAAACTTTGATTTCTCCCTATCCATGGTTAAGGGATGTTATTGTTCTTTTTTTTTTTTTTTTTTAATTCTCACCTGAGGATATTTTTCCGTTGAGAGTGGAAAAGAGAGGGAAAGACGGAGAGTAACATCAATGTGAGAGAAACACATTGACTGGTTGCGTCATGCATGTGCTCTGACTAGGGCCCGGGCCAGGGAGGAGCCAGCAACCAATATGTGCCCTTTACTGGAATTGAACCTGAGACCCGTTGGCCTGCAGGCCCACACTCTATCCACTGAGCCAGACCAGCTAGGGCTGTTCATTTCTTACCAAGGTCAGAGGAGCAGAGACAGGAATATATGACGAGCCTGAGGGCAGGCGTCTAAGCCGCATTAGAGGAAAGGAAGGGCTTGGAGGGGCTCACTTCTCAACACAAGCGCACATGTGAGCAGAGGCGAGGGCCCGCTGCTGGTGTGGAGCCGCCCTGGTCAGCCTGCGCAGGAAGACAGTGCAGGTTTGATGTGGACGGAGAGCGTGAAGGGACCCTGATCGGGGGAGCCTGTGGCTGCTGATCCTGACAGTTTGGAGGAAGGTCGTTACCTAGGAGACCATGAGCACACTGTGGAAAGTGAGCCATTGGTGCTTGAAGGTGGGATTTGAACCCTCTGATTCTGGAGGACAACAAGCTCCAGGGAGTGGCCGTGAGGGCAGGACTTTGGGGAGTGGCATGAAGGTCACCGGCGAGGAGGCCAGGGACTGCTGGGCACCCAGCTGGCAGCAGGGAAGCAAGGCTGACAGATGGGTCAGTGATGGGGTGGGGCCCGTTGACTCCAGCTCAGGAAGCGTCTCCTGCGGTGGAGTGGTTGTAGGACAGACATAGCCTGGATTGTGAGTGCGGTTCCATCCATATTTCATTCTGTCTCCGCATTATCACACAGAGGGAGCCAGGGCGACGGGCCTCCGGAGCCTGAGTCCATGCCCAGGCCCAGGCCCAGACGGCAACTAGTAAAGCTCAGGGACCAGGGAGCGGGGGGAGGGGGAGCGAGCAGCGTGCAGCCTGCGTTGCATCTCTGGGCACATGGCTGCTCCCTGGGGCCAGTCACATTTGCATGGCATTGTTTACAGTAGTCTCCTGTGTTTCCTTCCAAAAGTGAACTTTTAATCAGAGTAATCAGTTTCTCCTCTGGTGCCATGTGTGGGAGTGAGGGAGGCACCATCAGCGCCACGCTTTGGGGTCTCTGCTGTGATGGGGCGTGTCTGCTGGGAGGTTCTTCCGCCCTGTCAGGTGTGCAAGCTCTTACCATTCATTGGTCCGTACCAGCATTCACTTGAAAATGTCACGTGTATTTTCCAATTGAAAACTATCATTTTGCAATAAGTTTTTTTAAAAATGAAAGTATTATTGGGATGAAAAGAAAAGGTTAAGGGAGGATGGGGACTCTGTCAAGAATGGCTTTGTGAAGGGGCGTGGACTTGTGCCGCCATCAGGACAGTTGGGGAGGGCGCGGTGCAGCAGGCACGTGTCTGATTGGACGGCAGGATGCTCATCACAGGGCCTGTCACAGGCCCCGTCTCCAGGTCACTTGGCAGAGTTCCAAGTCTCGAGTGTTTCAGGAGCAAATATTAGATCTAGTAATAATTAATGTCGTTTTCTAATACTTTTTAGAATCGAATTTATTTAAACAATACAACAAAATTTAATCAACAATATAGTTGCCGTTATTTTCTACTACTTGTGCCCAACGCTCAGGAAGCATGTTAATCCCTCTGTTTAAAATTCTTGTGATTTTGATGCAAAAAATTCGGTCAATGCATTTTTGAGGCATTCTTCATTATTAAATTTTTTTCCAAGAAGAAAGTTTTGCAAAGAACGAAACAAATGGTAATCGGAAGGGGCAATATCAGGAGAATATGCAGGTTGAGGGAGAACTTCCCATTCCAACTGGCGCAGTTTTTCTGCAGTGATTCTTGCAGTATGCGGTCGTGCGTTATCGTGGTGAAGAATTACGCCCTTCCGATTAATCAGCGCAGGTTCTTTTTCTCTTAAAGCTTGGGCTAACCTTTCCAATTGGGCACTATACACTGCACTTGTAATGGTTTGGTTAGATGGTAAAAGTTCATAATGAAGAATTCCTTTAAAATTCCACCAAACACACATCATCACTTTTTTCGCATGCAAGTCAGGTTTTGGCGTGGGCTGCGGAGCCTCATTTTTGTCCAACCATTGAGGCCGCCTTTTCAAATTAACATACAGCACCCATTCTTCATCTCCGGTAACAATTTGCTCTAAAAACGGCAAACGGTTTTGACGAGAGAGGAGCGAACTGCAAATTGTGACTCTTTGATTACGGTTGTTGTCGGTCAACTCATGAGGAACCCATTTTCCAAACTTTTGGAGTTTGCCAAGTGCACGCTATTGATTGGAAATTGTTTTTTGTGAACAATTTAAAGTTGTCGCAAGCTCTTGTTGGGTAATTTGAGGATTTTGCACCAAAAGAGCTTGAAGAGCTTCTTGATCAAAATTGGACACACGGCCTCGACCACTCTTGTCATCTAACGAAAAATTTCCCTCGCGAAATTTCTCAAACCAACACTGGCATTTTCTGGCGCTAACTGCATCTTGACCAAGAGCACTACAGATGGTTTTTGCAGCCTCACTTACTTTTCTTCCTAATTGGAACTCGTAAAGCATGCAGTGCCGAATATGCTCTTCATCCGCCATCTTCTTAGCCCTAGTTTTGCAACAAAAACCAAACTAAACACAAACTTTTTCAAGCAAAACTTGTTAATTGCACTTCACACGTTCTGTAGATACCACGTGTTTGAAGGTTATGTCAATACAAGTCAACGCCAAGCAAGATTTTAAACGAATGTTTAAAAACGACATTAATTATTACTAGACCCGATAGATGGTTTTCCCTGTGCCGGCGTTCTGTTCCCTGAGGGGAGGCAGCCACTGGCTTTCCTGGGACACAGACCAGGAGCTCAGGGCTTCCCGCCCTCCGGCATGGCCGTGATCTGAACATACCTGTGGACTGGCGGACCAGAAGGTGTTTCATGCCGTGCTGTAGACCACACTGGAGGTGGATTTCGTAGGGGAGCGGTGGCGATGTCACGGTGCCCAGGACAACCTTACAACTGCCACTTACAGACAAGCGTTGTCCTCCCGGAGTCCAGGAGGCACCAGGCCGTGCTGTGGCACTGGATACGTGGGCGCTGGGTTGGCTGGGCTGGCAGCTGTGGCCGTGGAGTGGGCCCAGGATTGAAGCTCCCGGTGCCCAGCTGTGCGGAGGGGCGAAGCCTGTGAGGGGTTCCCGCTGTGGCCGGAGGAGGGGGAGGTGCCCTGCGGAGTGTTGGAGGACGTGGGATGGGCAGCTTACGGCCTTTCCCAGGCTCTCCGGCTCTCACAGTGGCCTGGGCCTCCGGACGCTGCTTCCAGAGGGACTGACCAGGGACTCACAAGTGAGGGTTGGATGAGAAGGAAATGACAGTGAGCAGTAAGCACAGGTCCTGGGCGGGACGGCATCCTTAGCACTGCAGACCCTCACTCACGTCCTTGCTGCGCCCGCTAGCCCACTAGTCTCAGCCTTGCTACCCCTTGGAGCCGTAAGCACAGCCTTGCATCAGAGCTGACCAGCCCTGGCCAGCGCAGTATCACCTGACACTCTCCCTCCAGGTCAGGCCTGTGTCGGGTGGACGGGAGGGGGGGGTGCTGTCCTCTTGTCCCCCTCACTGGGGCTATGTGGCCCCAGGACAGAGCTGCAAGTTTAGACTAAGAGTATAAAGTGGAAGTACAGTATCCTATATAATAAAAGGCCAACGACCGATCGACCAGACGCTATGAGGTGCATTGACCACCTCTCAGTCCCTCCCCCAGCCCGCAGGCTCCGATGGCTGGATGGCCAACAGGAACCATGGGGAACTGGGGCGGGACTGGGGACTGACAAGAGGGCGGAAGGCAGACCTCTTGGTCCCTCCCCCCGACCCGCAGGCTCTGATAGATTGCCAGATGGCAAACGGGGAACTGAGGTGGGGTCGGTGGCGGGGCGGGACTGGAGACTGGCAAACGGGCAGAAGATGCCCCTAGGCCAGTGGTCGGCAAACTCATTAGTCAACAGAGCCAAATATCAACAGTACAACAATTGAGATTTCTTTTGAGAGCCAAATTTTTAAAACTTAAACTTCTTCTAGTGCCACTTCTTCAAAATAGACTCGCCCAGGCCGTGTTATTTTGTGGAAGAGCCACACTCAAGGGGCCCAAGAGCCACATGTGGCTCGTGAGCCGCAGTTTACTGACCACAGGGCTAGGCCTAGGGACCCTACCACGCACGATTCTGTGCACTGGGCCTCTAGTTTAATTATGAATTCAAAGAAGACGGCTTTAAAGCCATCTGCCTCGTGCTTGGACTATAACACGGTAACTTCCCATTGTGCCTAATGGACAGCGAGATTTTAAATGTGACCTACCAAGCCGCACAGTCTGTTCCCCCCGAGGACCACCTGTGTCCCCCGAGGACCGCCTCCCTTGGCTGGGACTCATTCTCCAACAAGATACTGTGTAGTGGGCAGAGGCCTCGAGTAGCCAGGGCCATGCTCCAGCCTACAGGGGAGACACCTGGCAGGTCCTCCCGCCAGTGTGTGTGTGTGTGTGTGTGTGTGTGTGTGTGTGTGTGTGTGGCAGGGTTAGGGTGTTCATGGTTTTGGGTCCCTCAGGCTGTTCACAGCCGTGCGGTGCAAGGAAGGCAGCTCTTATCCACTTACCACTCGGCGCCCAGGTATCGGTGTGCATATGTCCCCTCCCCTCCCGGAGAAGGTGCGGTGCACAGGGTCGGCCTCAGCTGCACCTCATCTCTTCTGCTGAGGGTGAGTGCCAGCTGGATGAGGTCCTGGGCAGGGAGGTCTCTCACTTGGACTTGAGTTTCTCAGAAACTGAGCAAATATGAACAAGTTGAGGATCAAGTTGTGCTGGTTGTCCTGCAGCCAGAGGAGCAGGGTGAGCAGCCCTCGAAACCCAGGGATCTGAGGGCTGATCTGAGCCCAGCATGGGCCGGGCCTTGGGGGGGCGGGCCCGGGGACAGGGACTTGGCCTCCTTCCACTGCTGCATGGCTCCCAGGGGAGGGATCTGCCCATGGGGGCATCGGGTCCTCCTTAGGCAGTTCTTGTGCCCCTGTGTCCGGGGCACTGCCTGACCAGTCATGGCAGGAGGCAAGCCCCCCGCTGCCCAAACCTTCCTGGCACTGGCTATGCTGACAAGGCTACTCCGTGGGGCGGGCAGGGAGCAGGTGGGTACACCCTCTGGCCTCCGGCCTCCCTGGTCACGGCCGTGGGGATGGCTGTGGCGCCACTCCAAGAGGCACTGTGCGCTTCCCTGCGGCCCCGGGCCTGCTTCCAGGGGTGTGCTGGGCCTCCTGCTGGTGTGAGCGCATCCCCAACCAGCAGGCTGTTTTGCCGGGAGCTTCATGACGCCCCTGCTCTGAGGGTCATAATCCCCACCCGGCTACAGACTGAACTTGGATTTGGAACAGAGTGAGGGATTTAACTCATTAGGCCTGAGTTCCTGTTTTTCTCATTTGAAATAAAATCTTTTTATGTTAAAAAGAGGTATCTTAAAGCTGGGAATAAGCATATTTCTCAAAATCCCCAGGAGCCATGTTAAGGTCCAGAGTTCTGTGTGCTGGGACGCTGTTCCCTAGACACTGTTCCCTGCAGCCTCCTCCTGGAGGTGGCCCACGGCTCTGCTCCTGGGGTTCCGGTCCTTGTGTCGTCCTGACCCAAGTGTGGGCCGCCTGGTCACTTCCGGCCACTGACTGGCTACGGTGGTGGTGTCACCGGTGCTGTGCTGGCTGGGAAGGCAGACTCTCAGGTGAGTGGGAGAGAGCATCTGGGGACCCCGGCAGTCCTCAGCGTCTGGTGGGGACCAAGACCTCCTCCGCTCAGCTTCTCCGAGGACCAAGGACGCCCCACGGCTCTGGGCCTGGTGCACATCCTTCCAGTGAAGACCAGAGACACTGAGCCTTGAGTCCCGGGCATGCCCTCCTGCAGCCTGAGACCCCCATAGGGCACCCTTTGACCCGACCACAGACCCTGATGTAGGCGTCTGCGTGCGTGAGCTCATCTCTGACAGCAGGAAGCTGATGCCCAGGCGGATGCCTTGGATAGCCAGTGCTGTAGTGCCAGCTGGGCAGTCCCAGCAGGACTTCCTCCAGCGGCCTCTCTCCTGGCTGGCAGGGGGCTGCCTCCTGCCCTGTTCTCAGGCTCCTCCCCATCCCTTTCCTCATCTTCTCTCCTGAGGCCTCCGGCCACACTGGAGTAGGGCCACCCTCGTGACCTTGTTCTAACTTCCCTGCCCCTTTAAAACCCCGCCCCCCAAATACAGGGCCTTCGTGAGGAGGCTTAGGGCACGAGTGCAGGTTTCCCTGGGACTGTGGCCCAGGGACCGGCCGGGCCGATGCCCTCTGCACACTTTTACCATAATGGGCTCCAAACCTTGTTTTCCAGTTGTACATGGATCAGATGATTGCTGTGTAAATCCATCTATCGATATGTGAATGGTTCTGTCCTGTTCCTCATGGTTTTGCATATGTATTTGCATATCTCCATCCATAACAGATTGTAGTTCCTGAGAGCACATTTTCTTTCTTTTTTTTTTTTTTTTTTTAAATCAATCTTTATTGTTCATATTATTACACAGGTTCCTCGTTTCTTCCCCCCTCCACCAGGTTCCCACCCCACCCTCTGCCCCCTCATCCTCATCCATTGGTGCACAGTTTATGTTCAGTCTCTTCCTCCCTCCCTTTCCCCGATAGTAAATCCCTTTTCAGATAGCAAATCTGTTACTTAGCATTTTCTCATATCAATAATACCTCCACATGCCCAATGATACACTTCACACAAAAGACATTTCCTAATAGGACAACCAGCCTCATCCAGGCCCCACCCAAGACACTCACAGATCAACACCCAGGACTATACTAACTCAACACATCCAGATATAAGCCTTCATCACTTGATTCAGCAGACCCTCAAGTTCCCGCAAAAGTTTCCAGCCATGTCTGAGAGGCAGCCGTGGGGCAGGGGCAGGTGAGGAGCAAGCTGTTTTGGGCCAGGCTGCTCCGGGCCTGGCCTCTGTTGCTCTGGTTTGTTCCACAACCAGCTGCTCCGTGTCTGGTCACTGCCGCTCCTGACCCAGTTGCTCTGGACTTGGCTGTTGCTGCTACAGGCCTGGCCACACCCGACTCGGCTGCTCTGGGCCCGGTTGCTCCGGGCCTGGCCGCTCCCAGCCTGGCAGCCGCTGCTCCGAGCCTGGCCACTCCCAGCCTGGCAGCCACTGCTCCGGGCCTGGCCGCACCAGACCCGGCTGCTCCGGGCCTGACCGCTCCCAGCCTGGCAGTTGCTGCTCCGGGTCTGGTCACTGCCACTCCCGACCTAGTTGCTCTGGACTTGGCTGTTGCTGCTACAGGCCTGGCCACACCCGACCCAGCTGCTCTGGGCCCGGTTGCTCCGGGCCCGGCCGCTCCGGGCCTGGCTGCTCCCAGCCTGCCAGCCGCTGCTCCGGGCCCGGCCGCACCAGACCCGGCTGCTCCGGGCCTGGCCGCTCCCAGCCTGGCAGCCGCTGCTCCGAGCCTGGCCACTCCCAGCCTGGCAGCCACTGCTCCGGGCCTGGCCGCACCAGACCCGGCTGCTCCGGGCCTGGCCCTGAGAGCACATTTTCTATTTGGCTCCTGGGTGTCGGTGCTGTTAGGCACACTTTCAGAACCTGCGTTTGGGGCTTAGTTGTGTATTTCTAAGTAAGAATATTCTAGAAGTAGCTTGACTTCAGAAGGAGATGGGGCGTTGAAGAAGGATGGGTAGTGTTAGAGAGTGGTGTGGCCAGAGCATGTCAGCCTTGGCTTTTGGTAATTTGGAGGTGGTGGGTGCACTGCCAGACTGCCCCGCACTGCACCGGCTCCTCTGAACACTTCTCTGGGGGCTGTTCACAGCAGTACAGACATTTAAAGTTGTATCCTGAATTACTACCTGCAGGAGGATCAGAGAAAGTTACTTTAGGTGTAAATATCCCATATATAAAGGGCTAACATGCTAACAGTCGTCATGCCATCACACTGTAATGACCAATCAGCAGGCTGCATGCGGGACGGGCAGGCTGCGTGCTCTGTGAGGTGCACACAGGTGGGCAGGGACTTGATGTTATGTCCTTCCGGACAAAGCACAGCAGCTGCCTGAGGCCCAGGCAAGTTGTGGATGGCAGCTGCCACTGCCCAGGGCCCAAGGCTCAGGCAGCAAGGGCCAGGCTGAGGCTCAGGCAGCCGTGCGGCTGGCAGTGGCAGCAGCAGAGGCATGATGGGGGCGTCACCTTCCCCTGATTGCCGGGTCACCTCCTGCAGAGGGAGGCCAGAGGCAGCAGCAGAGAGGGGGTGAAGGGGCAGTGCCTTTCCCTGATCAGCCATGGGGAGCGGGCCTAAGCCGTCAGTAGGACATCCCCTGAGGGCTCCCAGACAGTGAGAGGGGGGCAGGCTGGGCTGAGAGAGCCTCCACCGCCCCCCCCCCCACCGAATAGCACAAATTTTCATGCACCGGGCCTCTAGTACATGTATATGTTTGTATAGTTAGACATAGGTGTCAATTAGATAAATGTGTGTGTATACACACACAGGTGTACATGGCAGAAAGAGGTAAATGGGTAAAGTGTTAAGAGCTGTATCTGGGCGGGGAGTGCTCTGCAGGGTTGACGCCGGTGGCCCGCTGGGCCGCGGAGCACGATGCTGTATGCCAACCAGCCCACCCTGCGGATCACAGAGCTCACCGACGAGAATGTCAAGTTCATCATTGAGAACACGGACCTAGCGGTGGCTAATTCTATTCGGAGGGTCTTATCGCCGAGGTGCCCATAATAGCCATTGACTCGGTTCAGATCGACGCCAGTTCCTCGGTCCTTCACAACGAATTCATCGCTCACAGGCTTGGGCTAATCCCCCTCACCAGTGATGACATTGTGGACAAGCTGCAGTACTCGCGGGACTGCACCTGTGAGGAGTTCTGCCCGGAGTGCTCGGTGGAGTTCACTCTGGATGTGCGGTGCAACGAAGACCAGACTCGTCACGTCACGTCTCGAGACCTCATCTCCAGCAGCCCCCGGGTCATTCCAGTGACATCCCAGAACCGAGATAACGACCCTAATGACTACGTGGACCAGGACGACATCCTCATCGTCAAGCTGCGCAAGGGCCAGGAGCTGCGCCTCCGCGCCTATGCCAAGAAGGGCTTTGGCAAGGAGCATGCTAAGTGGAACCCGACCGCAGGCATGGCTTTTGAATATGATCCCGACAATGCCCTGAGGCACACGGTACCCCAAGCCGGAGGAGTGGCCAAAGAGCGAGTACTCAGAGCTGGATGAAGACAAGTCCCAGGCTCCGTACGACCCCAGTGGCAAGCCGGAGAGGTTTTACTACAACGTGGAGTCCTGTGGCTCTCTGTGCCCTGAAACCATCGTCCTCTCGGCCCTTTCTGGGCTGAAGAAGAAGCTGAGTGATTTACAGACCCAGCTGAGCCACGAGATCCAGAGTGACGTCCTCACCATAAACTAATAGCCGCAGCTCATCCGCCTAGCGGAAAAGGATCCGAGCAGCAGCTCTGTGCAGGTCTCCCGAGACCCTCCCAGCCCCAGAAGTCCCGACAGCTGTACCTCACTTCCACGCAAGCCATCAGCACCAACCAGAGAGGTAGCAGAGCGGAAGGGTCCCCCCATCCTTGCTTGGTCCCAGGTAGATTACGGGGGTGCCCCTGGTGTTTGAGGCAGGACAGTCCTTCCCTGAGCATGCAGCATCCCTGGCCCTGCCTGCTAATGGCTGGTCTCCCCAGAACCCAGCCCTCTACCCCCCTGGTCCGCTTGTAGAGGTCGCACTGCTTCCCTGTTGAAAACCACTGGGCTAGACCCTCCTCTGTTGGTCATTTGAGCTCCTGACTTAGTGTCTGTGTGGAATTAGCATTTCACAGTTGTACCTTAGGTTTCCGGGTTAGGATTGAGTGTTAGAAGTCTCATTCAGGCCCCCTGCAAACCCAGCCCCTGCCCATGGTCAGCCTACACTTTGCTCAAAATCCCCAATGTCTTCGGATATGGCTGCTCTTCCCTCCCCCCCATGCTCCCCCCAAATAAACCCTGTATTTCATTCTCAAAAAAAAAGAAGAGCTGTATCTGGATAAATTGTACACACGTGTTTTTATTCTATTCTTATTCTCCAAGAATTTCTTGTTTTAATTATTTCCAAGTAAAAGTTTAAAATTTAAATGCAGGCACTTATGTTAATGTTAATATGTAATGGTTTCATTGTTGCTTTAAGTGAATTAAATATTTCTTTCCAGTTTCCTCGGTCGCATTGTGATAGAGTGGATATTAACAGACTAGGCCACATAAACCAGCTCCGTGGGTTCTCGGTGCTTCTAGGAGCCTGAGGCCTGAGAGCACGGGGCTGAGGCCGTGCGGCTCTCCGGGGCCCGGGGGTCCCACGCTCTCTGGCCGGTCCTGCCTTCAGCCAGAGCTGGCTGGGGGGCGCCCCTCGTTGACTCTGTGCCGGGGGCACATCAGTAAGGAGGGGCAGGCACATTCCGCCCAGGCCCTGAGGGGTCGGGAAAGCCCTCGTGCTGCCTCCACAGCGCTGTGGCGTGAGTGGCCGCTGTGCTGGTGCTCTGTCTGCGTTGGCTGTGTTGTGGGGTGATTTTGTATAATCATAGCACCTGACAGAGACACCAGAGAAGGGCAGCAGGGGGTTTGTAAAGTGCAGGTTTGAGTCTCCTGCCCCTTCAGGGAAGTGTGAAGAGCGAGCAGCGGAGGGGGTGGGGGGCGTCCGTGCTGCAGGGAGAGCCCGGCCAGCGGAGGGCAGGCGGAGGACGGCTGTGCGGAGAGGCAGCGCTGTGCTGGGACAGGCCGCAGGAGCCCCGGGCTTCGGGTCCCAGTGCCCCTCCCTTCCGTGGGCGCCTCTGCTATTTCAGCTGCTGCAGCAGCACACACTTAGAGAGGAGGCCACTGCTGCCTGCCATGTCCCTGCTTTCCAGCATGCAGCCCGCGGAAAGGGAAGGCAGATAGGCTGCTAACACGGTTGTGTCACGGAGCTCCAAATTCAAGTGATCAGTTTAAAAAAAAATAGATCTTTTAATTGATTTTAGAAAGAGAGAGGAAGGGAGAGGGGTAGAGATTGAATCATCAGTGATCCCCTGCTGGGGATCAAGCCCACAACCTGGGCATGTGCCCTGACCGGGAATTGAACCAGGGTCTCCTGGTTCTTAGGCTGATGCTCAACCACTGAGCCACACTGGCCAGGCCAAATGATCTGTGTTTTAAAAAACATCAAAGGTTAAGTAAATGTACACGCTTTCTGTTGTTTGGGTACACTGTTTGTCTTTTAATCTTTTTTGCTAAAGTTGTGATTTATTTTGTGGGCTTTTGTGTGTTTTTTTACAGATCATCAGAAACTGGAAAGGGAAGCCAGAATCTGCCGTCTTCTCAAGCACCCCAACATCGGTGAGGAGTGTGCCCAGTGCACTGTGGTTTTTAATCTAGTCTTTAAACTATTAACAAATAGGCTCCTAACTTTTAGTCTTGGTTACATTTGATTCTTTAAAGTTTTTAAATTTTTTCCAGAAATAGCAATTCCATATATACTAACATTTAAAAACCAATGTAAGGTATTATTAGCTGGAGAGGCCTTTGTGTTCTCCGAGGGTTATGCAGCGGCTGCTGACGAAGGCCGAGGCGGTTTGCGCCGTGAGCTCAGCTCCTCATTGCTTTCCCAGCCCTGTAGAAAGTCGTCCTCACCATCCCTGATCCTGTTCCAGAAACGAGCGAAACTAGTGTAGAATAGCGTCTCGTGAATTTTACAACAGCACAGTAACCTTCAAAAAGGAAGAACAATCTGCTGCTGGATTCTGCGACGGGTTGGTCGGTCTTTGGGGAACGTTGGGCCCCGCTCTGCAGTGTCACTGTCCGCAGAGCCTTTTCGCGGGAGCCAGAGGCTGGGCACAGGACTGGCAGGCACTCTCGGGGGAGCCTGCACTTCTCTTGTGACGCAGAGGCCCTTGCAGTGTCTGTTCCTTTCCTGCCTGGGAGTGCCATGATCCCCACCTCGTGGGTGTTCTTTAGTCCTGGCGTGAATGAGCAGGCTCTACACAGGAACCCTGAGCATCGCCCAGCGAGCGGTCCTGAGAGTCACACAGAACAGCCTGGCTCTTCTCCCTGGAACAGACCGTGCGATGGCTGAGAGGCCGGGGACTCGGTCCTCTGCTCCCCCTCCTCGCCTTCCTCCACTTGATTACGTGCTCAGTTTCCTGTCTGCCAGGCTTTGGAGCTTCCAGGCAGGTTCTGCTGCCCGGGTCCCCCGGAAATGTGTGCGTTTTATTTCTGCGAGCCTTCTCTCGGCACAGGATCCATCGTCTGAGAACTTGCGGCCAGCAGACAGTTTCTCCCAGAGAAACACATTGGAAAGTGGGGCTCGCTGAGCGGGGTGCTCACTGGAGCTCTGTTTCACCAGGGCTGTTTGACGTTTGTCTGATTCTCACAGTAATGCACACATCAGTGGGAAGTGCAGGAAACAATCATGCATGCAGAAACCAGAGGGAACCACATTTAATACTCGTTTTTATTTCTGCCTTTTTATAACACTCCTGTGTATGTTAACTTCCAGAATTTCTTGTGGGCATTTTCATAGCCCTTTAGATAAAACCATGGAATTGTCTCAAAATCAACAAAATGAACGTGTCGCTGTGATGATGAAGGTCAAGGGAGACAGCGTCCCTGCTCCCCCTCTCGCCCTGCCCCCACGGCATTGTAGGGGTCGCTTCCATGAGAGGACTGGACAGGCCGTTGGTGCTGTAGACTGTGTGGCTGCTGCCAAAGAAGCAGTCGTGCCTGCGCTAAAGCCAGAGGCGTCATTCAGTGTCCTGGGCGCAGAGGAGCTAGCCCAGGCTCAATGCACAGAGCCCCCGGGACTGGGACGTGGCCCCCTAGAACGAGGAGCCTCAGGAACTGGGAGCCCTGAGAGGGGGCCCTGGGGAGCAAGATGTGCGTGGTGGAAGTGACCGTGAGGAGATACGGGGGTGGAGGTGGGTCTTACGAAGCTGACTGGGAACGATTCTGTTAGAGGCAGGCCAAGGACTGAGACCCCACCGGTGGGCGAGGTCACATGTCAGAGAGGGGACGAGCCAGCAGGCTTCTCTGCTCAGACGCCTAGCAGGGCGGGGCCAGGTCCGCCGGACAGGCCTGGGAAGGGCTCGGGGAGCCTGCATGCAGTGTGGTGCGGAGGGTCTGTCACACGCACAGCGGTGTGTCTGAGGGGCCATGTCTCCGTAACCGCCAGGTGGCAGGACGGTCAGCCCGGAGAGCTTACAGCCCGCGGGCTGGGCTTCCCTCCTCAGGGGAGAGGCGCCCACGGACCTTCCCTGTGGAAGGGGGGCGGGGGGGCTGGGATGGCTGGGGAAGGGGGCACTGTGGAACCAGCTTGTGCTCAGCTGGGGGGAAGCCGGGGCAGGCCTTAGCACACCGAGAGGGTGCCCCCCCGGCTGCCCGCTGCGCATGCCAGTGCTGTGTCCTCAGGACCCAGTGTGCGCACCAGGCCTCCCTCTGCGGGAGACATTGCTGCTGCAGCCGCTCCCTGCATCCTCCCACTCCCTGCATCCTCCCGCTCCCTGAGTCCTCCAGCTCCTTGCGTCCTCCCTCCCGCTCCGTGTCCTCCCTCCTGCTCCCTGCGTCCTCCCTCCTGCTTCCTGCGGCTCCTCCCGCTCCCTGTGTCCTCCCGCTCCCTGTGTCCTCCCTCCCGCTCCCTGTGTCCTCCCTCCCGCTTCCTGCATCCTCCCGCTCCCTGAGTCCTCCCGCTCCCTGTGTCCTCCCTCCCGCTCCCTGCGTCCTCCCTCCTGCTCCCTGCGGCTCCTCCTGCTCCCTGCGTCCTCCCGCTCCCTGCGGCTCCTCCCACTCCCTGTGTCCTCCCTCCCGCTCCCTGTGTCCTCCCTCCCGCTCCCTGTGTCCTCCCTCCAGCTCCCTGTGTCCTCCCTCCGGCTCCCTGTGTCCTCCTTCCGGCTCCCTGTGTCCTCCCTCCGGCTCCCTGTGTCCTCCTTCCTGCTCCCTGAGTCCTCCCGCTCCCTGTGTCCTCCCTCCCGCTCCCTGTGTCCTCCCTCCTGCTCCCTGTGTCCGCCCGCTCCCTGCGTCCTCCCGCTCCCTGTGGCTCCTCCCGTTCTGTGTCCTCCCTCCTGCTCCCTGAGTCCTCCCTCCTGCTCCCTGAGTCCTCCCGCTCCCTGCGGCTCCTCCCGCTCCCTGCGGCTCCTCCCGCTCCCTGAGTCCTCCTGCTCCCTGTGTCCTCCCTCCCGCTCCCTGTGTCCTCCCTCCTGCTCCCTGTGTCCGCCCGCTCCCTGCGTCCTCCCGCTCCCTGTGGCTCCTCCCGCTCTGTGTCCTCCCTCCTGCTCCCTGAGTCCTCCCTCCTGCTCCCTGAGTCCTCCCGCTCCCTGCGGCTCCTCCCGCTCCCTGCGGCTCCTCCCGCTCCCTGAGTCCTCCCGCTCCCTGAGTCCTCCTGCTCCCTGTGTCCTCCCTCCCGCTCCCTGTGTCCTCCCGCTCCCTGCGGCTCCTCCCGCTCCGTGTCCTCCCTTCTGCTCCCTGTGTCCTCCCTCCCGCTCCCTGTGTCCTCTCGCTCCCTGCGTCCTCCCGCTCCCTGTGTCCTCCCTCCCGCTCCCTGTGTCCTCCCGCTCCCTGCGTCCTCCCGCTCCCTGCGGTCCTCCCGCTCCCTGCGGTCCTCCCGCTCCCTGCGGCTCCTCCCGCTCCGTGTCCTCCCTTCTGCTCCCTGTGTCCTCCCTCCCGCTCCCTGCGTCCTCCCTCCTGCTCCCTGCGTCCTCCCGCTCCCTGTGTCCTCCCTCCCGCTCCCTGTGTCCTCCCTCCCGCTCCCTGTGTCCTCCCGCTCCCTGCGTCCTCCCGCTCCCTGCGGCTCCTCCCGCTCCGTGTCCTCCCTTCTGCTCCCTGTGTCCTCCCTCCCGCTCCCTGCGTCCTCCCTCCTGCTCCCTGTGTCCTCCAGCTCCCTGCGTCCTCCCGCTCCCTGTGTCCTCCCTCCCGCTCCCTGTGTCCTCCCTCCCGCTCCCTGCGTCCTCCCTCCTGCTCCCTGAGTCCTCCCGCTCCCTGTGTCCTCCCTCCCGCTTCCTGCATCCTCCCACTCCCTGCGTCCTCCCGCTCCCTGCGTCCTCCCTCCTGCTCCCTGTGGCTCCTCCCGCTCCCTGTGTCCTCCCGCTCCCTGTGTCCTCCCTCCTGCTCCGAGTCCTCCACTCCCTGTGTCCTCCCGCTCCCTGCATCCTCCCGCTCCCTGCGTCCTCCCTCCTGCTCCGAGTCCTCCCGCTCCCTGCGTCCTCCCTCCTGCTCCGAGTCCTCCCGCTCCCTGTGTCCTCCCTCCTGCTCCGAGTCCTCCCGCTCCCTGTGTCCTCCCTCCCGCTCCCTGCGTCCTCCCTCCCGCTCCCTGCGTCCTCCCGCTCCCTGCGGCCCTGCAGATGGGACCGGGTGGGCAGCCCCTTGCAGTCAGGCTGCGAGGCCAGCAGGCCTGCGTTCCGCCGGGGAGGTGACAGTGACTCAGCCCAGCACAAAGGGGGCAAACACTTGGAGGGAACTCATACCTCTGGTTCGCTCCCTCTTTATCATTATGTATCTTTTATTTTCACAAAATAACTTGTTTCCCTTGATGTTTGTTAAGCCAAATTGAGATACATCCTATTTGAAGAAACATTTACATCTCAGCATGCACCCAGCCCGGAGGGTAGCTCTCTGATGGCCTCCAGGCCCTTTCACCCCGCCTGTCAGTGCTGCGGCCTGCGGCCGTGCAGGGTGGTGGCCTGAGGGCCACATCGTCACATCTCAGACAGCCTCCTTCATTGCAGCTCCTCCCTCCCTCCCCACTACCCCAGACAGGCAGTGCCCGGGCACCTGGCGGGGTGAGGAAATGAAGGGAAAGGAGTGCCCGCCTCAGCGGCCATGCCCCCCGCTGACCCTGAGCTCGAGGCCTCCCGCCTGCCCAGGCGCCCTTCTCCGCAGACACAGGTCACCGCCTCCTCCCGGAGGGTCCCCCGGGACTGGCTCACCTGCAGAGACGTCTGATGGAGACAGGCAGCGGGGTGCCTCAGTGGTCCACGCATGCTGTCTGTGATGTGATGTGTGCTATATAACATATAACATACAACTAATAGTACCATAACAGGGTCTATAGGACAGCTATACAAACTAATTTTTCTTTTCCTTTTTTTAAAAAAAATATATTTTATTGATTTTGTACAGAGAGGAAGGGGGAGAGAGAGAGAGTTAGAAACATCGATGAGAGAGAGTCATCGATCAGCTGCCTCCTGCACACCCCCCACTGGGGATATACCCCCAACCAAGGTACATGCCCTCGACCGGAATCGAACCCGGGACCCTTCAGTCCCCAAGCCGATGCTCTATCCATTGAGCCAAACCGGTTTCGGCTAATTTTTCTTTTCTTTAATAATTGAAGAAACTACCATTGGTGGGGAGACCCTCTAGTGCAGTGGTCGCCAACCGGTGGTCCGGGATTCTGGGAGGCCAGGGCGCCTGCGTGGCAGCAGCGAGGTGCAGACATGGCTGCTCCGCTCCTGTCCTAGGAGAGCTTGGAGGCTCAGGATAGACATCAAGTTAAAAACTTCCCGTTCCCACACAAAGCCCAAGACGTAGTTCTGAGAGAGCAGCAGAGCGGCGTGGCCCGCCTGCTCCCCGGCCCAAGGGGCCCTGCAGGTGCCCTGGCCGGACAGTGAGGGCGAGGCTGCGGGAGCCGCCGGCCGGCTGGAGGCGGAGCCCCGCTCCACACACGCGGGCCGGGCTGAGTGACAGCTCATGCCGCCTGCGGTTTGTGTAACTTTCATTTCCTAAAATGTCGGCCTGGAGGAGCGTGGGAATGACCTTGCAGGTTACTTCCCCGTGAGCGGTGCTGTCCTCCGTGGGCTCCTGTCGGCGGTTGTGCCGACGCCTCGGTCTGCACTCCCGGAACAGGCAGCCTATTGCTGCGGCTCAGCCCGGGCAGATAAGGTAACTGAACACGGCGCAGCGGTAAAAGCTCACCTGTGGGCGATTAAATCTCACCTCCTTATCTTGGCGGTTCGGTGTGAAGGCCTCCGCGCTCAGCATACCTGCTGCTGCTGCTGGCTGGGAGCTGATGTCCTCTTTCAACGAAGGTGGGAAACGGCACGGTTTCCCCAGCAAATGCATATTTTCAAGAATTCTCATTGTCTCCTTCAGCTATCTCTTATTTTGTTCTTTAATACTAGAGGCCCGGTGCACGAGATTTGTGCACTGGCAGGGCGGGGGGGGGGGGGGGAGGAGTGTCCCTCAGCCCAGCTTCATCCTCGCACAATCTGGGACCCCTCACTCCGTACTGCCTGCCTGCAGTAGAGGCAGGAGGCTCCCGCCACCCCCACTGCATTTGCCAGCCATGAGCCCAGCTTCTGGCTGAGCAGCACTCCCCTTGTGGGAGCTTCTGCTTTGAGTATCTGCCACCTGGTGGTCAGTACGCATTATAGCTGCCGGTCATTCTGGTGTTAAGTCGATTTGCATATTATACTTTTACTATATAGGATAGTAACAGTGATGTAGTTTTTATGATTTTTGTTTAAAAGTTAAACCCACCTGGGCCATGCGACTCAGTGGTTGAGCGTTGACCTAGGAACCAGGAGGTCATGGTTCAATTCCTGGTCGGGACACATGCCGGCTTGCGGGCTCGATCCCAAGTAAGGGGCATGCAGGAGGCAGCCGATCCATGATTCTCTCTCATCATTGATGTTTCTATATTTCTCTCCCTCTCCCTTCCTCTCTGAAATTTATGCTAAAATCCGACCCCTGGCTGTTCCTCACTTCCAAAACCCTGGGCCAGCGTGTGCTGTGCTCAGAGCCAGGGCCTGCCGGCTGTGGTCTTTTCTGCACGTTCTGCTGTGTTGGACCTGTTTCCTGAGCCTCCTCTTTGCCCGCCTTCCCAAACACCTGAGACCGGGTCTGTGGGCTCAGCAGTTGAAGGAGCGTGGCCTCGGGTGAGAGCTTCTGTCTGACCACGCTGGGCGGCGAGGTGGATGGGTGTGGGTGTCTAATCTCTCCGAGGAGACTCCTCCCGAATGGCTGCCCCTGTCAGCCCCGGTCCTGACCCTGCCCAGTGTCCTGAGACCCTGTGTGCTGGCCCTGCAGGTATATAGGACTCTCTTTCACAGCCCGAGTAGAAAGAGTTCCAATTCAGGGTTCAGCTTCTGGAGAAGGGCCGCACACAAATGGAAAGAGACTTGAAGAAATTTAATTTGGCGATTTGGGGGGCCAGGCGGTAGTCCAACTCTAGTGGGAGAACTACTCCCTCTCTGGCCCTGCCATCCCTTTTATTGAGGCTTTGGGGAAAACATCTTAGGCAACATAAACAGAAATTTACATGTAGCCCTTAGGCAGGAAATAACAGAAACTTTCACGGACAAGGTAGATTCTGCTTCAGCTAACAAAATCTCAACTAAAGGTTAGAGCAATTAAGGTTGTTGACCAGCCTTCCTGGCTTCCTGTCAACATCTCTTTTTCAGTGAAACTGATTTGGTTTCCAGCACAGGTATTAGAGGGATGTCCCTAGAGAGACACTTGTCAGTGGCAGGCACGAGGGACAGGCTGGTGTGGATGCGCCCCGAGCTGCAGCTGTGCTGAGTGTCACACCCATGGCTGTCAGGGTCCCTGGGGAGGCACAGCGCCAAACCCCAGCCTGTCTCCCCGCGCCCCAGCCCTGCCCCACACCCTGCCCCTGCTGCCCAGTGTTGCTGCAGGGCACATGTTTCCTGCTCTCCTGGGCCCACCTGTGTTCTGCTTAGAGTCTGCTCCTGAGCCCAGGCGGCTCTGTGACCTGGGCCCGTGGTGGCTGCTGACCGTGATCCCTCCCACCAGGCCCTGCGGGCCTCCCAGAGCCAGACAGCTGGCTGTGTCACGCAGACCCAGACTCCACTGCTCTGCAAGGAAGGTGCACCCTCCCCCTCCTGGGCTCATTTACTGGAACTTGGGTTGTGTGCACAGAGGAACTCCTGCTGTGTGCTAGTACGAAGCTAGAGAACGTGCTGCAGATCTGAGTTTGCTCGCTGCTGCTGCTCAGAACACCCCGAGTCCTCTCCTCTGGGACTCCCGCAGCGCCCTGCCTCTGTGCAGCCAGCCCTGCGTGCGGACTCCTGGCCGCGCAGGAGTCCCTGGCCCGCACAGCTGTCATGGCTAAGCTGCCCATTGCAGCTCCGCCCCCTCAGTGTCTTTCTGCCCTTGTTGGAGACTCCTGGCAATGTTGTATTCCTAAAAAGAACTTTCTTCCTGAAAAGCACCGTGAGAAGGTGTGGAAACAGTTCAGATTGTGTGAGTATCAGGCGACGCTCAGATGCCAATTCTTGAGGAACCTGGTACCCTCACAACTGAAGGGCTTCGTGGCTTTCTGAATGAGGAACTGAAGAAACGGGCAATGGGAAGTATCCATTCCAATATGTAATATTTTATTAAACCAACCTTCCAGCCCGTCAGCCACAAGTCCTCCAGCCTCCCTCCATGTGCAGGGCCTGCCAGCTGTGCGGGGCCGTGTTCACGGCTCAGGAGGGCCGGCTGTGCGGGGCCGTGTTCACGGCTCAGGAGGGCCGGCTGTGTGAGACCCTGTTCACAAGCTCAGGAGGGCCGGCTGTGTGAGACCCTGTTCACAAGCTCAGGAGGGCCGGCTATGTGAGACCCTGTTCACGGCTCAGGAGGGCCGGCTGTGTGAGACCCTGTTCACAAGCTCAGGAGGGCCGGCTGTGTGAGACCCTGTTCATGGCTCAGGAGGGCCGGCTGTGCGGGACCCTGTTCACGGCTCAGGAGGGCGGGTTGTGTGGGCTGTGTTCACGGCTCAGGAGGGCCAGCTGTGTGGGCCTATGAAGGTGGAGGGGACAGTCTCCGGTGCTCGCAGTGGCGTGGCCTTGAGGCTGTGTGGTGAGTGTGCACAGATGAGGGACACCTGAGCTGGCATTCTTGCAGCCCCTCTCATGGACACTGGGTATCAGCCTGAGCTGTCCAGCTGTCCCCTCTTGGTGACATTTGCAGGTGGGAGGGATGTGGGAGGCAGGGAGAGGCCACATGCCTTGTGTTTCCTGTCGTTCTGGGCTCTTCCCGCCATCCCTCACCGTCTAGAGCACATGTGTCAAACACAAGGCCCTTGGGCCAAATCCGTCCCGCCAGGCCTTGCAATGTGGCCCGCACTGCGCTGTCATCACTGCACTCCGCTGCGTTTCCATCACAATGACAGTTTATGACTGTTCAGTAAACCATTCGGCCTGAGATTTAGGCTGGATTTTAGATTTTGGCCCCTTCTCTGATTGAGTTCGACACCCCTAGTCTAGAGCAAAGGGGCGGTGCAGCCTGGTGGCCACGCGGAACCAGTAAGTGCTCAAGGCTTGTCCCGCGGGTGCCTGGAGCCCTTGGTGGCCGACACGCTTGTGTGGCATTCCCTGACCAAGTGCACAGCAGGCAGCCGCCAGCGCAGCCCCGGGCTCCAGGAGTCGGTGCCTGTTCATTTGTTTTCTTGCTTTGCTGTTTATTAATTCACTAAGTCACCCCCCAGGTGGTTCTGATACAGGTTTCAAGGACCATGGTTACAGAGGCCTTGTGCTCTGGTGATGTTATAGGCCTGGGCGAAGCCTCAGTGCCTCCTGTCCCCTTCGTCCTCTCCCGCACTAAGGACAGGTGGAGGCTGAGGTGGTGATAACCTGTGACCCGGTGTCCACACACTGGCCCTGGTTATCTGCTTTCCTTCCCAGGGATCGAGGCTCGGAGTCCGTGTGTAAGCACTGAGCCGCCCTGGGCCGCCCTCTGCCCTGCACACAGGAAGCGGCTGGGGCGGGACATTTACCGAGGGTGGGGCGGGATTCAGAGCCCTGTGTTTGACTCCAAAGTCCAGGTCTGTTTCTGTGGGCCCTGTCCTCCCTTTCCTGCCGGCTGGGGGCCAGGCTCACTGGGCAGCTGCCCCTTGGGTGGGAGCCTTTTTCCTGCAAGGGCCTCAGCTGCTTATCACATCGCTTTCTCTAGAACTCACCTAACGTGAACGTATGTCGCAGGAAGGAAGCACCCGGATGTCAGTTCCGCCTGCAGTGGCCTAGGCAGGGCCAGACCTCCCGATCCAGCCCTGATCTAAGGGGCTCTGATCTCACCATCGCCCCAGCCCACTGGTGCGGGAGTGAGGACGTCCGCTCCAGGCAAGCGGGTCAGGAGAGGCTTGTGCGGCCTGGGGGTGCTCCTGCAGATACGGGCAGAGCCACCTATCTCAGGGACCACATTTGGGGGGACAGTGCTGCCCCCAAATCCTAGGAGCTGAAACAAGTCAGTTCCGGCACAGCGGGCAGTCCTCTCCACACTGTCAAGGCCCTGAACCTTTCAGGTGAGCCTGTGAGCACCTCCTGCTCCCGCAGCTCCCAGAAGGGGCATGCTCCCAGTCCCTCCTCCCCCTTAGGCTCCCAGTGACACTGGCCTGTCCAGGACCAGCCCCTCCTGCTGACTCGGGTCGCGGGCACCTCGCTCTCGGCCTCGCCCCTGTCTCTGCAGTGAGAGTGTGAGTCACCTGCCCGGCTGCTGTGACTGGCGCCTGGGTTCCTCCTTTATCTCAGAGACGCCCTCCTTTATCTCCTGGGCGCCTGCCCTCTCCACTCTGCCTGGGCATCTCGGTGACGCCATCCCACCTGTTGCTTTGCAGTCACCTTCCTGCACTCCCCGCACTTGCTGGAGCAGCCTTGCTCTCGCCTGGTTCTACCAGCCCCATCATGCAGCCCACGGGGCTTGGCTGCAGGGCTGCTGCCTTGCTGTCTGCACAGGGCGCCACTTGACCCATTTATGTCCCAGACTCCCCTGTGCCGAGCTCCTCAGCCTTGGGGACCTCCCTCACAGTTTATCTTCAAGACTAGCGCCCAGCGATCATGGAAGAGAGCACAGGCGGTGGCTTGTAGTCATGCCTGCTCGCACACTGTGCCATGGACTGCACAGGCCCTGGTGAGCAGGAGGCCTGGGTCAGCCACCTGGCGGGGCGGCAGCCGCTTAGAGCCCTGCCTGGCCCTGGCGGCACTGTGTCCCTGAGTGTCCCGTGGTGCCCGGACCAGAACAAAAGGACGCACTGCGCTCCAGGAGGTTCTGAAACCAAGCCCGAGCGAAACCAGCGAGGAGATAAGGGCACACGCGGGGTTGTGACTTGCCAGCGACTTTAAATAACTCCCTTTATAGCTCACTCTCACTCAGCTTCTTTCCACTGGATTGGTTTTGTTATGTTATTTTGAGAAACAAAGCACAATACTGAGGGTCTGCTCCAGTTTGGATAAAGAAGTGTTTCAAGTTGTAGGGAAACCGTGGCAGAGTCAGCTTCCACGGCCTCAGCTGCAGCGTGCTCATTCCTCCTCTTAGTCCTTGCCGCGCGGGCCCTCCAGGCACTCCCCGGCCTCCTCCTGCCGGCACTCTGGGGTCCCACGTGGAAGTGAGCCACGCCCGCAGGGAGTGAGGGCACAGGCCTGCGGGGTGGGGTGTGCCGGGCAGGCCTGGAGGCTGTGGGTGAGGCCACCAGAGCGGGGTGGGGTTGATGGTGGAAGCCCTTGTTTCCCGCCTGGGGAGCCGGTGCTGCAGTCACGCTGAAATCCCACTCCGGAGGGTGGCCTTTGGGGCGGGGCCTTTGTGAGCTTATGAGGGTGAGGCCCATGGTGGGCGGGAGCCCCTGTAAGAGGAGGAGACCCGAGGGCCTGTCCCCTGAGGTGGCGCCAGGAAGGGAGCCCTCCCCAGAACTGACGCCCCAGCCCCTGGTCGGGACTCCAGCCCCAGACGGGTGTGGCTGTGCGAGCCCGCGTCTGTGGCGTGTGGTTGTGGTGGCCGCACAGACGGATAGGCGGGCTTCGGAGAATCCTCCTGACAGACTTCCAGCACCCCCACACCCAGAAATAGTTCTGACACGTGCATCCCTGTCCTTCCCGGCTGTTCCATGGCTGCCCCTTTAACCTGGTTCTTAACACGACAGCAACTGCTCGAGGCTGGGCGGGTGTCCTCCGTGCGGGCGTGATGCCATAGGCTCAGAGCTCGGTCCTGTTGGCAGTCCCATGCCCACCGCGGGAACTCACTGCACAGCGCAGCGAGGGGGGCACCCTCCTGCCCGTGCCGGCTCGCATGGCTCCTCTCAGGGACAGCTTACGGCCTGACAGCTGCCATGTTGGAGACGCCACCACAGCAACGACCTGTGTGCCTGGTAAACTGAACCCACTTCCCATCCCCACAAATGCAGCTTCAGGAGACACCCAGGCACTATGGGCCTGTCGTCCCCGCCTCTGTTCTCTTCCCTCACGTGCACTGTGTCGGTGTCAGGCTGTCATGTCCCTTGAAAGGCCATGTCCTAAGAGCTACGTGACTGGCCACTCTGGTGGCAGCCTTGGTGTGGAGACACCCTCCTGGGTGGGGGGGTGTCCTCGGCTGGTGCTTAGCAAACTGGCAGACAAACAGGAAGCTGGTAACTTTCTAAGTGTATTTTCCACAAACAGAGCTTTGCAGCCTCTGAAAACTCTCTTTTTAAAAAAATATATTTTATTGATTTTTCCATAGAGAGGAAGGGAGAAGGATAGAAAGCTAGAAACATCGACCAGCTGCCTCCTGCACACCCATTACCGGGGATGTACCCGCAACCAATGTACATGCCCTTGGCCGGAATCGAACCTGGGACCTTTCAGTCCGCAGGCCGATGCTCTATCCACTGAGCCAAACCGGTTTTGGCTGGAAACCTCTTAACGGAACCTTTAATGCCCGCGCTGACCGTCTCCCTACGGACCTGCCGGCACACGCCTCGCGTGTTCTCGGTGGCACCCGCGCTGTGGCCGCGCCGGGCTTCCTGGCCGGGCTTGCGGGGAGCGCAGCTGGCCTTCCTTTAACGCCGAGGCTGCAGGAGGCCGACCGGCCCAGGACAGGCGCAGCCCGGACCTGGCCGGCTCTGGAGCCTTGGCTCTGCCACGCATGCCTTCCAGATCAGGCTGGAAGGACCCAGGCCTTTGGGTCTGGCTTTTCTCAACTGCTTTTCTGTTTCTTCCTAAGAGTATTGCCCAGTGTCCGGGCTTTGATCTACCGAGGGCCCAGCTGGTGGATGGCACCCAGAGCCATGTCCTCTCTCACGGACGGGGCCCCTCCTCCAGGCTCTCTGTGGATGTGACGTGTGGGCACAGGGCAGTTCTCTCCTCAGGCTGGTTCTGGACCTGGTGGGGGTTTTCCCTGGAAGCTCACCTGAGCCTTCTCAGCCAGCCCCGGCTGCCTCCCGCCAGTGTGATGAAGGCCTTAGCACAGGCGGCGTGGACTCTGCTCCCAGTTCTCACCCCGAGAGCCTGACTGAGCGAGTGTCTAATGCACGTGTCAAACACAAGGCCTGCAGGCCAAATCCGTCCTGCCAGGCCTTGCAATGTGGCCCGCACCACGCTGTCATCACTGCACTCCGCTGCGTTTCCATCACAATGACAGTTTATGACTGTTCAGTAAACCATTCGGCCCGCGATTTAGGCTGGATTTTAGATTTTGGCCCCTTCTCTGATTGAGTTCGACACCCCTAGTCTAATGATACCGACTGAGCGAGTGTCTAACGATGCCCTGCCTGTCACGAACGGACCCAGGGGACCAGGTCAGGAGGCACTGTGTGGATGAGGCTCTGGGCAGCGCCTTGCAGACACACACTGATGAGCAAGACGTTGGCCCGTCTGCGCTCCCTTCTCTCCTTCCATCCCTGCCACGGGAGCATTGTCCCTGGGAAGAAGCCTCATCTTCGTTACCAGCAAGCGGTGCTCTGGGCTGTGGTTTGAGTGGGATGGATGGGCGGGGAGATGGGGGGGGTGGTCACGTGCTGCGCGTGCACCCTGGTGGCCAGGCTCCCGCGCGCTCCTGTCACGTGCTCTCCTGTCCAGGCCTCGAGCCCTGCAGCATCCCATGAGGGGTGTGGCGGCTGGCTTAAGAGGGCGGGACAGAGGCAGGCAGAGAGTCTGCTCTTCAGTCCTTTGTTTTCGCTGCGAATGTGATGTTGACACCAGAGAAACTATAGGACGAGCTACAGCGAAGGAGCATGGGGCAGGGGAGCCTTGCCCGCTCAGTGCCCCAGGACAGGCTGGTGTGCGTGTGGACAGGACTCCGTGGCCGTCACAGGCACTGTGCAGAGGACTGGACACGTGGCGGACGATGGGAGAGGAGTGGGTGGCAGTTACGTTTGCGCCTGGGTGACTGTCCGCTCGCTGCGTGTGTGGCCATTGCTCAGGTGCGTGCTACTTAGGACGTGCTTTTACTGAGTAATTTCTTACTAAAAAGTTTAAAAAGTTAAAAACTTCCTTTTAATCAGTTAATGCCATCTGTCTTTCCCTGAAGAACCAAATTCTTACAGTTGTTTTGAGTCGTGTTTGGCTTTTACAGTTGACGTTGGTGTGGGCTCCAGCACATGCCCTGTGGGTATGCGGCGGTCCTGTGAGTGTCGGCGATGTTGGTGAGTGGGAATACTTAGGGACACTGTGTCTGGAAAACGAAGTCTCAGGTGGACTGACCTGGTGAAACGTGTGTATCAGAAAGCTTCATGTCCTAGCCGGCCCACAGCTCCCTCTCCCCCTGCAGCACTGTGTGTGCGAACAGCGTCGCGATGGCACTGAGTCCGATGACAGAGCTGGAGCCAGGACCCGGGAAGTGGAAAGGGATGTGCACAGTCAGTCCTCAGGATTTGCAGACACGCCCAGGCGTCCGCTGCTCTCTCACATTGTCTGTGAGCCCAGCAGCCCTCGGGCCACTTCCAGATGGGGTCCGAGATCAGCCTGGGGGATCCCCGGCGGCCTGCGCGGCCACTGAGCTCCATGGCGGTGACACCCGCGTGCCAGCTCTCAGACCCACCATCTGCTTAGCCCACGTTTCTGCCTCAGTGGCGAGCGGCTGGCTAACGTGGCCCCGCAGCACAATGTGGACGTGCTGTCTCCAGGCGCACGGAGGCTGCGGGGGGCTGAGACGGCAGGGACAGGCTTGTGAGCGGAGCTGGCGGAGATGTCCTGCGGCGAGTCCTGGCGCCACACTGTGCTCCGCGCAGGCTGTGAGCGTCACATGGGGACCGGGGACCTGGAGCAGGGGCACCAGAGCAGGACAGGGCCTGTAGCCGGCGGACGAGTGGAGGCCACAGGGGCTGGCCTGGCCCTGAGTACTGGCTGGGTCCATGGCCCAGTGTCCTGCTGCTGCCGACAGGGAGGTCTGACGAGGCCGCCAAAAGTTATCAGAGCGGCAGAAAGCACGTTTCTAGATGGGATTACTGGCATGATTACCTGGGGCTTGTTCTCCACTGTCGCAGCCTGGGCGAGAGCAGCACGCAGTGACTGAGGAGAAACGGGGATGTCTCCAGCGACGATTTGCTGTCCACTCATGGGTAGAAGTGAAGCCCAGTCTTCAGAACATGCCAGTTTAAACACTTCAAAGTTCCCATGGAAGAGCTTAACTTCCTCTGCACGCTCAGTGGGAGGAGCTGCTGGTGCTCTGTCCAGCCCAGCCCCGCCCCCAGCGCTGGTCTCAGGAGGCGGGCCCAGGCCCGGCCAGTATCGGGGCGGGGCCACACCCTGGTCTCAGGAGGCGGGGCCAGGCCCTGCCAGTAGAGGGGCGGGCCACACCCTGGTCTCAGGAGGCGGGGCCAGGCCCTGCCAGTAGAGGGGCGGGCCACACCCTGGTCTCAGGAGGCGGGGCCAGGCCCTGCCAGTAGAGGGGCGGGCCACACCCTGGTCTCAGGGGAGGGGTTTGGCCAGGCTGGAGTTCAGCTGGCTGGTGGAGCCCTGTATGGAGCCAGGGTGTCCTGGTTGGATGAGCACAGGAAACACTTCCCAGTTTCTGGAAGGAGGTGCAGGGGCTGTGAGAAGCAGGAGGAACGTGCACATATTTCCCGTAAAGATGCGGCTGGGTGTCTGCTGTCCTGACATTTTCTCGTACCAGCCTCCCTGCCAGACGCCCGCAGGCACGTGGGGACCATCTAGAATTGTGTGATGCAGGAGTATGGACCTGGCCAAATGGTTTGTCTCTACCGTCCTGCTGCCTGGCAGGATGCCTTTCTGAGACTGGTTTTAACCGGAAATAGAGGGTCCGATCACCAGGATGCATTGCACCTGAGCAACTGGACTTGTTCAGAATCATTCACCCCCAGAGACGACTGTGCCAAGTGCTAGGACAGCAGTGGCTGTTGGACTGAGGAACCTGTGTCCCCCAAAGCAGGTGTGAGTGCCGGTCCCCCGCGGCGCTGGCCGCTCTGCTCCCTGGGCCTGGGCGCACAGTGAGACTTTCACTCCTCGTGGCTCATAGCCTATAACCGGTCGGCAAACTGCGGCTCACAAGCTGCCGTTGCCGCTCTGTTGACTAGAGTTTGCCGACCACTGGCCAAAAGTCTACCTCTCACAACCCCTGTGGGCTCTAAGCCGCACCCTCAGCTCACCAAGGCATGGGCACTGCTGCAGTCGCCCGTCCGCCCCTGAGGAGAGAGGCCCTCAGGAAACCCCGTGGCCGAGCCTGGGAGCAGGCAGACCAGCCCGGTGGGAATGCCGGCCCACAGGCTGTGGGAGTCACCAAAACCATTCGGTCTGACCCTGCCCTGCCGAGGCATTAGGGGCGAGTTAATGAAACGTTAATGTTTAGAGTTTTAAGTGTATGCCCGCAAATGATGTGATAGATATCCAGATGGCCCCTGGCAGAAACCAGGCTCCCCGCCCGTGTAGAGGAGGGCAGCAGGCTAATGCAGATGAGACAGGGGCCCACCGTCCGCTCTGCTCCGGGAGGCGGCACTGCCATGTGGGCAGCAGGTGCTGGGGGTGGGGGCATGCTGGCCCTGGAAGCGCGCCGGAGTCCCGGAGGGCATGCGTGACACGGGTTTGTGAGGCACGGCTCCCGCGTGGTCTGTTGGTGAAGAAAGCTCAGCCCTTAGCTAGCGCAAGTTAGCCAGGCTGCTGGACGTCCAGGCAGCGCCGAGGCGGGGAGGAGGGACTGCGCGGCCACCCCACCCCTGAGTTCTAGGGTCCCCTGCTAGGACAGGACGCTCACTTGCCACAGCAGGGGGGGGGGGAGTTGGGAGGGGGAGTGCCGAGGGCGGGGGGGGGGGGGGGGGGAGAGGTGTGGGGAGGGAGTTGGGAGGGGGGGAGTTGCGAGGGGGAGTGCCAGGGGCGGGGTGGAGGTGGGGGGGAGTTGGGGGGGGGGAGTGCCGAGGGTTGGGGGTGGGGGGTGGAGGTGGGGTGGGGAGTTGGGAGGGGGAGGCGGGGGTGGGATGGGGTGGGGAGTTGGGAGGGGGAGTGCCGGGGGGCGGGGGTGGGGGGGCGGGCTCTGCCCTGGAAATTCCTGGGGAAGGAGCAGGAAGGTTCAGTAGCAGGCCAGGATGAAGCCTGAAGGGCTTGGCATTGGACTTCAGGAATGGACTTCGGCCCTGGCCAGTGTGGTCAGCCACACACCGAAGGGTCACAGGTTTGATTCCTAGTCACGGGCACCTTTCTAGGTTTCAGGTTCACTCCTGCTCCAGGTCAGAGCATGTGCAGGAGGCAACCAGTCAATGTGTCTCCCTCATATAAATGTTTCTCTTTATCTGTCTCTACCCCAACCCCTTCCTTCGGTCCCCTCTCTGAAAAGCGATAGGGGAAAATCCTCTGTGAGGATTAACAAAACAAACCAACAGAAAGAATTAAAGCATGCCTTGCATTGGGTCTGAGCCTGGGAGGAGCAGGTGCTGTGAAGCCCCTCACAGGTGGTTGTAGTTGGGTCTGACTACAGGGTTCTCTTGAGTCCACCTTTCCACATGGCAGTCATCACCGCGTGGAGAACACGCTAAGGACAGGCCGTGGTGCGTCGTGTCCGGTCCTGACTGCTCAGATGCAGGTCCCACGAGGTGGCTGCTTCGCCTGCCCCTGCAGCCTCCAGCGACGGCCTGGCACACAGGCAGTGGTATGATCAGGTGGTTGGCCATCCGTGGGGCGAGTTGGGAGAGGCTTATGTGAAATGAACAGAACAAGCAGTGTGAGTCTGCATGAGTGTTAACCTCAGAGGCTAAGGTAGACGCCAAGAGTTTTAGTTCAGAAGAGAAACGTTTGCTTGGCTAGTTATCAGTAAGAGCCTAGCCCCCTGCAAACATTTAAGCAGCATTAGTGGATGATTTTATGAGAAGTTCTAGCTGCACGTGTTTGGCTTCTAACCGGGTAAGTGCCGGGTAAGAAGCAGCGTCATAAAGAAAACAGTGGACAGGTCGGCCAGGGGGTGCGGTGTGGGGATTTCCCAGGAAAGCAGCCCAGAGGCAGAGACCCCAACCAGACGCCCCACGATCAGAGCACATCCTGCGCACAGGGGCTCGGGCCTGTGCGGGCGAGGCACACACAGCTGTGGGTGTGACCCTGGTCCGTGCACAGGGGAGCAGCCGGTGGGTTTCTCTCTCTCCCCCTCCTTCCTCTGTAGAATCCATGAAAACCATGTCCGCGGGGAGGAGTAGGAGTGGAGCGCTCTCACGGGGTCCTGTTGGCTGATGGGGGTGCCGGTGAGGGAGGCCCTGCCGGTGAGGACGGCGTGGCCGGTGGCACTCCGCATCCAGGGGCAGACACAACTCTGCCACCAAGGTCCTCACCGGCAGCCTGGCCACTCCACCCCTTCACCTTCGCGCCCCCCCCGGCAGGGCAGTTAGGTTTCTGTGGAGCCGGTCACACTTAGGCCAGCCCTCCCGGCGGTGGAGCTGCGGCGCGCAGGGCGCTGTGGGGAGGAGGGTGCCACACGTGTAACGCTTCTCTCTCTCTCCCCCCTCCCCCCCGCAGTGCGGCTGCACGACAGCATCTCGGAGGAGGGCTTCCACTACCTGGTGTTCGACCTGTGAGTACCCGCCCACCGGCTGCGGCCCTGGGCCCGGTCCCCTCCCTGCGGTGCCGCAGGTCTCACACGTCCTCACAGCCCGCGCTCCGGAGGGCGCTCCGAGGGCCTCGGGGACGAGGTGTCCTGGGTGCACCGTGAGGCACCCACTCAGCCTCCGGGGGTCGAAGTGGCTCTGAGCGCCCCGATTATCGTTTGTATGAAAAGGAGCGTCAGGGAGGGGCCTGGGCTGGTTCACTGGGGGCTTCACTGCACCTCTGACTGCTGCCATCTCTGCACCTGGCTGTGCTCACAGAAACACAGGTCCCCCCACACGCCACGGGCCGCCCTCCCCGTCCCCACACGCCACGGGCCGCCCTCCCCGTCCCCACACGCCACGGGCCGTCCTCCCCGTCCCCACACTCCACGGGCCGTCCTCCCCGTCCCCACATGCCACGGGGCCGCCCTCCCCGTCCCCACACGCCACGGGGCCGTCCTCCCTGTCCCCACACACCACGGGCCGTCCTCCCCGTCCCCACACGCCACGGGCTGACCTCCCTTCCCCACACGCCACGGGCTGTCCTCCCCGTCACCACACTCCACGGGCCGCCCTCCCCGTCCCCACACGCCACGGGGCCGCCCTCCCCGTCCCCACACGCCACGGGCCGTCCTCCCCGTCCCCACACTCCACGGGCCGTCCTCCCCGTCCCCACATGCCACGGGGCCGCCCTCCCCGTCCCCACACGCCACGGGGCCGTCCTCCCTGTCCCCACACACCACGGGCCGTCCTCCCCGTCCCCACACGCCACGGGCTGTCCTCCCCTGTCCCCACACGTGGGCCGTCCTCCCCGTCCCCACACGCCACGTCCCGTCCTCCCCGTCCCCACACGCCACGGGCCGTCCTCCCCGTCCCCACACGCCACGGGCTGTCCTCCCCGTCCCCACACGCGGGCCGTCCTCCCCGTCCCCACACGCCACGGGCTGTCCTCCCCGTCCCCACACGCCACGTCCCGTCCTCCCCGTCCCCACACGCCACGGGCCGTCCTCCCCGTCCCCACACGCCACGGGCTGTCCTCCCCGTCCCCACACGCCACGTCCCGTCCTCCCCGTCCCCACACGCCACGGGCCGTCCTCCCCGTCCCCACACGCCACGGGCTGTCCTCCCCGTCCCCACACGCGGGCCGTCCTCCCCGTCCCCACACGCCACGGGCCGTCCTCCCCGTCCCCACACGCGGGCCTGCCAGAATTGGTCACTGCAAGAGGAAGGGAATTGCCAAGGTTGACAGACGACCAGGGCTTGTAGGCCGAGGCCCGGTGGCCGTGACTGGGCCGTGGTGGCCTGGGAGCTGTGCGCTCTGGCTGGGTGGGATGTGTGAGACACTGTCACGTGGCGGGGAGGCTTCCCGAGAACAGAAGTCAGTTTGACACTTCACATCAGACCTGCTCCTGTCACTTGACATCACAGTCCTGTGCTTGGAAAATATGTCCTAAGTTCAGACAAAGCTCCAGGCGGGGAGAGGTCCGTGGCCGCCTCCTTTACAGTGAGACCCGTGGAAAAGCAAGCGAACACCCCGAGAGCCTGCCCTCACGTGTGGGCAGGCTCCAGCCTGTTAACGTGGCGCTCGGGGAACAGGAAAGAAAAACTTTTGAATATTGAGTCTAAAGGTCAGGTGGTGTAGATCTGGTTCACGCAGCCCTTCAGTGCCGGCACTGAGGAATGCAGCTCTGTCTGTCTGTCTGTCTGTCCTCTCTCGCAGGTGGGCGTGTCCTCTGGCTCAGGCGCCCCTTATGGAGAAATGGGAGCGTTAGCTCATGGCATGTGTTGACCACCCTCCTTCCCAGGCCGGAGAAGCTGTGTTAGTCCTTGGCTAGCCCTGCTTGCCGTGCCCGGGTCTGAGCCGAGACTGGCAAAGGGATATGTACCCCAGGGCTCTGACCGAGTGTGAGGCTGGTCTGTAGGCCTGGGAGCTGGCCCCTGATCGTCACACGATGCTCAGTTCAGAGCGACAGCATGGCCTGTCACCAGGAAGAAGGGGGAGTCTTGCCTGTTGGGTGGGCGGCCAGCATGTGGGTGACGCGTGAGTGCAGGAGACAGAGGCCGAAACCCGGTGTGGCAGGCACTGGCCCTGTCACTCCATCGCACCAGCCCCGCGTCCTTTCTCAGAGCTCTGGTTTGCTTTTCCCGTGACCTTCCTCCCTCCCTGCTGCTCCAGGGTCCCTTCTCTCACGATGTCCTTTTTCTTTAAGAACTTGCTTCAGCCCGGCCGGCGTGGCTCAGTGGCTGAGCGTCGACCTATGAACCAGGAGGTCACAGTTCGATTCCTGGTCAGGCCACATGCCTAGGTTGCGGGCATGCAAGAGGCAGCTGTTTAGTGTTCAGTGATTCTCTGATCATTGATGTTTCTCTCTCTCTTTCCCTCTGTTCTGAGTGTTTGTGTTTTCCAGGTAAGAAATCCTATTCATGCTGCACAGAGGTGCCTACACGCGGACGGCACTGTGCCTGCCTGCCCCTCTGAGCGCAGCTGAGCCGCTGGCAGGCTGGGCATGCTTTGTACTTACCATGTATACTTTTCATTTCCACAAATTTTGAAATTATTCCATAATATTAAAAACACGTTTTCAAACCACACCCCTTGGCCGGGAGCTGATTGTTGCATGGTGATGTCGGGACTGAAGGGAAGTCAGACACCATTCCTTTTCCAAAGATCTCACATTCAGAAAGGTACGGGGCAGCTTGGAAAACGTCAAGGGGCAGACCTGCGCGGAGCGCTGAGCACAGTTACCGGGTGTCGGGGCCCGAAGGTGCGGCAGACAGAGTGGCGTCTTGGGGCTGTCCCTTCATCCCGAGAGCATACACTCCGAGTCCGGCCTGCAGGCGAGCTCCCTGGACGGCAGCGAGCGCCTGTGCCAGGAGGTGCACAGCCAGGTCAGCAAGCTCACCACACAGGCACGGCGGACAGGCCTCCCGCATCCGCGGGCACCCATGCTGGTTCGTGCGGCTCTTCTCTGTGCTGGCGATGCCTCCTGGCCTCATGGTACACACCCACCACACCGCCCGCCTGTAACACGTCAAGGGCTGGGCGGTCTTCTCAGGACCCTTTGCCACTATTCATAGCAAATCCCATTCCTCTTAAAACTGCCTAGTGTAATCTTGGTTGCCTTCAAATTTGGCCATTACAAATAAAGCTGCGTATAAATATCTGTGTGCAGGTTTTTGTGTCAACATAAGTTTCAACTCCTTTGTGTCAGTACCGAGGAGCATGGTTGCTGGAGCTGAGGAGTATGTTTAGTTTTGTAGGAAGGTGCTGTGCCGCCTTCCCAGGGGCTGCGCCCTGTGCATGCCCACGAGCAGCAAGCTTCCTGCTGCTCTGCACACACACACACACACACACACACACAAACACACACCCGCTCCCGCCAGCACTGGGGGCGGTTCCAGCCTGTGCGCTGACAGGCTGGTGCTGCTCATTGCCTCCATGTGCCAGCATGGGCAGCTCACTGGCCATTGGAGTGTCTCCCTTGGTGAGGTATCTCTTCAGGTCTGTTGGCCATTTGTTAATCAGAATGTTTATTTTTTGTGTGGCGCTTTAAGCATTCTTTGTACACTTCAGATCACACTTCATGCAATCTCTGCAAATCCTTTCTCCCAGTTCATGACTTACCTTCTCGCTCTCTTGACATTGTCTTTGGTAGAGTGAAAGTTTTACTTTTAACGAAGTCCAGCCAGCTTTTCAGTGATTTCTTTTATGGATTGTGCCTTTGATTTTGTATCTAAAAAGTCATTGCCAAACCCAGGGTCATCTATCTATTGCCTTAGCTATCTTCTAGCAGTTTTATGGTTTTGCATTTCACATTGCGGGCTCTGATCCACTTTGAGTTCATTGTTGTGACAACTGTGAGGTCTGTCCAGCTTCACGTTTTGCACGTGGATGGCCAGTGGCTCCAGCACCGTTGGTTGAGCGCTCGGTCTTCGCTCCTGTGTCAGAGGTGGGTTGGCTGTGTTCCTGGGCTCTGTTCATCCCACAGTCTGTGTGTCCGTTCTCTCACCAACACCACACTCCAGTCCCTATCAGTGCAGTCGGTCCTCCACTCTGTTCTCCTTCTGGTCTGTGCTGGCTCTTCTGGGTCTCTGCCCCTTACATTTAAACTTTAGGATCAGTTTGTCAGTCACCACAGGTGACTTGCTGAGTTCTTGATTGGAATTGCGTTGAATTTATAGATTGAGTTGTTAAGAACTGGCATCTGGACAATAACAAGCCTTCCTAATGATTGACATGGAAATCTCTTCATTTATGTAGTTCTTCTTCTAGATCTTTCATCAGCGCTGTGTAGTTTTTTTTCATGTGGCCTTTCTATAAAAGACATATCTAAGTATCACATTTCTGGGAAGTGGGATGTAAATGGGCATAGTGTTTTTAATCTCACTTGGTTATTTGTAGTATATAAGAAATCAATAGACTTTTAGTTATTAACCTGCCTGGTATCCCGTAACTTGTTGTTGCTTAGCTCCAGAACTTTTATTGTCGATCTTTTGGGATTTTCTGCATAGAGAATCACGTCATCTATGCGCAAAGACCACTTTATTCTTCCCTGCCAGTGTGTATATTTTATTTCCTTCATCGTCTAGGACTCCAGGGGTGCGAGAGGACACCCCTTGCCTTTTCTGTTCTTGGTGGGACAGCATCCACTTTATCACTAGGATGTGTAATAGTAGCGTATTTTATAGATTTTTAAAATCGAGTCGAGGAGGGTCATTCCTCTTCCTAGTTTGCTGAGCGTTACTACCATGAATGTGTATTGAATTTTGTCAGATGTTTTTTCTGCATCCATTTATATGACCTTGTGGTTTTCCTATTGTTGTCTGTTGGTAATGAGGGGTAACATTTATTGGTACTCAAATGGTGAACCGGCCTTGCCCACCTACAATAAACCCCTCCTGCTCGTAGTGCATATTGGTTGTGTACATTGCTTACTTCGATTTGCTAGTACCTTATTGAGGAGTTTTGTGTGTATACTCATGAAGGATGATGGTCTATAATTTTCCTTTCTTGTGTTTTATCTGGTTTTAGTGTTAGAGTGATGCTGCTTCTACTTCTGGATGAAATTGTGAACAATTAGTATAAAATTTTCCTCAAGTGTTTGGTGTAACTCATCAGTGAATTCATCCGGGTGTTGTGGTTTCTGATCGAAAGGTTATTAATTATGGATTCAGGTTCTTTAATAGGTAGGCTTACTTATTGTCTATTCCCTCTTGTGTGAGTTTTGTCAGATTGTGCCTTTCAAGGAATTGGTTTCATTTAGGTCATCAAACGTGGGCATTGATTATTCATAATATCTCTTTCTTATCCTTTTAATGCCCATGGTATCTGTAGTGATAGCTCGATATTAATAACTTGTGTCTTCTTTTTAAAAAAAAAATTACTTTGTATTGATTTTATAAAGGAAGAGAGGGGGACAAAGAGATAGAAACATCAGTGATGAGGGAGTCATTAATCAGCTGCCTCCTGTATGCTCCTGCCTGGGGATCGAGCCCACAACCCAGGCATGTGCCCTGACCAAGAATGGCGCTGGGACCTCCTGGTTCATAGGTTGTGTCTTCATTTTTCTTTAGCCTGTCTATAAGCATATCCATTTTATTGCTCTAGTAAAAAAACTGGCTTTTTTTTCCCCTTTTGTTGATTTTCTTTATTGATTTTCTGTTTTCAATCCTATTGACTTCTGTTTTAATTTTTATTTCTCCTTCTTGCTTTGTGTTGAATTTGCCCCCTTTTTTGTTTCCTTATGGAAACTTAGATTACTGATTTTATGTCTTCCATCTTTTATGATTAATTCAAAGTATATTTAGACTTCCGTTGCGATTTCATCTGTGACCCATGTGTGATGTAGAAGCATGTTGTTTAATCTCCACATATGTTGGGTTTTTCAGCTGCTGTCTTGATACTGACTTCTAGTTTAATTCCATGTGGTCTGAGAGCAGACGTCGTGTGGTTTCTGTTCTGAACACGTGAAGGAATGTGTGTTTTCTGTCAGGCGCATGTCCAGGTGAGCTAGAGAGGGATGTGCATCCTGCGTGTACAGCAGCCTGGGCGCCAGGCGCCAGTCTCACCGCTGACTGGTGTTCCCGCGTGCCCGCGTGTCCTCACGGTTTCCTGCCTCCTGGACCAGTCCATTCTGCTGGAGGGTGTGATGGTGTGATGGTGTCTGCTGGCGAGCCCTCCGGCGTCCCTTTGCGCGTTTGTCACAGTGCGTCTTTTTTATTCTGGAGTTTCCCCTTTATTCTTCCTTAGAACTTCTGTCTCTGCCCTGACATTACCCATGTGTTACTTGCATATTGTCTATTCTTCCTGTTAATTTCCTCCGCATATTAATCATAGTTTTTAAAAATTTTGTTCTGATAATTCCAACTTTCCTGCCATATCTGACTCTGGCTCTGATGCTTGTTGAGTTCCTTCAAAGTGGGCTTTTGCCTCTCAGTGTGTCTTGCAATTTTGTTGAGCGTGGACATGACGTGCTGGGTAGAACGTGGTCAGAGGCCGTTAGTCACACGGGCACAGAGTTGGACAAGAGCTCTGTGGTCCTGAGTAAGCAGGCCTCAGGCTTCAGTGGCCCTTCCCGGGAGCTGTGACCGTCCTGGGTCCCTGCTGTGGTCCCGGGTCTGTCTCAGGCCTTGTCCTCGCTGACCCTCCAGTGGGTGGCCAGTCACAGCCCGGTGTCCCTGCCTGCCGGCCTCTGGGCTGCAGGGGGCGCTGGATTCTCAGCATGGGCCTCTGCGGATCTGGGGAGGAGGACGGTCTGCTTGGGACCTGATTGGGCAGCTCTGTGGAGAACTGTGGGTTTTCATTCAGCTTCTCCTCTTAGGACAGCGACACTGTCTGCCTCCTCGCATGCAGGCCAGAAGCCAGAGGTCCCACGGGGGCTTTGTTCTAATCTTGAATTTTATAAACTCAATTGAAAGCTTCTAACTAGTTTAGAATTAAAAAGATGAGTGATAATCATTTATTAGCCAAAGGCCAGGCCTCAAGGCTGGACATGTACATTTTAAGGCCTGTTTGCAGAGGAGCATGGCGGGGCCCGGGAGGCCCTGTGGCCTGCTCAGAAAGCGGCTGGGCGTGGTGAGCCCGCTGCCCTGGCGCTGGTGTCCAGCATCATAGAGCGCCTCCCGCCTGTTTTGCTCCAGGAGGCTTGGAGAGCCAGCTTTCTCAGAAAGTTGCCTATGAAACGGCGTAGTTCGGGAATGCTGCTTCCTCGGCGGTGCCTGAGCCCCGGTGGGCAGGCCCCGGAGAGGCGGGTGCTGTCTGGACACCTTGTCCCTGGGGCGGGGCTGCCTCGGGGACGCTGCTGTGAAGGGCAGCTGCGGGCTCCGTGTGAGGACGCGGGGCTAGGTTTGGCAGCGGCTCTTCGGGTGGTGACATCCCGCCAGGCCTCGGCCATATCTCTGCCTGGACCAGGCCCCGTTGACGTCCCCTCTGGCGGGAGATGGGCCTGGCGGGCTTTCGCCTGCACGTCAATGCCCCGAGCTTTGTGCCTCAGACCCTCTCTGCTAATAGACTTGTTAGAACATTCATTCACCCGATGGCTAGCATACGGCTGGGGCTAACTATTAATATATGCTATGCCCTTTGCTGAATACTGAAGGGTCGGTCAGCTGGGAGTTAAACTAACAGGAGCTTAGCTGATTCTCAGCATGGCTTTCTTTAATGCTGCTTTATAGTATGAAAGCCTGATGGAGCCGAAACCGGTCTGGCTCAGTGGATAGAGCGTCAGCCTGTGGACTGAAAGGTCCCAAGTTCGATTCCGGTCAAGGGCATGTTCATTGGTTGCGGGCACATCCCCGGTAGCGGGTGTGTAGGAGGCAGCTGGTCGATGTTTCTCTCTCATCGATGTTTCTAGCTCTCTGTCTCCCTTCCTCTCTGTAAAATATCAATAAAATATATATTAAAAAAAATAATTTACCCAGCAAAGCTATCACTCAGAATTGAAGGCCAGATAAAGAGCTTCACTAATAAAAAAAAGCTAAAGGAGTTTATCACCGCCAAACCAGAATTATATGAATTGCTGAAGGGTATTCTTTCGGAAGAGAAAGAAAATAAAGATAAAAATTATGAACAAATACATAACTATCAACAAGTGAATCTAAAAACCAAGGGAATTAAAAAACCTGATGAACAATATTAACTGTTGAATATAATAGAATTAGAGGTAAGGAAAGGGAGTGGACTGACAATTCTTGGGGAAAAGAGGAAGAGGGGGGCTCGGGAAGAGACTGAACATAAACTATGCACCTATGGATGAGGACAATGGGAGGTGCGGAAAGGGCAGAAGGTGGGGTGGGAACCTGGTGGAAGGGAAAAAAATGAGGAACTTTTGTAATAATATGAACAATAAAGATTTATTTTTAAAAAAAGAAAGAAAAAAGAAATTGCACCATAGAGTCCAACTCCCTTACTCTTTAGGATCTGCGAAACAGGCAAGGCCAGCCCAGGTTTTAATTTTGTTAAATTATCATGAACCAAGTAAGGCCTGGGCAGAGCATACCGCTTACACCGACGGCCCAGTGAGGACTGACACAGACAGATCGCCCAGAGAGGACTGACACAGACAGACGGCCCAGCGAGGGCTGTGACACAGACACACGGCCCAGAGAGGACTGACAGACAGACAGCCCAGCGAGGGCTATGACACAGACGGCCCAGAGAGGACTGACACAGACAGACGGCCCAGCGAGGGCTGTGACACAGACAGACGGCCCAGTGAGGGCTGACACAGACAGACGGCCCAGTGAGGACTGAGACACAGACAGACGGCCCAGTGAGGACTGAGACACAGACAGACGGCCCAGAGAGGACTGACACAGACAGACGGCCCAGTGAGGGTTGTGACACAGACAGACGGCCCAGAGAGGACTGACACAGACAGACGGCCCTTCGAGGGCTGTAACACAGAAGATGGCCCAGCGAGGACTGACACAGACAGACGGCCCAGAGAGGACTGACACAGACAGACGGCCCAGTGAGGGTTGTGACACAGACAGACGGCCCAGAGAGGACTGACACAGACAGACGGCCCAGCGAGGGCTGTGACACAGACAGACGGCCCAGTGAGGGCTGACACAGACAGACGGCCCAGTGAGGACTGAGACACAGACAGACGGCCCAGTGAGGACTGAGACACAGACAGACGGCCCAGAGAGGCCTGACACAGACAGACGGCCCAGAAGGGTTGACACAGACAGACGGCCCAGAAGGGCTGACACAGACAGACGGCCCTTCGAGGACTGACACAGACAGACGGCCCAGAGAGGACTGACACAGACAGACGGCCCAGAGAGGCCTGACACAGACAGACGGCCCTTCGAGGACTGACACAGACGGCCCAGAAGGGCTGACACAGACAGACGGCCCTTCGAGGACTGACACAGACAGACGGCCCAGAAGGGCTGACACAGACAGACGGCCCAGAAGGGCTGACACAGACAGACGGCCCTTCGAGGACTGACACAGACGGCCCAGAAGGGCTGACACAGACAGACGGCCCTTCGAGGACTGACACAGACAGACGGCCCAGAAGGGCTGACACAGACAGACGGCCCAGCAAGGACTGACACAGACAGACGGCCCAGCGAGGACTGACACAGACAGACGGCCCAGTGAGGACTGACACAGACAGACGGCCCAGTGAGGACTGACACAGACAGACGGCCCAGAAGGACTGACACAGACAGACGGCCCAGCGAGGACTGACACAGACAGACAGCCCAGAAGGGTTGACACAGACAGACGGCCCAGAAGGGCTGACACAGACAGATGGCCCAGAAGGGCTGACACAGACAGACGGCCCTTCGAGGACTGACACAGACAGACGGCCCAGAAGGGCTGACACAGACAGACGGCCTAGAGAGGACTGACACAGACAGACGGCCCAGAAGGGCTGACACAGACAGACGGCCCAGAGAGGCCTGACACAGACAGACGGCCCTTCGAGGACTGACACAGACGGCCCAGAAGGGCTGACACAGACAGACGGCCCTTCGAGGACTGACACAGACAGACGGCCCAGAAGGGCTGACACAGACAGACGGCCCAGAAGGGCTGACACAGACAGACGGCCCTTCGAGGACTGACACAGACGGCCCAGAAGGGCTGACACAGACAGACGGCCCTTCGAGGACTGACACAGACAGACGGCCCAGAAGGGCTGACACAGACAGACGGCCCAGCAAGGACTGACACAGACAGACGGCCCAGCGAGGACTGACACAGACAGACGGCCCAGTGAGGACTGACACAGACAGACGGCCCAGTGAGGACTGACACAGACAGACGGCCCAGAAGGACTGACACAGACAGACGGCCCAGCGAGGACTGACACAGACAGACAGCCCAGAAGGGTTGACACAGACAGACGGCCCAGAAGGGCTGACACAGACAGATGGCCCAGAAGGGCTGACACAGACAGACGGCCCTTCGAGGACTGACACAGACAGACGGCCCAGAAGGGCTGACACAGACAGACGGCCTAGAGAGGACTGACACAGACAGACGGCCCAGAAGGGCTGACACAGACAGACGGCCCAGAAGGGCTGACACAGACAGACGGCCCTTCGAGGACTGACACAGACAGACGGCCTAGAGAGGACTGACACAGACAGACGGCCCAGAGAGGACTGACACAGACAGACGGCCCAGTGAGGGCTGTGACACAGACAGACGGCCCAGTGAGGGCTGTAACACAGACAGTCAGCCCAACGAGGGCTGTGACAGACAGACGGCCCAGAAGGGCTGACACAGCCCAGAGAGACGCCTGCAGGAGGGAGAGGGACATCCTGTACTTATGGAGCTGTCGGTGTTCTTGTACGAAGCCTGGTTGGTCTAACCTGGAGCAGTGAGTCTAAGAGGATTGAAGGCAGCGTGTCCCACCTGTGGATCACGCCGTGTGCTGCTGGTGGAGGATTTCCTGGCTGAAGGAGCTAAGAACCTTCTGGCATTCTCACATCCATCATGGAGAGTGGACGGCTGGGTTCGTGTTCTCACTCACAGCGCTCTGCATTTGTGAGTGCATGTGAACATCAGGTCAGAGGGCGGGCTGTAGTCCTGCGGTTTTCCTCCGGGAGTCTGCCCCCCCAGCCACAGAACGTGGGCGGGTGGGGGGGTGAGGCTGGGGAAGTCAGCCTGCACGCCTGTGGTGGTGAGGAAGCGGGCCTCAGGCTCTGGCGCGGGGTCTGTGGGTGGGGTTTAGCCGTGTGGTTGTGACCCCGCTTCCCTCCGTGGAGTCTCGGGCTAAATCAGGCCATTGGAATAAATACATTTCAGATGAAAACTCTAAAAATGTATGGTTCTCTGTATTTTTATTTAGAACAAGGCATGATTTGATTTGAAATCTTTCCTTAAAGCAAATGTATTCTCTTCAGTTACACCTGGACTCTTGCCAACCTCTGCTCCCGCTGGAACAGTCATGCCGGGAGCAGGGGGCAGTGGCATTCTGGTGTGAGCCAGCCGAGAGCACTGGCACAGCTCGGCACAGCTCCGCCTCCTCACCTGGGAGGGCGGCCGGGGGGCAGCCCTGGGACAGCAGTTGTGGCTCTGGGCTGGCTCCAGGTCTCTGTTAGAGGCCGCTTGGTGACGAGGAGCAGGAATTCACCCGGAGGGGCGGGGCTTCTTCCCAGGTGGCCCGCGTTGGATTGGGCCTTAACCACGTTTATGGTGGTGTGGCCCCTTGGCAATGTGGGAGGTTTGTTCGCCCCCAAATTTTAAATGGGTGCTCTTGACCCAGCAGTTTTACTTATAAGAAGGAATATTCTGCAAATGCTCTGAAGTATGCACACACGTGACTTCCGTTACTTATTATAAACAGAAAACTACTTCTGGCAGAAAATGACTCCTGCCGACTGAACAAGCCACAGTGGCCTTACCTATTGCCCACCCACTGGTGGGAAAGTGTTTTCTTTGTGTCTTTGCAAGGAGGAAAGGATATATGTTTAAAGATTACCAAGTTGAAGGGATGCGCATAAAGTACATTTATTCCAGAGGGTGGCATTGGTGTAGAGAGGGGAGTATTTGGTGCACTTCCATAGTTTTAATATTTTCCTACAACACTATAACTTTGAAATTTAAAAGCATGCTATTTTAGGAGAACGAAAGGAACCTAAGCCAGAGAATTTGGAGGGTTCTACCCCAAACCAGGGGCCTGTAGGCCCTGGAGCAGCAGCACCTCCAGGGCACCCAGGGTGTGAGCGAGCTCCTGAGGAGCCGAGTCCAGCTGGGAGGGGTGGGTCTGTGCGGGCAGACCCTGGCTGGTCACCACGCTTCCTGGGACGTGGCTCAGAGCCGTCTCCAGTCCCTGGTGACCCGGAGCCTGAGGAACCGCTGTCCGCACAGCCCAGCTCCCTGCTGGCCTGGGCTCGCGAGGCCGCCTCTGGCCACGGGCACGTCTGTCCGGAGTGGGAGGAGCCTCGGGCAGGCGGGTGCGCATCCCTCTGCGGCCTGTGGCCGTCCCCAGAGCTGAGACATCCCTGCACCCTCCTCCCCCTCTCCGCCCTCACTCTGAGGAGCTGATCGGAGAGGGTCCCAGCAGCCGCTGAGATGCGTCCGGAGTGAGTGATGGGGTGAAGACGCGGTGTCCTCGGGGTCTGGTGGCAGAGGCGTGCAGGCAAGAGAGGAACATATAGATTATTATAGAGACTGACCGCCAGGAAGGGGCGGTTCTGACAGTTTTAAACACTTTATTATAATAATGTTTAAATAAAAGCCTACATGAGTGTGGTGCACACCCTTAGCCACCTCGTTTCCTCTCACAGAGTGACTGGCGGTGAGCTGTTCGAAGACATCGTGGCCAGAGAGTACTACAGCGAGGCCGACGCCAGGTGAGTGGCCCCTGCGCCGCCCGCTCCGCGGCGCCACGGGCGCCTGGGACGCTCTCCTCGGCGGTGGCTTTTCTCTGCGGCGTTTCCAGGATGATTCTCTGGGGGAAAATCTATGAATCTGGTCTAAACTTTATTCTTATCTAGTGTCTGTAGTTAGAGTGTGCATTTTATTTTATATTTTTTTATCTTCTTTATTGATTAAGGCATTTTATTTTTTAAAGCCTCACTAGCTGGGACCAGTTTGGCTCAGTGGATAGAGCGTCGGCCTGCAAGACTGAAAGGTCCCGGGTTCGATTCCAGTCAAGGGCATGCACCTTGGTTGCAAGCACATCCCCAGTAGGGGGTGTGCAAGAAGCAGCTGATTGATGATTCTCTCTCATCGATGTTTCTAACTCTCTATCCCTCTTCCTCTCTGTGAAAAATCAATAAAATATATTTTTTTAAAAATAAATAAAGCCTCACTAGAATGGCTTCTGCTGAAGAAATATATTAATACCTTTTCAGCAGATGAGAGAGATGGAAGACTGGCACCCTCTGCTCTCCAGGTCCCAGATGCCCAGTGTGCCTAGTCACAGTTCATTAAAATTAATTAAAATTAAAAGCTCAGTGCCTGGGTCGCACTGAACACATCTCAAGGGCCAGGGGCTACGATTGGCAGCAGGTCCGAGAACCGGCCTCGGAGCAGCCCACAGTGTCACCCAGAGAAAGGTCACGGTCAGCTGGGCGTGTCCTCACGCCCTGGGGGCCCTCATTTGGAAAATACTCGTCCGCTATGTCAGAGTGTTCAAGAGGACCTTCCCATCTTGTCACTGACCACTTTGTCTCACTGGAAAGTGCCAGCCGCACGGAGGTGAGCAGTGAGCAGCAGCCGCTGGCACTTCCCGCGAGCAGCCTGGCGGAGCCGGAGCGCGGCTCCCTGTGAGCACGGGAACGACGCCACCCGCTGCCCGGCGCGGTGGCTGGCTCCCCAGAAGCGGCTGCGCACTCCCTAGGCCACATGTGTCAAACACAAGGCCAAATCCGTCCCGCCAGGCCTTGCAATGTGGCCCGCACCGCGCTGTCATCACTGCACTCCGCTGCGTTTCCATCACAATGACAGTTTATGACTGTTCAGTAAACCATTCGGCCCGCGATTTAGGCTGGATTTTAGATTTTGGCCCCTTCTCTGATTGAGTTTGACACCCCTACCTAGGCCGTGCAGATGCCACGGCTGGCTGTGTCCACCCGGCACGGCAGCTCTGCTTCTAGGGCTTATGTGAGCGCTCGTGCGCTACGGGAGCAGCCGATGTGCGATCGGAAAATGCCGGCCACGTTACATAAAGGCTTTGTCACCACCACAGGGCCCCGGGGTACTGGGTAGCCCAGGGTAGTGGGCCACTGTGCGCATGCTCCCCTGGCATTGGCGCTCCCAGGGGCGTTTCTAGGGGGTCCACACGAAGTCAAGGGAAGGCACTCTCCCCAGCCACAAGCCTCAGAGCTGTTCAGCTCACTGGCGGCGTGTTCGGTCCTCAGGAGCTCAGGTCCTGCCGTGCTCAGCAGGAAGCACGGGGAGGCTGTTCAGTGTGGGTTCCTGTTGGCTTCCTTCTTTTCTGTGGCTCACCAGGCCCCAGAACCAGTACCGTGGTTTGAGGAGAGAAAGTGAGTTTCCCAAAAAGTAGCATAAAGTGAGCGTTATTTTAGAAGGAAAACAAGCCCCAGGATTTAGGAAAAGTTGTCAGAACCAAACGAGCCTTGGTACAGGTAGCCAGCCTGATGGTCACTGCAGGCGCCAGCCCTGCCGGCTGGGCACTGCGCTGGATACACCAGGTGGCCGCTGTCCACCAGCTCACCCTGCGCCGCTCTGTCCTCCCTGAGCTCGGACACTGCGGGCGGGGCCCACGTCACGCTGGACGGTTGGGTGGCAGGGACGAAGAGCCGCAGTGGGGGGCCTCCTAACTGAAGAGCGTTTGCCAGCAGGGAGCAGGGCCTGAGAGAGGGCACGCCCTGTGCGTCTCCACAGGTGACACGCTTAGCCTGCTCCAGGGCTTCCGTTGTAGTTTACCCCTCAGCTCGTAGCCCTGCCCCAGAAGCTGCCCGACTGCCGAGGGGTCCTCCTTTTCTGTGGACCCATCAGTTTTCCTCCGACACGTCAGACCCGAAGCAGCACTGCCTTGTCAGACGGTAGTTGTGCCCCAGGTCCGACCCTCTAACCTGCCGCTCCTTCCTGCTCCCCGGGCCTCCTGGGAACAGGTGTGAGAGACACCAGCCGTGTCCCCGAGGAGGCTCCCACGTCATATGGGAAGCGGGACACAGTCTCCTCCAGGAACCCGCCTTCCGGCAGCAGTGGCCTCGCTCGCAGGCGGGGTCCAGGGAACGCAGCCCAACATGCCACAGAGCCCGAGCTGGGACCAGAATTGCCTCTATCCAGCATCGTTCAACCCCAGTGTCCAGCTGGGAATTGGGAAGAGTGTGATTTTGTGTGTGTGTGTGTGTGTGTGTGTGTAACTGTCCGGCCGTCGGCACTCGGGCCTCCAGCACCCCTCTGCCTGTGTCTCCACAGCCACTGCATCCAGCAGATCCTGGAGAGCGTGAGCCACTGCCACCTCAACGGCATCGTGCACAGGGACCTGAAGGTCAGTGCACCGCTGCCCTGCCTCTGGTTGGAGGAGTGTGTGGTTTCCGGGAAAGAGCCCAGGGCAGGCATTCACATGGTTCCCTCTTGCTCCCAGCTTTCTGCCCAACTGACTGCTGTGAAATGATGCTCCCTAAGGGCAGGATGGTGCAGGACATGCCTGCTCCTATCCAAGCAGTGCACCAGGGGCGGGGCTGCACCAGGGGCGGGGCTGCACCAGGGGGCGGGGCTGCACCAGGGGCGGGGCAGCACCAGGGGGCGGGGCTGCACCAGGGGCGGGGCTGCACCATGGAGCAGAGTAGCACCAGGGGGCGGGGCTGCACCAGGGGCAGGGCTGCACCACGGGGGCGGGGCTGCACCAGGGGGCGGGGCTGCACCACGGGGGCGGGGCTGCACCAGGGGGCAGAGTAGCACCAGGGGGTGGGGCAGCACCAGGGGGCAGAGTAGCACCAGGGGGCGGGGCAGCACCAGGGGGCGGGGCTGCACCAGGGGGCGGGGCTGCACCAGGGGGCAGAGTAGCACCAGGGGCAGGGCTGCACCAGGGGCGGGGCTGCACCAGGGGACAGGGCCGATGGGGGGGGGGTATGCCTTCCCCTAACCCAGTGCTTGCCTGGAGGCCTGGGCCTATGATGGGTGCCATCCTCAGACTGAACATCACCTCTGTCCTGAGACCCGTGGGCCGTGGGGGCACCCTGCCGGTGGCTCCCCCAGGCCCTCAGCCTGGACAGGAAGTGCTCCCACGGGCAGGCAGAGCCAGGCTTTTTCAGAATGCATTGGTGTCCGAGTTTCACTCCAGGTGCCCTGTGCTTTGACAGCCTCCAAGCGGGACCAGGAAATGGAAAGAATGGGGAACCACTTGAGGGAGCACAACAGCTGTAAGATTTTGTGTCCTAATCTATTTCCTGGACTAAATGAAACATCTTTGAGGTGGATTTTTCTAGAACACGCGGGCCCACGCAGGCACACGTCTGGCAGGATCCTGCTTGTCCCGAAGCAGTGGTCACTGTGCGGGAGCAATGTCTGCTTCCGGGAAGGTGTGACACCGCCGCTGTCCACCAGGCAGGGCGGCTCCTGAGTGTGCCAGGGGCCGACGCTGGCCCTGGTGTCGGCACAGTCACTGCACTCACTGCCCAGCCGCCCCCTGCCTCCGATGGGCGTGGCCCGGGGCATGAAGGTGAGTGGTGCTTAGACTGTGGACTGCAGTCCTGTCTGCGGCAGATCCACTGGAGAACGTGGGCTCGTTCCCGCTCGGGATGAAACGAGTTCCTCGCTGGCTGAGACTTCGGCTCCGTGTCTCAGAGAAACGACTTCCTGAACCTGAGCAGGAGAGCCTCCGGCGGGCCGGCGAGCAGCGCGAGGCACTCCGTCAGCCTGGACTCGTCTGTGGACACGGACAGACACGGGCCAGGCCGGGGGCCCAATAGTGAGGAGACGTTCCCGGGTGACAGAGCCGGAGGCAGTCACAAGTAGCCCACGCGAGGGAAATGGTTTCCCCTGCTTCCTCAGTGCCTCCCGGGACAGCCGGCGCCTGTGAGGCAAAGACAGTGGGCACGTGTTCTGGCCCAATAGGGCTTATGGAGCATGCGCACATGCTGACGTGTAGAATGTCACTCAGCTCCTCCACTTCGTACCACGGACCAGGACAAGTGGAGGTTTGGAAAGCGACGGGAGGAGAGTTCTCAGCACCCCGGCTGTGCCTGTGCCGTTCAGAGGTGTGACGGCGAGAAATGGCAATGAAGCAGACGTGGGCAGAAGCTTCTGTGCGTGTGAGCGCCGCGGGTGCGGTGTGGGTCTTCCCTGGAAACCTCTGCTGGCCAGGCGTTCGACCTGGGGCAGCGGCCGAGCGGCTGTGTGTCTGCTGGGCCCCTGGGTTTCTCATGGGCAGACCTCTAGTTAGAATCGACTATAAATTCCTCGTATGTCCTGGAAGAATATTCTTTAAAGATCCACAGCGCGTTACTTGAAGATGAGATTTGTAAGCAAAACACTGCTTTCATTTCCAGAACCTTCCTTGACCTGTTTGCATCTGAGAGCATTCAGTGTTGAAAGGCGTGGTCAGTGGTGTTTCCTTCGGACTGCACGCTTGGACTGCACGTCCACTAGCCCTGAGCATCGGAATAAGGGGAACAGCACATTCCTTTGAAAATTCGTTTTTCCTGGTGATCTTGTTCCTTCCATAGCACACAGACAGCCCTTTTTGTTCCTCGTCAGAACCCAAAACTCTTCTTTTCCAGCAAACATCCAGGACGTGCACGTTTTATGTGATGTATCGGTGCTCGGTGTAATAAGCAGTCATTTGGAATCTTACTCTGTGTGGAAAGCCATGGCCTGAGAGCCAAGGATGGAAAGTGTGACTTCTCTCCCAGGACCTTGGTCGTGCGTTTTCTGGGATGGTGATGTGGATGTTTGTCGGTGTCCAAGCTCAGCTGAGCCCTTTGCGGACGGGAGCATGCGTCAGCGCTGGCGGCAAGTGAGCTGTGCGCATAGCTGCTCTCTGACCTGCGGGCTGAAGTCAGAGTTAGAGGCTCAGGCAGGGCCTTCGGGTCGGCGCGCTGCCCAGCAGTACCGCTTCCCACCAAGCCGGGAGGTGCAGCATCGCCCCACGTGGCTCTTGTGGGGACAAGTTTCTGCTCCATTCTCCTTGAGGGAGGGGACGGGTGAGCTTCAGGGAGCTCCCCCTGTTTCTGCCAGGCTGCTCCCTTGGAGGCCGCTCAGCCCCGGCCCCTGCGTGTTCCCGGGCTCGCCATCGCCTTGGGCGGCATCCACGTGCCGCCCCTAAGAACGGGAGAGGGGACAGCTGGACTCCTCTGCCTGGCTCCACACTGAGTGCTGCCCTGGCTGTTCTCAGGCCCGGCTCCTGGGCTGGTTCAGGGACCACGCAGACGTGTGAGCACAGCTCAGCCATCCACCTCCGTCAGAGAGAAGCCGAGTGTTGCTGTTCATCATCAAAGGCCCAGCTGGGTGTGTGGGGTGCTATCTCAGCCCTCGGGGGGCACTGCTGCGGCTCGGGGGCCGCAGGGCCGGGTGCAGAGCTGAGTGCACCTCGAGAAGGTGCTGCAGGAGCCTAGCAAAAGCAGCGCTAAGGGAAGGCGGTTGTTCGCACGTCACTGAGTACTGAATAGAGAAGACGAGTGTCTCTGATACAGTCACACCTGCAGGACACTCACGAGGGCTGCTAGGCGATGGGCACCTGGTGCAGAGCCCCAGGACTGCAGACAATGCAGAGGCATCCAGCAGTGAGCAGGAGGGGCAGGTGGGGGTGGGAATTAGGGCAGGATGGGTAGGTGGGTGGATGGTGGGTAGGTGGGTGGTGGGTGTGGGATGGGTAGTTGGATGGTGGGTGGATGGGTGGTGGGTGAATGGATGGATGGTGGGTGGTAGGTGTGGGATGGATGGGTAGAAGGGTGGGTGGATGGTTGGTGGATGTGGGATGGATGGATTGATAGATGATATAGAGAGACAAAGAGATGTTAATGAAGGTAGTAATTCTGGATTTAGGAGGATTTTAAGTACTATTTCATGGGGGTGGGGGGAAAAGTCATGAGCCGAAAAGAGAGAAATTCATCCTTTGGGGTGAACGTGAGACATAGTGAATTCTTGTCTACATGGTAGTACATATATCAAGTTATGAGTTCTACACTGTGAACAAATCTAAAATCACAATTCCACTTTTCTGAGAACCACACGTAGATAAAACTTTAAAGAATGTATTTGTGCATTATGTTTGTCCAGGTCAGTGGTCGGCAAATTCGTTAGTCTAAAGAGCCAAATATCAACATACGATGTTTGAAATTTCTTTTGAGAGCCGAAAACCGCCTTCTGCGCATGGGCCACGAAGTTTCAATCGCACTGTATGTGCCTACCCGCACATGGTATTTTGTGGAAGAGCCGCACTCAAAGGGCCAAAGAGCCACCTGTGGCTCTCAAGCTGCAGTTTGCTGACCACTGGTCTAGGTATTTTAGGAACAAGATGTGTGTGTGATAAATCCCATAATCCATTTAGTCACTCCGCTTTTTGCCATTAAGTATCTATGAGCCAGGCCAGGGCAGCACTGGGCTAGCCAGTCAGGGAACAGCAGTGCCGGCCTCACCCGCATGTGCTGATGGGAGCAGACGTCTAATTGCACGCTGTCATCACGTGCTGCTGCTGGGAGCTCCCTGCGCCGAGTACACAAATACATAAACCCATCCCCTGGAAAATGAAAACAGCTCGTGTGCTACGTACATGGGAGACCCCAAAAATACCCTGTGTAAACTGGTCCAACTCTTGGTATCATTTTGCCACATTCTCTTCTGCTAAGTGTCTGCTCTGCAGGCTCGGAGCCACTGCCTGTGGCCCGGCTGGACCACGCATGCCCTGGGAGTGGGCAGCATTCTCCCTCCTGCCCAGGGTCTGTCCAGCGCGTCCGTCTGACCCGACCATGGCAGGTCATCCTTTCCAGCAGCATCCACCTGGGTCAGGCACAGCTGCCTGAGAGGACAGTGCGTGCTGGCTGCTCCCTGATCACAGAACACGTTAGTCCAGTCACTCACGATGGGTCCCGTCTTTCTCCTCCTTCCTACCCAAGCCGGAGAATTTGCTGTTGGCCAGCAAGTCCAAGGGCGCGGCCGTGAAGCTGGCGGACTTCGGCCTCGCCATCGAGGTTCAAGGGGACCAGCAGGCGTGGTTCGGTGAGTAGCCCTCCCGTCTCCACCCACTCCTGACGAGGACTGTGGAAACATGGGCTGCCAGACTGAGCCTTCCTGGCACTGCAGGGCGTCAGTCAGGGACTCTGCTGAGCGAGGAGGGGCCCAGAGTGTGACAGACGCCACTCGGAGCCCCCGAGCTTCCCTTGTGAGGAAAGGGGTGCCACGCCAGCCTCACTTGAGGCTGAGACGATGCTAGTTCAGGGGATCTTGCAGAGCGCTCCCAGGTCTGTGATCAGTAAGTGGAAATTTTAAAAAATAGTTAAAAGAACACGTACATAGACACAGAGTTCCATCTTAAGCATCCTTTCTCTAGAAGGCCAGTTTCCTCTTTAAAATTGTGATAATTGTGACCTTTCTATACGATGAAGTCCTGTTTACCTCCAATGAAGGAGGAGGTGGTGGTAACCAGCGTAGATGGCAGCGTTTCTGCCAGCCGGGACCGCCTCGGCGGCCGCCTGCACAGCTCCTTTGCACTGACGTCCGCGCCTGCTGGCACGTACGGCGCCTCGGTCTCCTTCCCTTCCTGACGCTCAGCGGCGGCGATGAGAGCATTTCAGATGCCCTTTGCTTCTAGTCCTTTTCTTTGAACAGCTGTCAGCGGGCACACCCTGCAGTCTCCCCCCGTCCACACAGACGGGCCTGTGCCCGAAACACGCCCACCTCCTGGCCGTGCCCAGAGCCTGCTGCCCGTCCCTCGCCTGCCTGCGGGTGATGGTGGACGGCATGGCGGCCTCCCGGCGACTGGGGTCCTCACTTCCTACTGCTGCCCTTGTCCTGTGTCCGTGGGCCAGACCGGCTCTAGTCTGCGGCCTCTCCCATGCCGTATGCCTCCCCCCGCAGTCCTCCCGCCTGCCGCTTGTCCCTGTAGGACAGATGGAGGTGGAGCCTGGGACTCGTTCTGTAAGCGTGAGACTCAGACTCCTGGTGTTGGGTGAGAGCTGGCTGACAGGGACGGAGAACACAGCCTGGCGGGTCTGGCAGCAGGCTGGGCACACACAGCAGGGCCTGTGCCAGAGGAGCTGGGTGAGGAGCTGACGGGGCGGCCTCAGCGCTGGGCACACTCAGCCGTCCTGAAGGAGGGGGCTTTGTTCCGTGGCAAGACGCTAAGGGTGTCCGGGCACGGGCTTGGCCGGGGGGGGGGGGGGGGGGGGGCGGGGAGAGGGAGAAGGGGCTGAAGTGCAGCGCCCGGGGTCGGTGGAGGCAGGAGGGAGCCTGTCCCAGTGCAGGGGCCGCTTGCCCTGGCTTCGGGATGTGTGAGAAGCTGCAGGCGGAGCGGGGCGTGCGGCGCTGTGCGGCAGGTGGTTGGCAGTGGGTGGGGGTGCCTCCTGCCAGGGGGGACATGGCCTGCCGGTGTGAGGACGGCGTGAATGGGGTGGGAGGGGCGCAAGCAGGTTCCCTTCCTCGGTAGCACACGGCTCTGAGCTCCAGGAACCTTGCCGGGGCCTGGCGGGTTCTGTCGAGAACAGAGCGGGACCCTCCAGAGGCCGGGGGTGGGGGTGAGGGGGAGCAGTATTAGAGGAGGATAGACGGGCCCTCGTGGCCAGAGCCATGGCGGAGTTGGCACCAGCGTCTGGCCTGAGTGCCAGGGGCCCAGGAGGCAGGTGGGCTGTGTGGGCGGGCTGGCTCTTCTGAGTCAGGACCCGAGCCTTTCACCCCGCTCCACCCGCAGCTTCTCACAGCCCCGAGGCCAGCCCAACAGCAGCCCCTGCAGCAGGACAGCTCCTCCTGCCTCCCCCGCTGCTCCTGGAGCCACGTCCTGGGCAGCGCTCCAGCTCCTGGGCAGTGTCTGCGTGAGGAGGGGGTGTGCTGAGCCGGGAGCTGGGAGCTGGGAGCACTCTAGGGGTGGACACCCCTCACTCGCTCTCTTGGGCGCACAGAAGGCGAGTCGGCAGGCAGGCCGGTGAGCCCCAGTGTGAGCTGCAGTCACTCACTGGCAGCAGCTGGTCCCTGGCAGCTGGGTGCCCATTAGAGAAGCGACTTTTCATAAAAGTGCACATTTCTAACATGTGGACCCTCATTGCTAAGCTTAGGTACATGTGAGTTCTCGTGCAGCCAAGGGGAGGCATGGGGTGGCTGGGCACGTGGGCCCCGGGTCCTGGGCCCGGGAGGCAGGACCTGGCTAGCGCCCACTGCTCCTCTGTGTCTGCTCAGCGTCTGCCTTCAGCGCCCACGTGTCTGACCCGTGTCACCTGGTAAAAGGTGGTGTCAGTGGGGTGGGCTTTTCACCTTCATGAGAGGAGAACAGAGCTTGCTTTGTCGTGTGTAATGCCAGGGCTTCGGGCTTTTACATAATTTTACTTGAGAAGAGAAAGGGTCTGGGCTGGGGGAAGCCAGGGGAAGTGGCAGGTGCGGAAGATGCGGAACGCAGGCGAGGTTAGTGGGTTTGTTCCATAGACTCCTCAGCATCGCTCCGCATTCCTGGTGCCGTGGGGACCCCTCCTCTGGGTGCAGGGGACTCTGCAAGGAACTGGGGGCTGCTGATGGGCCCAGGGGAGGCAGGGGCCCTCGCCGTGTGCGTGGTGCGTCCTCGCCCTCACAGGGAGCATTAGCCCCACATACCGGGGGCTACTCGGGGGCCGCAGAGGCTCATGTCGGGTCCCGCTGGCTGGTCCCACGCCCCCGGGCGGCAGGTCAGCGTGCACAGCCTGGGAGAGACGCTGTCTTCCTGCCTGAGGCCAGCTCACCGGACACACCGCTGACATCAGAAAGTTCCCTCGCCGCCTCCACCTCCCATTGCCTCGCCCGCCTGCCCACTCCCTGGCTCTGCCCGCAGGTTTCGCTGGCACGCCCGGGTACCTGTCTCCAGAAGTGCTGCGGAAGGACCCCTACGGGAAGCCGGTGGACATGTGGGCCTGCGGTAAGACTCCCCGCAGTCTGGTGCAGCAGAGCTGATAGGCCTAGATCGGACCTTCTCCATCTGCACCGAGGGACCCGGAGGGCGGGCAGGCCCTGCTTCTGTCTCTGACGCAGGAGCCTGTTCCCGTTCCCAGGAGAGGCTTGGGGTGCTGGTCTGAGTGGCACTGAGGTGAGGGGTGTGGCGGCCTGGGGAGCCTGCTGGGCCTGTCCCCTCAGCAGCTCGCGGAGCCTGGGTTTGCAGAGTGCTCCTGTTTGGGAAGAGGCGGGTGCCGCTTGCAGAAGGAGCTGGCTGTCCCGTGGGTCCGGGCGCGTGTGCAGCAGTCTCTCCAGGAGCTCACTGCCCTGGGAGAGGCTGGCAGGAAGCGGGACAGGCGCTCTGAGTCTGGTCCTGTGGGGCCATGGACACAGTCCCCTCTGGGCTGTGCACGGCTCCCGCTGCCTGGATGGCTGGCACAGCTTCGATTCTTAAAGCCCTTCCCTAAGGTGCTGTAAGGTGGGCTGTCCCACGCTCACTTCCTATGGCCTTGTCAGTGGCAGCACCATGTACCTGTCGTTTAACCGGGAGGTCCCACGTTGGTCAGTCTTTGCTGGGCACCTGCCACCCCACCCATCCTGCCTCAGTGGCTGCCCCGCTGTGAACGGGAGGGTGGTGCCCCATGGAATTATGTGCAGGCATAGGGCGCACTTTACATCCAGGTAATTTATAGTCTGCAAAGCGACTGACATGCAAATAGCGGATACTCCGAAAGGCTGGGATGTCCGCTGGCGTGGTGAGAGCCTAGGTGTGCGACCGGCCTGCCTGCCCCTCTGAGCGGCTCCTCAGCCTGGCCCAGGGCCCTGGGGCGAGCATGTCCGACACCCTCACTCCCTTCTACGTGTTAATGGCAATCTTGGCTTTGCAGTAAGTCAGCCCCCCAAGCTCTGCTTCTGCTACTGAGCTTAACAGGCGGGCACTGAGGGGTATTGTGGCGGGAGCGGGTGTGTGGCTGCCCTCGAATCCTCAACACTGGAGGGAGGCCCGGTGGTGCAGACTGGGCGGGGACCCGGGGCCAGACCTCCCGTCCTCCCCCTCGTGTCCCTCCTGTAGCGCGTGCTCGGTGGGACCCTGGGCCTCCTGGGCCACCTGCACTCTGTAGTGAGACCGAGACCGCAGGAGCGAGGCTTCCTGCCCTCGCAGACTGGCCACACTCCCGGGCCTGCTGTCAGGCGTGAGGTTATCCCCGCCCCATCGCTCAACTCGCAGCCTAACGAGGGCAGAGTGACCAGAGAGACAGTCACACAAACACGGACACTGCACAGAGCAAGTGCGGGAGCTCGGAGGCCTCAGCTCAGGGGCCGGCCGGCTCTGCCATGGCCGCAGTCCTGGTGCTGACGCCGGGACCGTGCTCGTGAGATCCCCTCCCCCAGCGCCTCCGAGCACACCCTCGGCCTGCGAGGGCTCAGCAACCCATCCCCTCTGCCCGCGGGGTCCAGGGCCGGCCACGGAAGCTCTCCGTGGCTGCCACCTAATGCTGTTCCCGCTCGTCCCTGCAGGCGTCATCCTCTACATCCTGCTGGTGGGGTACCCCCCGTTCTGGGACGAGGACCAGCACAGACTCTACCAGCAGATCAAGGCCGGAGCTTACGACGTACGTGGGGGCTGGGCTGCATGGGGCGCTCTCGGAGGGCAGCGCCCGCCGCCTCCACCTCACGCAGGTCACCCACAGGCTCCGTGGTCGTCCTCACAAGGAAGCGCGTGTCCTCAGCCCACATCTGCTGAGAGCGAGGGGAAAGGAGCTCCAGGTCTCTGAGGCAGGACGTCTGGTCAGAATGTTTGCTCTCGGTGCATTTTAACAGCTGAAGGTGGAAACGTTGCTTTTGAAAGGATTCCCACCTGTGGGTTTTAATACCATCCCCCAGCCTGCCGTCACCTCCCACCGTGGCAGCGCCCCTCCTCCCCTCCCCGCGCCTCCTGGGCTCGCCGCCTGGACTGGGCGGCTGCCAAAGCACTGGAGAGGCTGTTGAGGATGAGAAGTTTGTATGGCCCCCACACCCGTGGTTAGCTCCGAATCGGACGAGTAAGCCACATCTGTTTTCCTTTCTTTTTTTAATGTTTTTATTGACTTCAGAGAGGAAAGGAGAGGGTGAAATGGAAACATCCATGATGAGAGAGGATCATTGATCGGCTGCCTCCTGCACACCCCACCCTGGGGATCAAGCCCACATCCCGGGCATGTGCCCTGACTGAAATCACACCATGACCTCCTGGTTCTTAGGTCAAAGCTCAGCCACTGAGCCTCGCTGGCCAGGCGGATTGTAAACTCTTAACCCTTCACTGAGAGTATTTTTGCTAAATGTGCTAATTATGTGAGTGAGGTTGCGTAACTATCAACAAAAATTTCACTTAAAGAAACAGGGTAACTGCTTCGCTGTGAAGTCCCCGGTGAAGCGATTCCTGAGGGGAGTCAGGGAGGTGATCCTTCCAGGACCGGCTCTGGGGAGGTTCCTGGCGAGGGGCAGCCTTCGGAAGGGCCGGCAGGCGGCCCGCGCAGCCCGGACGTGTCAGCCGGCAGCCCTGTCCCGCCGGGACCGGCCCAGCACAGCGGCACGAGGGCGTCCGTACCTGGGGCAGCTCTCCGCTCTGTGCGTTAGTGACTTTTGTAAACAATTAGCGTTGCATAGAATTTCACTCTCAGTCAAAGCGAAACTCTGTGAGAGGACTAACAGAGTCTCAGAATTGTCTGGGCTGAGGACGTGTGGACCAGAAGTGCCGTGCAGCTGAGTGAGTGTGCCCAGCAGCGCCTCTCTGAGAGACGGGGAGGCTTGGTGCTTCCTCCTCTGTCTGTCGTCCAGACGGTTCCGCTCAGACAGTGTGACCCTGCCCGCGGGAATGATTCTGCTGCTGCTGCTGCTGGCTGTTCCACAGAGGGCTCTGCTTCTAACTAAGTTTATGCCTTGAAGTTTCCATCACCAGAGTGGGACACGGTGACACCCGAAGCCAAAGACCTCATCAACCGAATGCTGACCATCAATCCCGCCAAGCGCATCACCGCGTCCGAGGCGCTGAAGCACCCGTGGATCTGCGTGAGTGGCTCCGCCCGCCGGTGGCAGGGAGGAAAGGCCTGCCTTAGTTCTCAGGGGCTTAAAGTACTTTTTGCAGGAAAAGAGGAGATGGATTGAATTTTTACTCCAGGTTCTTAAGGAAGTTAATTTCCTGGCTACAAACACATTTTGGGTAGCAGAATGGTTTACATCCATGGCCAATCCGCATTGCCACTGTCACTCGGCGAGGTCCGCCTCCCCATTGCTAGTAGCGTTCACGAGCAGGAGTAAGGAAAGGACACGGGCCACACTACCTCCTAGGAGGAAGGGGCCCACGCCCAGGACTCCGACAGGCAGCTTTAGGGGACCAGCTCTGCAGCGGAGAGGTTGTCCACGCGGAGAGAGGCCGCCGGAGGCCGGGCAGAGCTGTACGCGTTCTGAGAACACAGCCTGAGCACTGCGGGTGGATCGCTGTCACGCCTGGGGGTGGGGGTCAGACGTCAGGGGCCGACTGCGTTGCTGAGTCAGGAGAGGCAGGCCTGTGGGGTCCGATGAGCCTCGTGTTGAAGGGAGTTAACAGCTGGCATGCGTGCGGCTGGTGTGGGGAGCTCGGTGGGAGCCCTGGGTGACGTCCCTCTCTCCCACAGCAACGCTCCACGGTGGCCTCCATGATGCACAGGCAGGAGACGGTGGACTGCCTGAAGAAGTTCAACGCACGGAGGAAGCTCAAGGTGCGAGGGGCGTTCCTGGGGGCCAGCCCAGGGGGGGGGGTAGGGGGGGGTTGTAAGGGGGGTTGTGACCTGAACAGAGTGCTGTGGTCCCCCTCGGGACCTGTCTCAGGGTTTGGGGTGCTGGGGCTCACGGGAAGGGACCGTGGCAGAGCACTAGGGCTGTGACCACGTGTGCCTGCCCCTCCTGGCCGAGGAAGCGCTGCCGGGGCCTGGGGCACCGCGCACCGCCCCTGCCCGGAGCTGCTGCCTGGGAAGCCGACAGGGACTAACGGCCGATGGCCGGTCGGGCTGGGAGGCCGTCGGCCTGTGTGTTGGGTCAGAGGTTGCAGAGCGCTATTGACCCGTCTTCTCCCTGGCAGGGCGCCATCCTGACCACCATGCTGGCCACCAGGAACTTCTCAGGTGCGTGGGGAGGACCTGGTCCTTGTCTTCTGTTATCCTCTTCAGGTGTCTCTTTGGAACTGAAAAATAATAATAATTAGGAACACGCTGTTATTCAGGGATGGTGAATAACACAGGCTCACAGGCTCCCCACACTGTGGTGTGCCGGGGTTCAGGCAGGTGAGCCCCACAAAGGTGCGGCCGCCCGTCAGCCGATGCAGGACACAGGCCTGTTCCCTGTCCTGCTCAGCACCTGCACCTCGGACACGTCAGCTGATGTCCCATAAAGTTCACAATGAAGGAGTTGGTATCACATTCCATAGGACCAGAATCGGCAAACTGCGGCTCTCGAGCCACATGCGGCTCTTCGGCCCCTTGAGTGTGGCTCTTCCACAAAATATCATGGCCTGGGCAAGTGTATTTTGAAGAAGTGGTGTTAGAAGAAGTTTAAGTTTAAAAAAATTATCTCTCAAAAGAAATTTCAGTCATTGCACTGTTGGCTCTGCTGATTAAGGAGTTTGCCGACCACTGCCATAGGGAATTCTAGTAAGCAAGACTTTTAAAAGACCACTTGGGAGCCTGGCTCTCTGAGGCCTACCTCCTCCCAAAAGCACAGTGACCCTGGGTGCAGGCGGGCCGCTGGGGGGTGTGGGCTCGGTAGGTAGGTCCTGGGTGCAGGCGGGCTGCTGGTGGGTGTGGGCTCGGTAGGTAGGTCCTGGGTGCAGGCGGGCCGCTGGGGGGTGTGGGCTCGGTAGGTAGGTCCTGGGTGCAGGCGGGCCGCTGGGGGGTGTGGGCTCGGTAGAGCAGCTGCCCACGGGACCCTGCAGGATGGGATGGGCCTCAGGAGCCCGTGGGCGCAGGGAATGTGAGGAGCAGCTGAGCCTCGGTGTTTTAAAGCCCGAGAGCCCCTGCAGAGTGGTCCAGTGTCTGTTGTCTGCAGAAATGCTTGCATTTGGAGGCCCCTTCTTGACAGGTTATCTCAAAGGACCTAGTTTCCAAGTCCAATTTTTGCACCAGCTGGTCAGTCTGAAGTACAAGAGGCCGGCAGAGCAAGGAAGCTGCTCTTAGTCAGTCTCCTGTTTGGGCTTTGACCCATGGACCGCTGTCAAACGGCTGTCAGAAACGGGACCTGGAGAGGGTCTGCAGCGTCAGCAGGCCTGTCGGGGTCTCGCCCTCCGGTCCGCTCTGAGGGCCTGGCTCCACGGGGACGCTGTCCCACCGTGTGTGGGCAGGGAGCCAGCGGCCGTGAGAGCAGCCGGAGCTCGGGCCCGGGGTCAGCTGTGACAGCGGTCCCCTCTGCAGGTCGCTCTGCCAGTTCCTCCTCTTGAACAGCTGCCTCGTAGCTGCCCATCGGGGTGAGCTCAGTCCTCCTGGGAAGGTCGCCTGACGCGCACTGTATTCAGTAAACCACTCGCCGCTCTGGGCCCAGTGCGGAGCCGGTCGCTCTGCGTTAGGGGGCTGTGCAGTCTGCTGCGATGGCAGACTCCTCGGGGAACATTCGGAACAGGCTGTGTGTTTTGTTAAAGGCGCGACCGCGTTCAAGGCCATAATTGGGCCTTTTGACAATGCGCGCGCCCTGCAGCCGCCTCCGGCCTGCGGGCCTCTTCCTCAGGCGCCGGGCACGTGGCCAGTGTGGGTGCTGTCCTTCCTGGTTCCACGTGGGAGGCAGGCTCTTCAGAGCCCGCTGCTGACCTGAGGCCTCCCGGGTCCCAGCGTGGCCTGGCGCTGTGTCCATGGAGTATTTTATTCCGTCTCCTTGCCTAGCTGCCCTTACAGCGCGGCTTTGTGATTCCTTCTCTCCCTTAGGTGGGAGGAGCCATTGTGAGGCGAGTGCACAGGCCCAGGTCCCTTCCCGTCCTCTCTCTGCCGGCAGGCCGCTCTGCCCGCTGGGCCCCTCTGCCTTCTCTGCCCGCTGGGCCCCTCTGCCTTCTCTGCCCGCTGGGCCCCTCTGCCTTCTCTGCCCGCTGGGCTCCTCTGCCTTCTCTGCCCGCTGGGCCCCCTCTGCCCACTGGGCCCCTCTGTCCACTGGGCCGCTCTGCCCGCTGAGCCCTCTCTGCCCACTGGGCCCCCTCTGCCCGCTGGGCCCCTCTGCCTTCTCTGCCCGCTGGGCCACTCTGCCCGCTGGGCCCCTCTACCCGCTGGGCCCCTCTGCCTTCTCTGCCCGCTGGGCCCCTCTGCCTTCTCTGCCCGCTGGGCCCCTCTGCCCGCTGGGCCCTCTCTGCCCGCTGGGCCCCTCTGTCCACTGGGCCGCTCTGCCTGCTGGGCCCCTCTGCCTTCTCTGCCCGCTGGGCCCCTCTCCCTTCTCTGCCCGCTGGGCCCCTCTGCCCGCTGGGTTCCCTCTGCCCGCTGGGACCCCTCTGCCCGCTGGGCCCCTCTGCCTTCTCTGCCCACTGGGCCCCTCTGCCCGCTGGGCCGCTCTGCCTTCTCTGCTGGGCCGCTCTGCCTTCTCTGCCCGCTGGGCCCCCTCTGCCCGCTGGGCCCCTCTGCCCGCTGGGCCCCCTCTGCCCGCTGGGCCCCTCTGCCTGCTGGGCCGCTCTGCCCGCTGGGCCGCTCTGCCCTCTCTGCCCGCTGGGCCGCTCTGCCCGCTGGGCCCCCTCTGCCCGCTGGGCCGCCCTGCCCGCTGGGCCGCTCTGCCCTCTCTGCCCGCTGGGCCCCCCCGCCCGCTGGGCCCCCCTGCCCGCTGGGCCCCCCCCGTCCGCTAGCCCCCCCCCCCCGCCCACAGAGCCACCCCGCCCACTGGGCCCCCCTGCCCGCTGGACCCCCTGCCTGCAGCACATTTCCACCCACATGCTGCTCTCCCACCTGGAGGCTCAGGATTTGCTCATTGTTGCTCTTTACCTCTAGGCGAGTAGTATTGTCGCCAAGACAAGAATTTCTCACACTCTCAGTTACTAGTAAATCAGAGCCGTGTTGCTAAGGACTACATAAAATCAGGCTTTGTGTCTTAAATAAGTTTAAAATTTTGCCAAAGTACCGTGCCAAGGAAAAGAGATGTCAGGGAATTGGGCGTCCATGCGGTTCTGGTACACCAGGCGGTTCACTCCGACACCACGTTCTCGGCCGCGCACTGACCGTTCCGTGCTGGCCGCTTGGTCCCGCTGTCCGGCCCGCCCCCGCCGCTGGTGTCCGCGCCCAGTGCCGGCTGGGGCTCAGCAGCTGCCCGGAGCTGCCGCGGGACGCTGCTGGCTGTGGACCGCGTCCGGAGCCCTCGCTGAGTTGAAGGTTTTATTTATTCGTGTCTGACCTCAGGTTGTGTGATTTTTAACTTTTTGCTGTAAGTGGCTTTTGATTTTGAAGCCTTGTTATTCTGACTTTGAAGTAGAGAAGAATACCTAAGGGTTTAAAGTAGGTCAGCAATAGACCATTTTATTTTAAATACAGTTGTTAACATTTTTGTAAAAGTGAAATGATCTGATTTCAAAAATATATATTTTTAAAAGATGTCATTTTGCTAGAGAAATTTCCACCAGTGAGGGAGACTGTGGAGCAGGACTGAGGCGCAGGGCTGCATGTCCACGGACAGAGCCGCTGGCGACAGGCCTGCCTGAGGCCTCCAGCCGGCAGGGACGGTCCAGGGGCAGGACTGGCCACATGTTCACGTCTGTGCAGAGAGCTCTGAAGCGCCGGGAGCAGCCGTATGTCTGTCCCAGGAGCTGGGCGTGTGGCGTGGCTCAGCGGTGCGGGCCCCGTGCGGGGCTGGCTAACACGTCTCTCTCATTTTGCAGCGGCCAAGAGTCTGCTGAAGAAGCCGGACGGAGTGAAGGTGAGTCCTGGGTGCCGGGTGCCGCTGCAGAGCGTCCCCGGGCGTTGGTGTGGCTCCCGAGCAGCACGCTGGCTGCTGTGTAACATGATGTCACACACGGTGGCGAGCACTGATGCCATACAAGCTGCTATGGCAAGGGAGCGTCCAATTCCTGTTTCTACATTTCCACCGTGGTGACCTGGAAGCGTGGGAACCAGACCTTTCCCAGGATGTGTGCTGGGTTCCTGGAGTTCCCGCCCCCGAGGCCCAGAGGCGCTCCCGGGACGCTGGGGACAGACGTCAGACGCTTTCTGGGAGAGAGAGCAGGTCACCGCCATGTCCGCGGTTTCTGCACAAAACCCTGCCACTGACCCCGTTCCATTGGCTTCACGGCCTCCTCTGGGGACCGTGCTGATCCTCTCAGCGCTAGCCGATGTCTTTCACCCTGCCTGCCGCAGACAGCTTCCTGGGAACCCATTACTGTCCTACTGTTTGTCCTTGACCCAAAGCCATTGGAAAGGGTAACGTGGAAAGGCCAGTCGGTGTGCGTGTGCCCATCCTGCCTCACCGCCTGCCCAGGAGGATGGCGCTTCCCTCTCTCGTGGCCCAGGCTCCCCTCAGCGCCAGGTCCGGGGCCATCAGCCTTTCCCGTTAGCTCGGGTGGAGCGTGGTGGCCGCACGGCTCCGGGGGTTTACTCTCCGCGTTTCCCGAGGGCTCAGGGACTCGGCGCTCCCGGCTCCTTCTGCAGAAATGCTCCCAGCGACTACAGCTCCTCCTCAGGCTGCGCTCCGAGCTGCGTGCTTCCCGACCCCGCCGGCCACGCTTCTTTTTCCTTGCTCTCTGGCCAGTCAGTCCAGCTCAGTGTTCAGAGGGTGGTGCGGACAGCACCCAGCCCGCCGCCGAGCTGGCAGTGCCGGTCCCCGCGGGCCCCCCTGAAGGTGCTGGCGGGGGAGCAGCCGGCTCCCCGGGCGCTGCAAGGGGCTGCCCGGGACAAGGCCCAGCTGCCTCCGGAGCTGACGGGAGGAGGAGGCACTGCTGTCTGTTTACTGGTCGTAGAGAGACAGGCTTGTTTTTTCTTAATGTTCTTAGCGTGCTTGTTACTAAACTATTTTTTAAGTATTTTTATTGATTTCATAGAGGAAGGGAGAGGGAGAGAGAGACATCAATGATGAGAATCATTGATCGGCTGCCTCCTGCACGCCCCCTACTGGGGAGCGAGCCACAACCCAGGCAAGTGCCCTGACCAAGAACCGAAGGGAACCCTTCAGTCCGCAGGCCAACGCTCTATCCACCGAGCAAAACCAGCCAGGGCAAGACAGGTTATTTTTAAATGACGGCTGTGATGCTAAAATAGGGTGACTGTGGTGCAGATCGCTGTAACACCCTCGGAGTTCACATACAGTGCAGGGTGGACCATGCGGCCGTCCTGGCCGAGGACACGTTTATGAACCTGGAAGGAGAACGTGACCACCAAGAAACAGGAGCGCCTTGCCTGTGCCTCAGAGGATAATTCGTACAGCTTTAAATATCGGATTTGACGTGGCTCTTTGAAGAGAAAAAGGGCTACTTTTCCCGACTGCCAGGGTGTCCATCGGCTCGCGGGCACCGCGCCCCCGCCTGGTGCTGGACCCTCCGCAAGGCAGGCCTCCAGCGTGACTCAGAAACTCTCCTCTCGTTTTCAATTAGTCAGTATCACACTTACCGCCAGAGGTTTCCGGTAATGAAATTTCATTGGCTGATCTACCGTGACAGAGACTTTTTAAACGCAGCCTGACCCAGGACGTGAGATGGGGAGGAGGGGGCGTGTGTGCTGTGCGCAGCGTGCCCGTCTGCAGATGCCGGCAGAGGTGTGCGTAGGGGCAGCGGCACCAAGATGAGCCAGTTCTGGGCTCCCAGTGCATCGAGCCCTCTGTCCGGGGAGGCCGAGGGCTGTGTGGCCGGCACAGCTCCCAGGGGGCACTGCTGGGGCGCCTGCCCTCTGCTGTGCGTTCTGTGCCGTCTTCGGTGGACCCACTTCCTCTGGCCTCTTCCGGGATGTTGCACAACATTCACCTTAAGTTCTGTGCCTTCTGTTGAAAGAAAAGTTCCCCACCAGTTCTCCACCAAAGACAGTCTGATGTCTCAAGCTTCTCCAGCGAGAACCGGCTCCGCTCCCCATGTCCCCAGCAGGTCCCACCCGCCCGCTGGGCACGCAGGGGTGGCAGCTAGAGAAGACACGTGTGGACCTGGGTCCATGCTGAGCCCCCATCTTCCTCGGAGCTGGATGGCGTGATCTCTGGTGTAAAGCAGGCAGCTTCCCAGCAAGCCCACACCATGCCTGGGTGTGACCGCTGGCAGCTGCTGCTCGGCACGCTCTCTGCAGCGTGTGCTTGTCTTCACGCCGCGTGTGCGTCCAGACTGCACTGTGGGTGTCCTTAGGCGACAGCGGGGAGGAAACGCGTAGCGAAGGCGGTGAAGGAGATGAGCGTGCTCCTGTCGGCTCAGGCCACACTAAGTTGTCAGTGTGAGTTCAGGGGACGAGCTTAGATGGCTGCTGATTGCGGCCTTAGTCTGTGACGTTTAGGTCCGAGCTCAGCTGCAGCCTCTTGCGGCCTCTCTCTGCAGCCCTGACGATGGCGCTCAGGGCCTCCGCGGGGACAGTGGCCTGTGTGTGTGTTGGGGGTGGGAGGGAGGAGCAGGCCCGCTGTTCGCAGGGAGGGCTCCGTGGCAGCAGCAGGCGCTCCTCCCCGTGAAGAGGGAAGGAGCTCACAGTTGGAAGAGGGCAGTTGTCGTTTACAATGGAGACCCAGACTTCTCCTTGTCAGAAACGTGTTTAAAGCCTGGGTTTCACCAATGAGTTTTCTCGGAGCAAAGGGATGGGGGCTCAGGACGGTGGTCTGTGGCGAGCTGGCCCAGAGGGAGTGGACCGGAGCCAGCGGCAGAGCCGCGTGGACAGCGTGGATGAGGAGCTCGCCCGCGCCTGCTCTGGGTCCACCGCGCCCTCGGGGCGGGGCCAGCCGCGGGGACCACCGGGGACGAGGCTGGGCTCCTCCTCCGTCACCAGCGTCGCTCACGCTGAGGCACACCCTGTGTCCGCGTCGGTATCTCCACGTGGGCGCTGCAGGGAGAGCCTTTGCTGCTGGGCTCTAAGGTCTCTCTCTGTTTTCTGCGACCCACAGATAAACAGCAGAGCCGTGGTAACTAGCCCCAAAGAGAACGCCCCCGCCCCGGCGCTGGTACAGCGGCCCGCGTGCTCACTGCTCTGCCTCTGCCCTGTGCCCTGTGTACAGACTGCACACGTTTTGTTGGGCTTTGGTGTTGGTTTTGGTTTTGCTTTCTGAGATGCGGGCATGTTCATGGTTTCCTTTTCTCTTTGTTAAGGTGGTTGTCAGGCAGCGTGTGGCTAACATGACGCCTTCATTCCATGGCTGAGCGTGGCCGCTTCTCGCGGTGACATTGCATGTGCCCGCAGGGGCGGGGAATGCGCTTGGCTGCTCGCGGCGTGGCTGCGGGAGGCTCAGAGGCAGCGCTGGCGGCCGGCGCAGGGCCGGCTGCTCGCTGCAGGCGCGGCATGAGACTGCCTCCCCGCCCTGCCCGACGAAGAGGCGCTGGATTTCCAGTCTGCGCTTTGTGGACTGTCACTGAAGGTCCTTTCACTCCCCCCAGAGAAGGAAGCCCCAGCACAGCACCGGCCTGCCTTTCTGCCCCGCAGTGCGATTGGGAAACGAGTTCAGTTCTCTGAGTTTCACACTTTCTCCTGAATGGTTTCCTGTTTGGATCGATGATGATTTTCAGAAATGTCCCTGGTTCTTTACTGTCCTCTGCTGTTTTAAATGAACCCAAATGTACTCCACTTACTAGTACAGTTAAAGGACGGACGTGGAGACGGTGGGTTCCCTCCCCGACCTCAGTGCACGCAAAGGGCCCGCAGGGAGAGGGCGGCCCGGGGCTCCCAGGCTCCCTGCAGCCAGGCCAGGAGGGCGCGCACGGCAGGGACTCCTGCTGGCCAGGCGCCGTCCGCCCGGGCTGACTGGTCTCCACTTGGAAGCGTGCCCCTTTCCTGGTCGGAAGCAGTAGGAAAGACAATACCCTTTTAAAAGAGGGAAAGGGAAAGTAACACTTCCCTATGGAGAAAGCTGGACTGACTGATGCGCCCCTGTGCACGTTACTGTAGCCCATAAAGCAGAAAAGTTAACGTGTGGATGAACTAAAACGGACTCAACAGCCTGTGTCTCAAATTACTATGGTTTTATGGTTCTAGAAAGAACCCTTTAAGTAAACCCTTTTAGTGTCCCTTAGAGTTTTTCTTGAACATTTGAGATATGTTCTTTACGATAGTACTTGTTTAAGTGTAGTCCGATGGAGACTTTCCAAGGGTATGTATTTGGGTATTAATGATAGTATCCGCACCATCGTCAGTCCTGAAAACACAGCAGCTGGAAAGGGTCTTCAGCAAGAACTGCATGTCCTCCGAGTGCGGGCACTGCACCGCCAGCGCCGGCCAAGCGGCAGGCTCGTGCCGGGAGGGCTGCCTCTGAGTCTCCGGCGTCACCGGTCTGTGCACGCTGCTGCTGGGCCGGGCTGGCCCCGGAGGCCGCCCGTTCCGCCTGCCTCCGCAGCCCTGATGCCGCTCCATCGCTTCCGCTGCCCGGGTGCTGCGGGCTGCTCAGCGCTCCTGCACCGCCACAGTATACTTACCATGCGAACTGCTCTCTCTCCATTTGCTCTCACTCAGGAGCCCCAAACCACTGTGATCCACAGCCCTGATGGAAACAAGGTACGCAGAGAGGGCAGGGCGGCCTCGTGCTCCCATCACACTCCTCATCCCGCACAAAGCGACCTAGCTGCTGAAGCGGGGTAGCCTGCCCGCTGCCACCACGCTTCCTGTGGCCTGACGGACTGAGCGCTCCACCCTCTCTGGGAACAGGCAGAGAGTGGCACCCTGAGACACGGGTGCCCTTGTCACTAAACGTCTGTCAGCAGCGTCCTTCTGTCCAGATGGCTGGCCTCCGCGAGCCCAGCGCTCTTTCTGCCGCCCCCGCCCTCCTCCCCTCCGTCTCATTGCACTGACGTCTGTCTGCATGGAAGTTAGAATTTCTTGTTGTGTCATTCCTCTGTCTTCAGAGCTTGGGTTCAGGGTTAATGTTGCTTTGAGTTCATTTACTCTGTTGTTATAGTGGTTTTTCCTCGAATTCCCGGTTGGTGGTGGTGTGTTGTTTGGCATGAATTTGCAGAGAATAAGGGAGTTCGCTTGGGAAACGTTTTTATGGAAATGCATGCATGTCAGCAGCAGACGGTGACTGGTTGTGCTGAGAGGAGCCTGTGCGTGTCCGTCCGCACGGCGTCCTCGCTGCGTGGCGGGCTGTGCGCACGCCTGGGGAAGGAGACTTTCTGAGCGTGCTCTGGGCCCGGCTGGCATCCTCCCGCACGGCCGTGTTTCTGCCAAGGGAGCAACGCCGCCTCCCGCTTTCACAGGCGAGGCCCGGTCTGTCTGCTCACTGTTAGCAGCAACATGGACGTCAGAACACACTGTCTCTGGTTTAAAGTCGCGCGGGCCGACATTGAAATCGTTAGAGAAAAAACCGTAATGTGCTTCGTTCTCTGTTAGGAGCCGTATTTGTAGTCATGACACTTAAAATGGTCTAAGGCAGCGACTTCCCACCTTTCCCATCTCTGGCACCTTCGCTGGCTGCTCAGTCTGCGCAGTGCGTGGGTTCACTCCACCGCGGCGGTGTGCCGCTGTCGTCGTCTGTTCCACAGTCTGAGGGAAGCAGTCAGCGTCCCTGGCGGAACAGGCAGGCGTTGCATGTTTTCAACATCCTTGCGGCGTGCGGGTGGGAAGGCGCTGCCCTCAGTCCCTGACACCCGGAGCTGCTGAGGAGTGTCCCACGCGAGCCCAGGGTTTGCAGGGTGTCAGCCAGCAAGGCCAGTGCACGGCCGGGGCCGCTCGGTGGCTCTGCGGGTGGGGCTGCTGCATGGCTGCCTGGCTCTGTGGACGTCTGTGTGTAGTGCCTGCGCCTCCTCGCGAGCTGAAGGTGCGCCAGGCCTGGCCCCGGCAGGAGGATCTGGCTCTGGGTGGACGGAGACCCTGCACAGCTGACGGTCTTTGGTTTACATACTCGCTGTGGTCATCGTATAAGTGGACCGCTTTTTTGAATATTGAATCTCTAAAGCGGCGCTGGCTGGTGTTTTCAAAAGTTGTTCTTAGTCCCTGAGCACACAGCTGCCGAGAGGGAGTTGGTGTCCAGTTGTTTTGTTTCTGGCCTTCGGTCATTGGAGCGTCTTAGGAATGCGAGTTTCTCCGCTGGACCTGCTGGACAGAAAGGGTGCATACGCTGTGAGGAGTGGCCCCGGCAGGCACGGGCCTCGGCTGTGCTCCCAGCCCGGCCGCACTGGGCTCACAGAGCAGCTGTCTTTCGTTGTCATGACAGCCAGTGCCGCCTCAGAGTGAGAGAACCTAACTGTCCGGAGAGTCAGTGACTCGCTCTCATCCACGGTGCTGCCCGCGGCCGCTCCCGGAGGCAGTCCGGCTCTCGGCGCCCGCGCGCCTCGTGGGGCCGGAGCTCGCTCTGCAGGGTGAGACCCAGAGAGCAGGTCGTGCGGCCCTGCTCGTGCCCCCCGCCGGAGAAGGGCCGCTTCCTGGTGCTGGATGGAGGACCACGTTGTTCTGTTGTAGGTTCCGGCTCCTTAGGCTAATAGAGCCAGTTTCTCAGACACATAGAGCGAGCGCACCTGGGGCGCTGTGCTGACGGCCCTCAGTCCCGAAAGGCACGGCCTTAGGCTGTGTGCCATCGCCGCCGTCCCGCTCCGAGGTGAGGCCACGGGTGCCCCTTCCCCGTGTTTGCAGCGTTTGGCATTTCATTTCTGTGAACGCCGTAGGATGTGTCTGTCCGTTTGCATGCAGATATGCACATGCCTGCTGAGGGGTTTGCATGATGTGAGCATCACTCGCCGGTTTCCTAGGAAGAAAATAAGCCAAGCTGTTCACTGTCTGCAACGTGTGTGTTTTCCTCTCCACAGGAGTCCACGGAGAGCTCCAACACGACCATCGAGGACGAAGATGTGAAAGGTACGAGGAGGCAGGAGTGGGCGCCCCTCCGAGCTCGTGTGTGTCAGAACATGTTCGTTTTAAGTCACCAGTGCTATTAGGAATACAGAAACAGCGTCCTCTGTGTTAGCCTTCTATTGGAGTTTTGGTACATGTACAGACTTTGTCAGTCTTCCCACACGGCACTCCTTTCTGTACTCCACAGACAACAGGTGGGATCTTAGCAGGTTGTGGTGATGTTAAACTGGTAGTGACAGTTTAGAAACGTCATGCCAACTTGTGACTGGACCAGTCAGAAGGAAACACCTGTGCATGTGCTGCGTGCACCCAGGAAACCATTCCTGGGTGAGGAGGGTCTGCCGATGGCGGTGGCGGTGCTGAGTGGGCGTCGGCGGGCTTCCTGTCCTTAGTGACATAGTCCTGACTCCGCGGGGCAGCTGCCCAGGTCCTGTAGCTGAGCAGGTGTCTTCGCCACCCCTGGCACCATCTCATGCATGTGCACCCCGGAACCAGCCTCTGTCTCCCTGCTCTCTGGTCCGTGGCTGTCGCAGAGCGTTCCCCTGGGTAGCCTGGTTTGCATTGGGGTCCTGGAGACCCACGGTGTCACAGGAAGCAGAGCGGCATGGCTGGGGCAAGGCACTCAGCGGAGGGGTCCCTCGAAGTGAGAGATTTCACCGTTGGCATCAGAACAGCGGTGTCTCCATCGTCCGTGCCGTGCAGCCATGTCCTGCGGGGCCTGCAGCTGCGCTGTGCGGCGAGAGCCACGCTTCCTGCCCGTGAGCGGGACCGGAAGAGACCAGACAGTGCTGCGTGACAATGACCGTCTTGGTCTCTGGCTGGTGTCCAGATAACTCTAAAACAAGGAGTAACGTCCACGTCCACTGAAACAGTGCTCTGTGGGCCAGTCCACAGGTTTCCGTGGTGCTCGGGATATGGAATTCCTAACAAGACAGCACCGTGTGACGTACTGGGTGCACTCCAGGTCTGAGAGAAGACTGTGCTGGGTGTGGAGCAGCGGGGGAGGCTGTAAGGCTGCCTGGGGGCCCCTCCCCGGAGTGCCACCTGTTGGGACAGTTCCTTAGCGCGTGAACGAAGCCTGCCCTGGTGGTGGAGGAGGCAGCTCCCTGTCCGGGGCTGTGGAGCAGGGTTTGCCCTCGTGACAGTCACACTGTGTTTGGCACAACCGGCTGGCTGCGTGGCAGCGCCCTGGCCTGTGGCTGGTCCTCGAGGGCAGGTGCCTCTAGTGGCTGGTGACCTTCAGAGCAGAGCAGGAGATGGAAGCACTGTGCTGAGGTTTGACTTCAGTTGTGTTTTCTTTAAAAACAAATATAAAAACTCGCTGTAAGACAATGCCATGTTGCTTAGGTTGTAGTTTACATCCCGAACACCATTCACGCTGACACCTCCAAGACACGTGCCTCCATCCCCTCCCCTCCTGTCTTGTCTGTGCTGTGCACAGCGTCTGTCCAGCTGCACTGCTCTCCTGCATCCGAGTTCCTCACAGACGAGTGAGTCTACCCGGACGGGGTAGGGCCGCGTGTCTCCAACACTCCTGTCCCCATTGAACAGCGTGTCTCCTCAGCTTCGCCTCTGCCTACAGCCAGTCTCTCAGCCAGTCCTCCTGCTTGTCCTTCAGAATACACAGCTCCCACCCGCCCTTGCAGGAGTCTGCTCCAAGGTACCGCCATCTCTTCCCTCCATTTCTAACGTGACATCTCTGCCGTGGACTCTCCTACATCACCTGCCTGGTTGGAGCGTGGGCACGGGCAGTGGTCAGGGTGACCCGGGGATAGACCAGGTCAGGCGACACACTGCCTGGGCCCGCAGTGGCTGCAAAGCCCCAGGCCAGGCAGCAGGCCGCCTGGCCCCCTGCGCCGGCCCAGCCCCTGGACAGACGGCCTGGCCTCTGGTCCAGCAAAGTACAAAGTGGCTTCAGTAACTTAACTTTTTTATCTTGAGGCTCACTGAGCAGGTGACTTGTGGGTATTTCCTAAAAGCATGTCTAGTAGAAAGGTGGTGGTCCCCAAGCCTTATAGTTAAGTAGAATGTTACAGTTATTAAACCATTCCAGAGGCCAAAATAATGGCAGTGACGCTCCATGTTAACCAACAGGTCGACTTGTGAGGGTCCGGCCGCTAAGAACAGCTGCTAGTTGGCGGGAAACTGCCCGCGAGGCGAGGCTCCCGTTAAAGCACCAAAGCGTGAGAGCGGCCCTGGCTGTGGTTGCTTTTGCTGAAGCCACAGGCACCGCTCCCTCCCGGGGATGTGCAGGGAGGAGTCACGGTCCTGGCCCGTCACTCAGTGTCAGGCGAGCTCGGCAAGGCCAGAGGCATTTTAGTGCTTCGTTTAAGATGACGATTTCTGAATACGGAGTACGGAGCCGGCGCCAGGGGCTGGAGGAGCTGAGGAGCTGCTGAGCACCCCGCCTCGCAGCCCCAGCCGGCTCTGAGTGGGGAGAGAGGCCGCCTTAACCACGCTCCCTGCGCGGACAGCGAGCAGACAACCTCAGACAGGCGGGCCGGGCCCTGTGCGCCGCCCGCGGCAGAGGCACACCTTCAGGCGGAGCCCGGGTTCAGTGTGTTAGCAATCAGGGTCCTGGTAGAACACACAGCGCTCGGCAGCCAGGCAGCAGGCAAGCATACTTCCACGGAGAAGGTGTACACACGTGGTCTGGAAGGCGAGCACACGGAGCTTATCACCCTGACGCACGTGACCTGTCCTCTGCTCCAGGTGGACAGTCTTTCACGGTTGGCTAATTCAGAGGGCGGCCCCCAGGGGCGCTGCAAGCCAGGCGGCCAACATGGCGGCTGCCAAGTCACGTGGTCCAAAACGGTGGCTGTCTAACTGTTCTTTGGAGGAAAGATGACGTGTTCTTCTCACAAGTGTGAGCCGCCCGCTCACACTGGACGAGGTCCACTTGAGGCGTGAGGCCTGCTCCCTTCCTGCCGGCTCACGGCAGACCGGCTGGCTCCTGCGCCGGGTGCAGTGAGGAGCTCCCTCCACAGACCGGTGGCTCCAGAGGCCGCTGCAGCCTCCTGACACCGGGCCTCTCTGCCCTCCGCTCCCTCGAGAGGACTGGCTCACCGCGCGGCTTATCTCACTGCGCCTGTGCCGGCTGCTTGGGCCTCGCTTGTGGTGGTCCTGCCGGCCTGAGGCTGCGGCATCGCCGTCTGCTGGCACGGCGTGTCCCCAGAGGGACTCGTGTGCATAGACGGGTCTCTCCCGGCGTTTGCCGAGGCACTGGCGCGGCCAGCGCTCCGTCCTGGGTGGGAGGAGGAAGCGGTCGGTCCCCGTCAGACCTGTGAACACCTATTGGTAAACCAGCGACGTCCTGACGAAAGGGCTTGTCGCCACGTGCTGGCCAGAGAGGTGCCGGGCGCCGGCTGGATGCCAGCGACAGGGCGGGGGAGCCGGTCCGTCCCGGGCCTGCTGTGCTGGCACGCTCCCAGGTGGTATGGGGGACAGCTGTGAGCCTCTGGGAGGACTCGCAGGCTCCATGGAAAATGGGGGTCAAGGTGAGTGAGGGAGGAGAGCTGTGCTGACCCTGGATGGCGTGGGGACGTCTGCAGTCGGTGTGAGCAGGAGGCGCTGGAGCCTGACGGCCGGCTCCTCGGATAATCACGCAGTAGCTCCTGGAGGTGACTGCTCCGCGGGGCCCACGGGAGGTCAGCGGCCGACTTCTCCCTGCGCTGCTGGTCAGTGTGGGGCAGCTCGGCCTTGCCCGTCACCGGAGGCCTGTGAGCATGGGGCAGGGGCAGCTGCAGGGCTCAGAGAGGGACGAGCCGTAGCAACCAGGACACGGGGTGGCGGAACGGAGTCTGGGAGGCCCACGGGGAGCCCACATGGAGGAGGAGCCGGCCTTGGGGCCTTGCGGGGGTGGGGCCCCTGCTTTAGCACAGGTTCTGCGGAGTTCCGGGGTTTCAGGGCAACAGAGAGCGGCAGCCTTCAGGGTGCTGTCAGAGCCAGAGCCGACCCAGCCTCAGAGGGTCCCTGCACTGGTCACGTGGGACAGGAGGGCCCGGGAGGCAGCGGCTGTGCTGCCAGGGGGCTCAGACGAGGCCGGTGGCGGTGTGTGCAGGAAAGTCCCAGGTGGAACTCCAGCCACGCCAGCTGTTAGCGTGCAGGGTGGGCTGGGCGAAGGTCCTGCACGGGGCAGCGTGGACGCCCATGATGACCGTGTGAGCAGTGGCCCCGGCCCTGAGCCGTGCGGTCAGTTCCCTGAAGGCCCCTCAGGGCACGGGGCTCTGGTGGCTTCCTTGTGCGGAGCGGGAGCGCAAACGCTGTGGGTGGGTCTGAGCATTGACCTATGAACCAGGGGGTCAGGGTTCAATCCTGGAGGTCAGGGTACATGCCCAGGCTGAGCATTGACCTGTGAACCAGGAGGTCAGGGTTCATGCCTGGCTTGCTGGCTCTCCCCCTGTGGGGCGTGCAGGGGGCAGCCGATCAGTGTTTCTCATCACTGATAATTCTCTCTCTTTCTCCCTCGTCCTTCCTCTCTCTGAAATAAAAGCATTTTTAAGCCTAAAATTGGAAATAAACCTGGTACTGAGCTACGTTCATTTTAATAAAAAATAAGAACAGAACCTGGGCCTCCGGGCGCTGTGCACAAGCAGCAGGGCGTGGCCGCCTGGGGGCGCAGCCCTGACTGCGGTCCTGGGTGGCCGAGAAGGCCCCAAGTGAGGAGCCAGGTCGGTGGCCGCTGCTGAGCCGTGTGAGGGGAGACGGCTGCCTGGGGCTGTCCGCTGTGGCGCCGGAGGGAGGAAGGCCGGGAGGGGGGTGCGGGGGGAGGGTGCCTGGGCCTCGTTCTCACCGGCCTGTCCCTTTGCCTTTAGCTCGGAAGCAGGAGATCATCAAGGTCACAGAGCAGCTGATCGAGGCCATCAACAACGGGGACTTCGAGGCGTACACGTGAGTGCGGGCCGGGGCTGGGCCGTGTGCGGGCGGGCGGGCGTCCTCAGGGCCCGGGCTCATGTCCGCAGCAGCCTTCCTGGCGTTTCCGTGCCCAGGAGTCCGGTAGGCGCGTCAGCGTTTCAGGAGAGGAGGACTTCTGAGAGGAATGGGGTTCTCAGTGAGCTCCACCCCTCCAGGCAAAACAGGCAGGAAGCAGAGAGGACAAGGGCACTCAACATGTCCTTGCAGTTCCGCAGGGTCGCCAGGGAGAGGGGTGCAGGGCTGAGGGGCGCGGGGAGAGGAGCACAGGGGAGAGGGGCATGGGGAGAGGGGTGTCAGCAATGTCAAGCAGCCTCCAGCTTCAGCAGCTCCGCCTGACTGTGAGGTGAAAACTGGTCTCAGCTCCCTCTGCCCCGGCTGCTCCCCCTGCCCCGGCTGCTCCCCCTGCCCCGGCTGCTCCCTCTGCCCTGGCTGCTCTCTCTGCCCCGGCTGCTCCCTCTGCCCTGGCTGCTCCCCCTGCCCCGGCTGCTCCCCCTGCCCCGGCTGCTCCCTCTGCCCCGGCTGCTTCCCCTGCCCCGGCTGCTCCCCCTGCCCCGGCTGCTCCCTCTGCCCCGGCTGCTTCCCCTGCCCCGACTGCTCCCCCTGCCCCGGCTGGACCCCCTGCCCCGGCTGCTCCCTGGCAGCAGAGAGGGTCTGACTGTGGTTGGGCCGCCTCGGTAAAGCAGAGGGAGTGGCCGCCGTGAGGAGATGACTGGCTGGCTGCCTGAACGGGAAATGGAGGCAGACAGCAGCAGGAGGGCGTAGCGAGCAGAAGCTCCCGGGCGGTGCTGAGCGTAAGAGCCGCCCTTGGCTGAAGCGCATTGGCTGCCGTGGGAGGAGACGGTTAGGCAGTCCCTCACCGGAGGCTGAGGATTCCACCACAAGTGTGTCACCTGGCCCTGGGCTTTGCGTCTGAAATGTGGACAAGACCCCGAGCCCCCGAGACATGTGTTGAAGCGACGTTCCTAACAGATGGAAACACCTGTCATCGCAGCCGCAGACGGGCAGAGAGATGGTGGTCTGACGGCCCATGCAGTCACTGAAGGTCAAGCGGGATGTGAGCGTGTTTCCAGAACATTCCAGTGGCATCAGCATAATGGAGAGAAAACGAGAGATTGTTTTTAAAAAGGAAAAAGCTAGGCTGCTTTTGGGGGAACAAATTGGGGATTCCCACTTTTTCCCGAATTCGATGTGAGGAGTTATTTCCCTAAGCATCGGCTACACTGGGCGGCACCTGTAGACAGTGACAGCGTGAGTCTGAATAAGGCCGGCACTGCTCCCCACGTTACATGTGTGCTGGTGCAGACATGCACATATGCGTTTGTGCAGACTGCTCTACAGGGTGTGTGTGCTGGTGTATATGTGCACATGTGTGGACTGTTCCCCAGATTACGTGTGTGTGCTAGTACAAGCCTCAGCTCCAGATGTGGCCCGGAGTGACACCTGCCCCCGCGCTCCTGCTGGTAGACGTCGCACCAGGTGCCCTTCCAGACAAAGCCGCTTCCTGCTCAGCTCCAAGTGCACGCATGTCCCCTGTGGGACAGGAGTATGCTCCCTTGGGCACGGCCAGGCAGAGTGGCAAGCGGGACTCCCTGCTTCTCCATTCAAAGGGCGTTTCCAGCGATACGCTCTCTCGGAGACCCTCAGTCCTGGTGCCCTGGCCTGTGGTGGCCTGGCTGCGCCCTCTCTCGTGAGCCATCCGCCTGAGACCCTGTCCCGAGCACGCACCCACAGGCCACATGCAGCTTCCTGAGCCGTGTCTTAATGCAGAGTGCTACGGGAGGGACACGTATGTGCATCGTGCATGAGAGAACGGATGAACAGGTTTTCAGATGGATGGAGCCTCGAAGGCTGGCTGAGGGGTTGTCATAGCGAGTGGTCTCAGTGAGCGTGCGGTGGGCGAGGAGGAGCTCGGCTCCCCGGTGCTGACAGCCACGTCATCTCTGGAGGAACCCTAGCCCCGCACAAGCCTGTGGTCACCATGGCAACACTGTGCTTCCCATGGCTCCTTAGAAAGAGGCTGGATGTGTTGGCGTTGAGCTTGACACCACCAGCCCACCGGAGTCTCAGGCAAAGCCCACGCCCCTCCCACGCCCCTTCCAGGCTTTCTGACCACGGAGCAGCCACCATGACGCTCCATCTATAACTACATCCTCGGCGTTCTTACCCTCAGCCCCGCGTCCTGCGAACGGGCTGCAGAGCGCAGTGCGTCTGCCTGTGATGTGGGAGTTCTGTTGGCAGTGAAAGCGTCCTCCCGCCCCAGGGGGGACTTGCCCTGTGGAATCTGTGTGCCGACCCAGCAGAACACGGATTAGTCCAGAACCCTTCTGTTGCGGCTTCCGTCTCCCGTGTGAACGTCCATGAATTCTTCACGCCCAGAGCTTGTGTCACTCCCTGGGATGCCCTCCGATCCCGGAGCTGCTTCCCGCGTGCCCCGGGGACTTCTGCACACCCAGCGATGCTCCAGCAGGCCACCCGCGCCCCAGGCCCACTGCGTTTCAGCTCTGCCAGCCACCCCCTGCCTGCCCACGCCCTCCAGGAAAACTGCCCAGACGGAAGAGCCAGCTCCAGCTCCTTCCTCTCCTCAGTCTGTCCGTCTCGTGTGCTAGTGGCCTGCTCATGGAGACTGCTTATTCCGCTTTCAGGTTCATTGCTGTGCTCTCATCGCTTGTTTAGCACAGTACCTGCCACATGATGGGTGTTAAAAGAAAGCCATTGGCTCTCTGAAGACGTATTTAAACAGGGCAGTGCTTTGTTGAATCGGACTTCTAGGATTAAAAGGAAAACTGTGCATTTGAACCACTCATTAACTCCATGTTGAAAGTTAAACTTTAAGCAGAGGATGCCTAAGCTTGTGAGCATTGCAGGAAGTGTGGGATGTGACAGCTGCTTTCACGGCGGTCAGACAGACAGTGTGTCACTATGGAGAAGGGGTAACAAGTCGCCCAAACGTGTTCCTTTCAGAGCCAGAGCGGGCTTGGTGGGCCAGGGCAGCGTGTGCACACAATCCCTTAGAGCTGGAGCAGCTGCGGAGGCGGGAAGGCGCCTGCTGGACCCCGTGCCAGTCTGCCCGTCACGTGGGGGCTGCTCGGGGTTAGAGTTGTGTCTTTTAGACTCTTCTCACGGACTTGGGTGAACCAGAATGGATATGTGTGAAACAACAAGATACGGGAATTCTTTCATTGATAATTTTCATTGTTTTGTGGTTTTTTTCTTACAGAAAAATCTGTGACCCGGGCCTCACTGCCTTTGAGCCGGAAGCTCTGGGCAACTTGGTAGAAGGGATGGACTTCCATCGGTTCTACTTTGAAAATGGTACAGTCATCCTACACCCATGACATAACTTTCCCCCCGATCTTGCACTTTCTCCCGTTTGCAGGTTATTTGGCTCCTTTATGCAATGAGTATTTTCAGTATTTCAAATTGAAAAAATTGAAAGGGTTCCCTGGCTGGTGTGACTCAGTAGACTGAGAGTCATCCCATGTACCAAGAGGTCACAGTTTGACTCCTGGTCAGGGCACTTGCTCAAGTTCCAGGTTCGATCCCCAGTGGGGAGGCAGCCAGTGGATGTTGATGTTTCTCTCCCATCAATGTTTCTCTCTCTCCTTCTCCCCCCCCCCCTCAAAATAAATAAATAACATTAAAACATTGACAGGGTTAAAAGTGTTAGTGTGTTTTGAAAAGTACCAGGTTTTGTATAAAAAGTAATGCTGATTGAATACACCCGTATAAGCCCCAGTAAAGGTGTGATATAGGCAGCAAAGTGAATTCTCCAAAAATGCATTATTTCAAGTTTTCATAAAACATTGTTCATATGAAAAAGCAAAGAAGCTGACAGTCAGAGAGCAGCCCAGCCCCCCGGTGCTCCCGTCAGAGCAAAGGCCAGTGGCCTGAGGCCGCAGGTGAAGGCTTTGTGGTCTCCGAGACCACGCTCAGAGCAGTGACAGAAACGCCTCCCCGGACGTGGGCGGCTCTGGCGAGCTGCGTGAGGGCCCGCCCGCAGGCTCAGCCTGTGGAGGGAACGCCTTGACTGGTCACTGGCTTCCCAAGACTCCGAGGTGGCCTCCCCTCTGCCCCAGCTCCAGGGGAGGGAGCGGGTCTGGCCAGCAACGCCTGCCTGACCAGCACGCTCCACACGGTGCCCTCCGTGCCCGCCGACCTCCGTGGGCACGGCTGGTCTGGCGCCAGCTCGTGCATCCCCCCAAGCCCGGGAGCAGGTTTGCCCAAGAGTCAGATGGCTCACCCTGCTGGGGGCCTGTGAGGACCTGCGCCCTCTGCTCGGACCTCCACGCTAGTCCTCCTGGCAGCACCGCCAGTGCAGCCTTGGCTGCTCCCTGGTGGGCAGCTGGGGCCTGGGTGGGCATGCTGAGTGAAGGGCCTCCATGACTGTTCCACAGCTCCCACCCGGCAAAGACGGAGCCTGCCCTGCCTGTCAGTCTGTGACCACTTCCCGTCACAGACACGTCTCCATTCTCCTGCCGACCCACGTGTCCCGCGGCCCTGCCTCCGAGGCCCTGCTTCTCTAGGAAGCCCGCGGATCGGAGGAAGGAGTGGCTTTCGCTTGCTGATGCGCTGAAGGGCGGGTGGTTCTGCACATGGGAGCTGAGTGCTCTTTCCTCTCTGCAGCTCTGTCCAAAGGCAGCAAGCCCGTCCACACGATCCTCCTGAACCCGCATGTGCACCTGCTGGGCGAGGACGCGGCCTGCATCGCCTACATCCGACTCACCCAGTACACGGACGGCGGCGGCAAGCCCCGCACCATGCAGTCAGAGGAGACGCGCGTGTGGCACCGCCGGGACGGCAAGTGGCAGAACGTGCACTTCCATCGCTCGGGGTCCCCTACGGTGCCCACCGAGTAAGTGTCCCCCAAGTAAGTGTCCCCGTGGTGCCCACCGAGTAAGTGTCCCCCAAGTAAGTGTCCCCGCGGTGCCCACCGAGTAAGTGTCCCCCAAGTAAGTGTCCCCGCGGTGCCCACCGAGTAAGTGTCCCCCAAGTAAGTGTCCCCGCGGTGCCCACCGAGTAAGTGTCCCCCAAGTAAGTGTCCCCGTGGTGCCCACCGAGTAAGTGTCCCCCAAGTAAGTATCCCTGCGGTGCCCACTGAATGAGTGTCCTCCAAGTAAGTGTCCGCACTGTGCCCACTGAGTAAGTGTCCCCCAAGTAAGTGTCCCCTAGGTGCCCACTGTTAACGAAAAAAAACATTGAAACCTGTAAAGAATTTTTGTGAGTTTATTTGAGCCAAAGTGTCCACATATGACGGGAAGCAGAGCCTCAATGGATTGAGATAATGCTCCGAAGAATGGCGGGTTACATTTCTCTATTTATACACTGAAATCAAAGGAGGGACATAGGTGGGTTACGTGAAATTCATGGGTGATGGAGTAAGGAGGCGGGAGAAAGCAAAGCGGTGGGAAACCCCTGGGATTGGATAAAAAGTAAAATGATGCCAAAACTGGTTTAGCTCAGTGGATAGAGCATCGGTCTGCGGACTGAAAGGTCCCAGGTTCGATTCTGGTCAAGAGCATGTACCTTGGTTGTGGGCACATCCCTGGAAGGGGGTGTGCAGGAGGCAGCTGGTCGGTGTTTCTCTCTCATCGATGTTTCTAGCTCTCTATCCCTCTCCCTTCCTCTCTGTAAAAAATCAATAAAATATATTAAAAAAATAATAAAATAAAATGATGGACACACACTTAGGTGAGTACAGGAACAATTAACATGATAAAGAAGGAATTTGAGGCATCTGTCCTGGCGCCCACCACAGGGGCTCCAGATAAAGGGAAGTAACAAGTTACCCAGACATCTCACAGATATGTTATCTTAGAGGCAAAAGGCAAATGGGCTCAGTGATGAAGATCGAAGTTGATCTTTGGGAAAATATCGGCCTAGGACATGACTACCCACTATAACCTGTTTGTAGTTAAAATATTTAATTTTCAAACCATCTTTTGTGGTTATTTTAGGTCTCTGAGTTTGCAAGACTGCCATGCAGGCCTCCTCTGAGCTTATCAGGTTAGCATGTGGGTCTTTTCTTTCACACCACCGAGTAAGTGTCCCCCAAGTAAGTGTCCCCGCGGCGCCCACCGAGTAAGTGTCCCCCAAGTTAGTGTCCCCGCGGCGCCCACCGAGTAAGTGTCCCCCAAGTAAGTGTCCCCGCGGCGCCCACCGAGTAAGTGTCCCCCAAGTAAGTGTCCCCGCGGCGCCCACCGAGTAAGTGTCCCCCAAGTTAGTGTCCTCCGGCGCCCACCGAGTAAGTGTCCCCCAAGTTAGTGTCCCCGCGGCGCCCACCGAGTAAGTGTCCCCCAAGTTAGTGTCCTCCGGCGCCCACCGAGTAAGTGTCCCCCAAGTTAGTGTCCTCCGGCGCCCACCGAGTAAGTGTCCCCCAAGTAAGTGTCCCTGCGGCGCCCACCGAGTAAGTGTCCCCCAAGTTAGTGTCCCCGTGGCGCCCACCGAGTAAGTGTCCCCCAAGTAAGTGTCCCTGCGGCGCCCACCGAGTAAGTGTCCCCCAAGTAAGTGTCCCCGCGGCGCCCACCGAGTAAGTGTCCCCCAAGTAAGTGTCCCTGCGGCGCCCACCGAGTAAGTGTCCCCCAAGTTAGTGTCCCCGCGGCGCCCACCGAGTAAGTGTCCCCCAAGTTAGTGTCCCCCGGCACCCACCGAGTAAGTGTCCCCCAAGTTAGTGTCCCCGCGGCGCCCACCGAGTAAGTGTCCCCCAGTAAGTGTCCCCGCGGCGCCCACCGAGTAAGTGTCCCCCAGTAAGTGTCCCCGCGGCGCCCACCGAGTGTCCCAGCCGCCAGGCTGTCACTCAGGCGCTGCTCCCAGAGGGCAGCACACGTGGGAGTGGGTAAAAGCCAGGAGTGTCCAGTTCTCCGGAGGCGGGCCCATGGGTCCGGTGTGGGCTGACCGCGCAGCGCCTCCCTGTAGGGCCAGGCGGAAACCAGGGCGCCTCGGGCTGGGCTGTGAGTACCACTCGGGCCGTGTGGGAGGACGGCTGACGTCACTGACGCACGGGCAGTGGGGGTGAGGGGGGGATCGGAGCCCTCTAAAGTGTCAGTGTCACCTCGGGTGCCTCAGCCCAAGGCCACCCACCAGCTGGTCACAGACGTCATTCACTGACTTCTTACTTTGTTATCTTTTCTATTTAGATCAGTTGGGGTGACATTCACCATGAACATACAGGTTTCAGGTGTGAGTTTCTGTGTGACAAGATCGGTGCGTTGCACCGTGTGTCCACCACCCAGAGTCACATTTCTCTGTCACCTCACATTAGGCCCTTCTCCCCCAGCCTCTTCCCTCTTGCAACCCCCACTGTTCGTGCTGACTGTTCCCGAGTTTCAGTTTTATAACCCACGTGTGAGTGGAGTCACATGGCTCTTAGCCTTTTCTGGCTGATGTTTTCACCAGCACAGTGTTCTCAAGGTCCCTCCATGGCACTATTTCGTCCTTCCTGGTGGCTGAGTAGTATTCCATTGTGTGTATGGACCACGTCCTCTGTGTCTGGTCCTCTGCCACAGGACACTGTGGTTGTTGCCATGTCTTAGCCACCGTGAATAATGCTGCAAGGAACACAGGGGGCATATATCTTTGTGATACATGATTTCGAGTTTTTTGGGTACATACCCAGAGAGGGACTGCTGGGTGGTATGGTAGCTTTATTCTTAATTTTCTGAGGAATCGCCAGACTGCTTTCCATAGTGGCTGTAGCCGTCTATATTCTCACCAGCAGGCAGTGAGGTGAGAATATTTTCTCCACACCCTCTCCAGCACGTGCCATTGCTTGTCTTATTGATAATGGCCACTCTAACAGATGTGAGGTGGTATATCATTGTAGTTTTGATTTTCGCTTCCCTAATTGCCAATGAGGTTGAATATCTTTTTATATACCAGTGACCTAGTGCATGAAATTCGTGCACGGGTTCCCTCAGCCCAGCCTGCACCCTCTCCCATTGGGGACCCCTTGGGGGATGTCCAACTGCCGGTTTAGGCCCAATCCCACAGGCCTAAACCAGCAGTTGGACATCCCTCTCACAATCTGGGACTGTTGGCTCCTAACCACCCACCTGCCTGTCTGCCTGCCTAATTGACCCTAACTGCTTCTGCCTACTTGATCACCCCTACCTGCCCTCCCCTGCCAACCTGATCTCACCCCCAACTGACCTCTATGCCTTGGCCACCACCACCGTGGATTTGTCTGGAAGGAAATCAGATGTCTGGGATATGGCTGGTCGACTCGATATATGTAATTAGCATATTACTCTTTTTGGTAGTATAGATAGATTATATAGGATAGGATTGCTTATCAGGAGATCCTCTTGGCAAAAATATATAATCCCTATATATGGACTAATAGCCAGTCATATGCACTATACTGCCAAACCAGTAATTAAAAAATTGAACCACTTTCTTATACCTTACACCAAACAACTGTTGCCCTTAAAACCCTTCCTCAGCCTCCACCTTAGGTTCTGCCTTTTCAGTTCACCCAGATTAGGTTCTGATTGGTCAGTTTCTATGCCAGTCAGCATCAAAAGCTCACTTTCTAGGCAGCCATTGGCTCCTCACACTTCACCCAGATTTGGTTCTGATTGGTTAGTATCTATGCCATTCAGTGTCTTTGAGCCTATCTCCAGGCCTGATCAGAGACGGGACTGATGAGCAGCCCCCGTGGAGGCCTGGAGAGAAAAGAGGCAAGGGCTGATCAACAGCTGCCACTGAGGCTACAGATCAGACCCTGCTTCTCTCCCAGGCCTCTCTTCAGGCCTGATCCGCAGCCCCCTCTGCAGTCAGTGCTGGGTCGCTGCACCCTCAGCAGCAGCAGTCAGAGTGCTGGGTTGCCATGGCTGCCTCCAGGACTGACTTCCAGTTGGTGGAGCCTTTGTTCGTTACGTTTTTATATATTAGGACTGGATATTCATATTTCTTAGAGGAGGTGTGTTTTCAGGTCCTCTGCCTACTGTTGGAGTGGGTCGCTTGTTTGGTGTTGAGTTTTATGAGTTCTGTATATTTTGATCAAACCTTTGTGGGAGCTACTGTTGCAAATATCATCTCCCACCTGGTTGGCCTCTGTTTTTTCGTCAGTTACTTCTGTGCAGCTTTTTATGTTGATAAAGTTCCATTAATTTGTCTTTGCCTGTACTTCCCTGGCCTTTGGGGTCAAGTTCATAAAATGTTCTCTACAATCCATTTGGTACCTATATTTTCACCTGTGTAACTTATTGTTTCAGGCTTTATATTTAGGTCTTTGATCCATTTTGAATTAATTTTTTAATGTTTTTACTTATTTCAGAGAGAAGGGAGAGGGAGCTAGAAACGTCAATAATGAGAGAGAATCATTGATTGGCTGCCACACACACACACACACACACACACACACCACCAGGGAATGAGCCTGCAACTCTGGCATGTGCCTTGATGGAAGTCGAACCAGGCATGACTTCCTGGTTCATGGGTCAACCTGAGCCAGACAAGCCGGGCTTGAATTAACTTGTACATGGGGACAAACTGCAATCCAGTTTCATTCGTTTGCATGTGGCTTTCCAGTTTTCTCAGCACCATTTATTGAAGAGACCATGTTTACTCCATTGTGTTTTTGGCTGCTTTGGTGAAAATTATCTGCCCATGTGCCTGTGGTTTTATATCTGTTCCATTGGTCTGTGAGTCTGTTTCTCAGCCAATGCCATGCTTTTTTGATT